>NC_092346.1:101006859-101326794 GCF_963676685.1 Mytilus edulis
TAACATATCGGACGGCTGACTGACACAGAATATGACTGATGTTTCCATTCATTCTGTTGGTTAACATATCGGACGGCTGACTGACACAGAATATGACTGATGTTTCCATTCATTCTGTTGGTTAACATATCGGACGGCTGACTGACACAGAATAGGACGGATGTTTCCATTCATTCTGTTGGTTAACATATCGGACGGCTGACTGACACAGAATAGGACGGATGTTTCCATTCATTCTGTTGGTTAACATATCGGACGGCTGACTGACACAGAATAGGACGGATGTTTCCATTCATTCTGTTGGTTAACATATCGGACGGCTGACTGACACAGAATAGGACGGATGTTTCCATTCATTCTGTTGGTTAACATATCGGACGGCTGACTGACACAGAATAGGACTGATGTTTCCATTCATTCTGTTGGTTAACATATCGGACGGCTGACTGACACAGAATAGGACGGATGTTTCCATTCATTCTGTTGGTTAACATATCGGACGGCTGACTGACACAGAATATGACTGATGTTTCCATTCATTCTGTTGGTTAACATATCGGACGGCTGACTGACACAGAATATGACTGATGTTTCCATTCATTCTGTTGGTTAACATATCGGACGGCTGACTGACACAGAATATGACTGATGTTTCCATTCATTCTGTTGGTTAACATATCGGACGGCTGACTGACACAGAATATGACTGATGTTTCCATTCATTCTGTTGGTTGACATATCGGACGGCTGACTGACACAGAATATGACTGATGTTTCCATTCATTCTGTTGGTTAACATATCGGACGGCTGACTGACACAGAATAGGACGGATGTTTCCATTCATTCTGTTGGTTAACATATCGGACGGCTGACTGACACAGAATAGGACGGATGTTTCCATTCATTCTGTTGGTTAACATATCGGACGGCTGACTGACACAGAATATGACTGATGTTTCCATTCATTCTGTTGGTTAACATATCGGACGGCTGACTGACACAGCATATGACTGATGTTTCCATTCATTCTATTGGCTAACATATCGGACGGCTGACTGACACAGAATAGGACGGATGTTTCCATTCATTCTGTTGGTTAACATATCGGACGGCTGACTGACACAGAATAGGACGGATGTTTCCATTCATTCTGTTGGTTAACATATCGGACGGCTGACTGACACAGAATATGACTAATGTTTCCATTCATTCTGTTGGTTAACATATCGGACGGCTGACTGACACAGAATAGGACGGATGTTTCCATTCATTCTGTTGGCTAACATATCGGACGGCTGACTGACACAGAATAGGACGGCTGTTTCCATTCATTTTGTTGGTTAACATAT
This sequence comes from Mytilus edulis, assembly GCF_963676685.1. NCBI lineage: Eukaryota > Metazoa > Mollusca > Bivalvia > Mytilida > Mytilidae > Mytilus > Mytilus edulis. Next base: position 101,008,210 of record NC_092346.1, read on the forward strand.
CGGACGACTGACTGACAAAGAATATGATTGATGTTTCCATTCATTCTGTTGGTTAACATATCGGACGGCTGACTGACACAGAATATGACTGATGTTTCCATTCATTCTGTTGGTTAACATATCGGACGGCTGACTGACACAGAATGTGACTGATGTTTCCATTCATTCTGTTGGTTAACATATCGGACGGCTGACTGACACAGAATAGGACGGATGTTTACATTCATTCTGTTGGTTAACATATCGGACGGCTGACTGACACAGAATATGACTGATGTTTCCATTCATTCTGTTGGTTAACATATCGGACGGCTGACTGACACAGAATATGACTAATGTTTACATTCATTCTGTTGGTTAACATATTGGACGACTGACTGACACAGAATAGGACGGATGTTTCCATTCATTCTGTTGGTTAACATATCGGACGGCTGACTGACACAGAATATGACTGATGTTTCCATTCATTCTGTTGGTTAACATATCGGACGGCTGACTGACACAGAATAGGACGGATGTTTCCATTCATTCTGTTGGTTAACATATCGGACCACTGACTGACACAGAATAGGACGGATGTTTACATTCATTCTGTTGGTTAACATATCGGACGGCTGACTGACACAGAATATGACTGATGTTTCCATTCATTCTGTTGGTTAACATATTGGACGACTGACTGACACAGAATAGGACGGATGTTTCCATTCATTCTGTTGGTTAACATATTGGACGACTGACTGACACAGAATATGACTGATGTTTCCATTCATTCTGTTGGTTAACATATCGGACGGCTGACTGACACAGAATAGGACGGATGTTTCCATTCATTCTGTTGGTTAACATATCGGACGGCTGACTGACACAGAATAGGACGGATGTTTCCATTCATTCTGTTGGTTAACATATCGGACGGCTGACTGACACAGAATATGACTAATGTTTCCATTCATTCTGTTGGTTAACATATTGGACGACTGACTGACACAGAATAGGACGGATGTTTCCATTCATTCTGTTGGTTAACATATCGGACGGCTGACTGACACAGAATAGGACGGATGTTTCCATTCATTCTGTTGGTTAACATATCGGACGGCTGACTGACACAGAATAGGACGGATGTTTCCATTCATTCTGTTGGTTAACATATTGGACGGCTGACTGACACAGAATATGACGGATGTTTACATTCATTCTGTTGGTTAACATATCGGACGGCTGACTGACACAGAATAGGACGGATGTTTCCATTCATTCTGTTGGTTAACATATCGGACGGCTGACTGACACAGAATATGACTGATGTTTCCATTCATTCTGTTGGTTAACATATCGGACGGCTGACTGACACAGAATAGGACGGATGTTTACATTCATTCTGTTGGTTAACATATCGGACGGCTGACTGACACAGAATATGACTGATGTTTCCATTCATTCTGTTGGCTAACATATCGGACGGCTGACTGACACAGAATAGGACGGATGTTTACATTCATTCTGTTGGTTAACATATCGGACGGCTGACTGACACAGAATATGACTGATGTTTCCATTCATTCTGTTGGTTAACATATTGGACGACTGACTGACACAGAATAGGACGGATGTTTCCATTCATTCTGTTGGTTAACATATTGGACGACTGACTGACACAGAATATGACTGATGTTTCCATTCATTCTGTTGGTTAACATATCGGACGGCTGACTGACACAGAATAGGACGGATGTTTCCATTCATTCTGTTGGTTAACATATCGGACGGCTGACTGACACAGAATATGACTGATGTTTCCATTCATTCTGTTGGTTAACATATCGGACGGCTGACTGACAAAGAATATGACTGATGTTTCCATTCATTCTGTTGGTTAACATATCGGACGGCTGACTGACACAGAATATGACGGATGTTTACATTCATTCTGTTGGTTAACATATCGGACGGCTGACTGACAAAGAATATGACTAATGTTTACATTCATTCTGTTGGTTAACATATCGGACGACTGACTGACACAGAATAGGACGGATGTTTCCATTCATTCTGTTGGTTAACATATCGGACGGCTGACTGACACAGAATAGGACGGATGTTTCCATTCATTCTGTTGGTTAACATATCGGACGGCTGACTGACACAGAATATGACTGATGTTTCCATTCATTCTGTTGGTTAACATATCGGACGGCTGACTGACACAGAATATGACTGATGTTTCCATTCATTCTGTTGGTTAACATATTGGACGACTGACTGACACAGAATAGGACGGATGTTTCCATTCATTCTGTTGGTTAACATATCGGACGGCTGACTGACACAGAATAGGACGGATGTTTCCATTCATTCTGTTGGTTAACATATTGGACGGCTGACTGACACAGAATATGACGGATGTTTACATTCATTCTGTTGGTTAACATATCGGACGGCTGACTGACAAAGAATATGACTGATGTTTCCATTCATTCTGTTGGTTAACATATCGGACGGCTGACTGACAAAGAATATGACTGATGTTTCCATTCATTCTGTTGGTTAACATATCGGACGGCTGACTGACACAGAATATGACGGATGTTTACATTCATTCTGTTGGTTAACATATCGGACGGCTGACTGACAAAGAATATGACTAATGTTTATATTCATTCTGTTGGTTAACATATCGGACGACTGACTGACACAGAATAGGACGGATGTTTCCATTCATTCTGTTGGTTAACATATCGGACGGCTGACTGACACAGAATAGGACGGATGTTTCCATTCATTCTGTTGGTTAACATATCGGACGGCTGACTGACACAGAATATGACTGATGTTTCCATTCATTCTGTTGGTTAACATATCGGACGGCTGACTGACACAGAATATGACTGATGTTTCCATTCATTCTGTTGGTTAACATATTGGACGACTGACTGACACAGAATAGGACGGATGTTTCCATTCATTCTGTTGGTTAACATATCGGACGGCTGACTGACACAGAATAGGACGGATGTTTCCATTCATTCTGTTGGTTAACATATTGGACGGCTGACTGACACAGAATAGGACGGATGTTTCCATTCATTCTGTTGGTTAACATATCGGACGGCTGACTGACACAGAATAGGACGGGTGTTTACATTCATTCTGTTGGTTAACATATTGGACGACTGACTGACACAGAATAGGACGGATGTTTCCATTCATTCTGTTGGTTAACATATTGGACGACTGACTGACACAGAATAGGACGGATGTTTCCATTCATTCTGTTGGTTAACATATCGGACGGCTGACTGACACAGAATAGGACGGATGTTTACATTCATTCTGTTGGTTAACATATCGGACGGCTGACTGACACAGAATAGGACGGATGTTTCCATTCATTCTGTTGGTTAACATATTGGACGGCTGACTGACACAGAATAGGACGGATGTTTCCATTCATTCTGTTGGTTAACATATCGGACGGCTGACTGACACAGAATAGGACGGATGTTTACATTCATTCTGTTGGTTAACATATCGGACGGCTGACTGACACAGAATAGGACGGATGTTTCCATTCATTCTGTTGGTTAACATATCGGACGGCTGACTGACACAGAATAGGACGGATGTTTCCATTCATTCTGTTGGTTAACATATCGGACGGCTGACTGACACAGAATAGGACGGATGTTTCCATTCATTCTGTTGGTTAACATATCGGACCACTGACTGACACAGAATAGGACGGATGTTTCCATTCATTCTGTTGGTTAACATATCGGACGGCTGACTGACACAGAATATGACTAATGTTTCCATTCATTCTGTTGGTTAACATATCGGACGGCTGACTGACACAGAATAGGACGGATGTTTCCATTCATTCTGTTGGTTAACATATCGGACCACTGACTGACACAGAATAGGACGGATGTTTCCATTCATTCTGTTGGTTAACATATCGGACGGCTGACTGACACAGAATATGACTAATGTTTCCATTCATTCTGTTGGTTAACATATCGGACGGCTGACTGACACAGAATAGGACGGATGTTTCCATTCATTCTGTTGGTTAACATATCGGACGGCTGACTGACACAGAATAGGACGGATGTTTACATTCATTCTGTTGGTTAACATATCGGACGGCTGACTGACACAGAATAGGACGGATGTTTCCATTCATTCTGTTGGTTAACATATCGGACGACTGACTGACACAGAATAGGACGGATGTTTCCATTCATTCTGTTGGTTAACATATCGGACGGCTGACTGACACAGAATAGGACGGATGTTTCCATTCATTCTGTTGGTTAACATATTGGACGGCTGACTGACACAGAATATGACGGATGTTTACATTCATTCTGTTGGTTAACATATCGGACGGCTGACTGACAAAGAATATGACTGATGTTTCCATTCATTCTGTTGGTTAACATATCGGACGGCTGACTGACAAAGAATATGACTGATGTTTCCATTCATTCTGTTGGTTAACATATCGGACGGCTGACTGACACAGAATATGACGGATGTTTACATTCATTCTGTTGGTTAACATATCGGACGGCTGACTGACAAAGAATATGACTAATGTTTATATTCATTCTGTTGGTTAACATATCGGACGACTGACTGACACAGAATAGGACGGATGTTTCCATTCATTCTGTTGGTTAACATATCGGACGGCTGACTGACACAGAATAGGACGGATGTTTCCATTCATTCTGTTGGTTAACATATCGGACGGCTGACTGACACAGAATATGACTGATGTTTCCATTCATTCTGTTGGTTAACATATCGGACGGCTGACTGACACAGAATATGACTGATGTTTCCATTCATTCTGTTGGTTAACATATTGGACGACTGACTGACACAGAATAGGACGGATGTTTCCATTCATTCTGTTGGTTAACATATCGGACGGCTGACTGACACAGAATAGGACGGATGTTTCCATTCATTCTGTTGGTTAACATATTGGACGGCTGACTGACACAGAATAGGACGGATGTTTCCATTCATTCTGTTGGTTAACATATCGGACGGCTGACTGACACAGAATAGGACGGATGTTTACATTCATTCTGTTGGTTAACATATTGGACGACTGACTGACACAGAATAGGACGGATGTTTCCATTCATTCTGTTGGTTAACATATTGGACGACTGACTGACACAGAATAGGACGGATGTTTCCATTCATTCTGTTGGTTAACATATCGGACGGCTGACTGACACAGAATAGGACGGATGTTTACATTCATTCTGTTGGTTAACATATCGGACGGCTGACTGACACAGAATAGGACGGATGTTTCCATTCATTCTGTTGGTTAACATATCGGACGGCTGACTGACACAGAATAGGACGGATGTTTCCATTCATTCTGTTGGTTAACATATCGGACGGCTGACTGACACAGAATAGGACGGATGTTTACATTCATTCTGTTGGTTAACATATCGGACGGCTGACTGACACAGAATAGGACGGATGTTTCCATTCATTCTGTTGGTTAACATATCGGACGGCTGACTGACACAGAATAGGACGGATGTTTCCATTCATTCTGTTGGTTAACATATCGGACGGCTGACTGACACAGAATATGACTAATGTTTCCATTCATTCTGTTGGTTAACATATCGGACGGCTGACTGACACAGAATAGGACGGATGTTTCCATTCATTCTGTTGGCTAACATATCGGACCACTGACTGACACAGAATAGGACGGATGTTTAAATTCATTCTGTTGGTTAACATATCGGACGGCTGACTGACACAGAATATGACTGATGTTTCCATTCATTCTGTTGGTTCATATAGTCAAACGTTTGATTTTGCCAGGTTTTATATACTTCCCCCTTGAATTTACATGAGGGAGTTTGGTATTTTATAGACTCCCCCCTTTAATTTACATGAGGGAGTTTGGTATTTTATAGATTTCCCTCTTGAATTTACATGAGGGAGTTTGGTATTTTATAGACTACCCCCCCCCCCCCCCCCTTAAATTTACATGAGGGAGTTTGGTATTTTATAGACTCCCCCCTTGAATTTACATGAGGGAGTTTTGTATTTTGTAGACTCCCCCCTTGAATTTACATGAGGGGAGTTTGGTATTTTATAGACGTCCCCCTTGAATTTACATGAGGGAGTTTGGTATTTTTGTTGACACTTTTTTGTTTATAATAATATTTAGAAACCACTTAACATCGGGGGCACTTGCGGAAGGGGTATCCACAAATGCATATGCAATGAATATATACAGACAAGTTAAAATATTGAATTTCATATAACATTTTCCGACTTAAAATTGGTACATTGTAAAATAAGACATCATCTTGCATAAGTGAAATCAACATTTTTGAAAATAAGCTAAACTGAAAGTAACTTTAATCATATTACATAAACAAATTGTTTACTTCTGTTGAAATTTGGGGTAAAACATACAATCTTGTTTTGTTGTTTTTGTTTTGATGTTAATTAAGAAACATACATCATTTACTTACATTCTATTTTCAGATAAATGAGATTGGTTTAATGTATACCGATTTAGGAGGTTCACATCTTAATTTTCTGTATGTCACGATGGATTTTCGACCTCAATGTTAAAGACAGATACAAGCAGTTGATGAGAAACATGTTATGCGCATGCGGCAACGAATCTACAGATAGTGGACCAATTATCGACATAGATCAAGTGTTACAGGACTACGCATGGCGAGAATTAAAGCGAGACGCACGATGGTATCAGAGTCCACTGTTACGCCGATCTTTTTATGAAATCGAAATTCCCTGGAATTTCTATGAATTTACACATAAAACAGTTAACTTTAGTTTGCGAAACAATAATCATTTATCGTCTGACGGATTAAAGAATCGTAAACAGGTTGAGTTATTTTCAACACAATACGAAAACAACACGGCGAAGGATCAAGTGTATAATTTGAAAACAAACAGACAAACGCAGGCTCGAACATACGTTTCTTTTCAGAAAGGTTTTGCTATAAAGGGAAAGGCAAATTTCTCTATTGACATCCCAGAGCGATTTGGTCACTGTGGTGTTACAGCTAGTGCGAGCGGAAAATTGAAAGTAACGAAAATCAGAGGGGAGAGTTTGGAAGAAATGTTTGCATGGCAAGTTGATAGTGACATAACTGTTGATCCATATCACGTGACCAATGTTAAACTTGTAGTCACAGAGGATGAGTTCGTTGCAGACTTTGAAATTAAAACTACGTTGCGCATGCCTACTGGTGAAGCGCCGATAATTTTGAAACGAAAGCGGGACAATCACATACAAGCGGTACTTCTCATATCAGACCTACACGAAGCATTTTCTGATTTAAGCAACACAGTCGTGAACTTTGTTAAATCAGATTCAACTGGTTCACCAAAGGGAGTGGTTGAATTCTGCACGACCGGAATTCTTGACAGTGTTCGATGGCGGGACCAACGAATAACTATTGAATCAAAACCTCTATCTCCATCGATTACAGAGGCAGCCGATCTTCTGTATGACATACCCCTCTATGCCAAAGACATATACAGCCAAGTAATCAAACATGCAACCAAGGAAAAGGAAAATCGATTAGACATGTGTACACAAGATCAAATCAACCAAGGCGCTTCGGCTTCCTTGTCGAAAACGGAAACACGTGATTTGAGATTAAACATAATTCCTAAAATCATCACCGAAGGACCAGAATCAGATGTATTTTTTAAAGATTCGGATATATCTATGGGTGATGCTATAACAGCGTTGTCTGTAGCGGCTCATCCTATTATACGTCAAAGTGAATTACCAAAAGTGTCAGAAGAGATCAAAATTGATATGCCAAAAGTACCGGAGCCTCAACAACCAACACAACAACAACGACGGCCATCGTTGACATCGCTGAAACGATCTGCTTATGATTCACCATTACAGGTTATCAAAGAGCTGAGTCTTGAAGATAAACAGAAAAGTGAAGATTCCACAAATTCTCCTGACTCATCGGATTCTCAGAGATTTTCAAAAGTTACAAGCGTGTAAATCTGAAGTATTATGATAAATAAGTTTCTCTAATTCGTCAATTTATCCCTTTCTGCACCCATTGTGTAAAAAAATTTAATCAACATGTGCATCGTTTGATCTCAGTTCGTTATTGGTTAAAATCCGATTATGACGTCGACTTTTCTTGCTTTCCTCTGAATTTTCTATTGTGACGGCATGAAAAAGGCGACCATGTATGATGACGTCACATAGAAAGAACACATCTTTTTGTAAATCATTCGAAAAAAAGGAATACGTTTGCCTTCATATTGTTTGAAAATAATTAGAGACACAGATTCTATCACCAAATCTCGTGTAATAAGATATTCATCCACTCTCGACAGTAAAATTTTAAATATTTAAAACGCTCGGCGAGCCTCGCGTTTTAGATATAAGAAATAATTCTTTCATGCCATGTTCTATGCTCATATATATGCATTATATTTGTAAACATTTAATACCTCGCTAACGCTCGGTATTAAGATATTAACAAATATAATGCCTACCCATGTTAAAATGAGCATAGAGCATGGCATGATAGAATTATTTCGATTCTAATAGGAATATATTGAACTTTTGTTCGAAGAGGACCTATAGTAGACGCTCGAAATGCCGCCATTTTGATTTGATTTGATGAACAAAAACTTTATAGAAAAATCAACAGTTTATCAATAAAAAAAAGAACAGAAACATTTAAACTTACTTTTAGAATGTTTTTATTTAATTTCCTAGCGAGCAACTTTAACAAAAATGTCCATTTTGATCTCTGGCGTTGTTCAAAATTCATCTGACGTTGCAATTTTAATTGTGACGTCAATCATGTGCAGCCCATGTTCTATTCAAATTAGAACATGGTTTTGTACCCAAAGCTAAAGAAGAATTTAACTCTCGAGTGGATAAATATCGTATCACACTCGATGCAGTGGTAGAATCTATATGACTCCGGTTTTATTTATCGTTGTGCATTTATATTATATCTTTAGAAAATTTATCAAACCATTGTTTTTTAATCAAACCAGTTCTTTCATTTATGCATTTTTCATGAATCAACTCTTTTTATGTGATACATAAAACTCCTTTACATGTAGATGACTCCTGTATCCTAGTATCGTTTTGGTGTAGTCGTTACGTGTTACACTTCCTAGTATATGTTATTTGCGGTACAAACATATCTCACTAATAAAGTTTGATTTATTATATAGTTCTAATGTTTTTAACATACATATTTGTATTGCAAAATATCCATTAACATTTAATTTCGAGACACGAATTGTTCAATAATGTTATATAGTATTTTTTGTACTTACATTACGGTCATACACTGGATATGCTTAGCCTTTCTTATATTTACGCATGCTATCAATTAAATGATATGTTGGAATAAACAACAACCCTTCGTTACAAAAGAAAAACACATCTAAATGTCAAAATAAGGTTTACAGCATGCACGATTTAGTATTGTGCTTTCTCAACCAATAAAAGCTGACCGCCACGAAATAGCACAATGGTGCTGAAGCATGACCGCCACGAAATAGCACAATGGTGCTGAAGCATGACCGCCACGAAATAGCACAATGGTGCTGAAGCATGACCGCCACGAAATAGCACAATGGTACTGAAAACCGCGTTAAACATCAATTAATCAATCAATATTGGGATAACGAGATGGTTGCCAGTTAAACGCGAACGTTGAAAACTTGGTAACATGTGATATTTAATTAAGGCAGCAACCATTTGATTTTCTGGGGGGGGCTATGGTTTTTTTTGGAAAAAAAAGTTTGTTTCCAGTTTTTGGAGAAAAAAATAATTTGTTTTTGATTCTGAGAAAAAAAAATTGTTTGTTTCACCCTCAGCTGCCACTATATGTAATGCTAAAATTGAAAGAAAAAAATTGTTTTCGACTTGTCGCGAAAAAAATAGATTGTTTTTCGTCGCAGGCGGAAAAAAAAAATTGTCCAGAAAAAAAAACCATAGCCCCCCCCCCAGAAAATCAAATGGTTGCTGCCTAAGGGCATACGATACAGTTACAGGGGAGGTAATGACGTTGCTAACGTAAAATGTTATTTTCGCGACGTCAAACTGTGACATATCAGGAAAAGTTGCATTTTTCGACTTATTTTTATCATTCAAACTGATCTAATTTGAAAACGAGTGCATGGACCCCCAATTTTTTAAAACGACATTTTGTTTCATTTTGCAGGAAGATCATGTGGACCAAATTTTATAAAACTGTAAATAGTGCAATTTTTTTAATTTGGATAAATATACAGCAAAAACTTACGTTTTTTCTCAATTCATGACCATTTGATAAATATGAGTTATTTCTAAATTAAAAATGCATAATTTTTAAGAATACTTATAAAATACAGAAATTTCATATTATTTAACAAAAAACAATTTGTGTTTATCTTTTAAACAAAAACGTTACGTCTTTCTTTCGAAAAGGAAAATACGGCCACAAATCCGAATTTTGAGCAAATATGCAAAATTTTGACCTCATTTAACTCAAAAATTAGCACATTCGATATTAAAGATACCATGAATAAGCGTTGCTTCTTTAAATAGAATCAAGGAGCTCGAAGGTGTAATGTAGCCATCGGGGTAGTTTGTTTATCCGATCGTGTAATGTAGTCATAGAGGTAGTTTTTATATCCTATCATGTACGTCATTTTTAGCATTAAAGATAAAATGCATATAAAAAATCCTCCTCCCATATTACAATATAAGCTTAGCTATTAATTGACATCCGATAAACCAATTTACTTGTATTGTATATGTTTGCGCTTAATTGGTATTAATGGACAAAACAACATTTACATAACAATATCAAAGTATGATCTACAAAGCAAAGCAATAAAAAGATAACGATATCAGTAGTAAACACTAGAAGCATACCGACCATGGGAATCATTTGGTGTCAAAACCATCAATTCAAACTTAATTTTACTTTAAAAGCATTCTATCGATTAAGAACTACTGAACACTGTCAATCGTTACTGAATGGTAACTTTGATTATAACTGTTTGTGCCAATGCAATTTAATGGTGACTAGAACGTGTAATAAGTGCCAATTTACTTCAGAATTTAGCCCAAGGTGCTGAGTTGTTAATTGTATTTTCTCTCTTGTTAATTTCAAATCGATCGCATTTTTGCAAGTAGGAAATCGTAACAAAACCATAATATTCGAAATTCCACAAAACAATCCTTTGTAAAAACATTTTTGATGATATGAACTATCTCTTTTTATCATACATCTTTCTTCATACTTTAAAGCGCATAAAAGATTTATAGTTTTGATCAGGTGTGCCAGACGTATGTTTTGTCAACATCATATTCATTCGTCAGTGGCACTGTATAGCCGAATCACTTGCAAAGTAATGAGCATTTGGAAACATGATTTTGATAAAAAAAAAAAAAAAAAAAAGGTTAAGCCAAATATCTATTTAGAGGGTAGACATTAGTCCTTCCAATTATTTTAACCTTTTGAAACATATATTCCCTTTCTGAATAGGACAAAAGCATCAAATGAGTAGTTAAAGGCAATCGTAATATACCGCTGTTCAACAGTCATAAATCAAATCGATTTAACAGGAACAAGTCCGGGTCAAAAACCAACGAGAGAATCACTATTAATAGAAAAAACAAACGAACAACAGAAAAACTGAACTACTACAAATAAACGCCAATATACATAGAAACGGACTATTTGATAACAACTGGCTGACTTGAAATTCATTTTGTGTAACTCATAATTTAACGTTTAGAAACGACTATGTATTAATGCATTACCAGATACTGTCATGAGGTTGAAAATTCAACAATCACATACAGTATTTAAACGAAGCGGTTTTACTTGCTGTGAAAAAAACAAAGTATGTTCCCACATTGATAAACAGTGACGTCAAAGACAGAGAAATTAAAAACTTTTTGAAAAAAAGTCCAAAATATCGTCCTCCATCTAAACATATTGAAAATAATTATCATAGGTACCAGAATTATAATTTAATACCCCAGACGCGCGTTTCGTCTACATAAGACTCATCGGTGGCGCTCAGGTCAAAACAGTTAAAAAGCCAAACAGTCAAGTACAAAGATGAAGAGCATTGAGGACCCAAAATTCAAAAAAGTTGTGCCAAATACGTGGAAACAGTGTCAACAGGTTTTGTCAAAATTGGTGTAAACAGTGAAAATTGGATAAAAGAATCTTATCATATGCCTATTTCCAGAATAAGAAAATAAACTTCAAGAACTTTCATAGCGGTTGGTGTTTGTACCAGCCGATAAAGTAACCAACAAATTGGTTGTGGTATACCGTAAATACTACACGGTCATTCTTAAGAATGAAATTTTAAATTCATCTACATTCAAGTCCGTGCACTTCCCAGAGAGTCATATAGTAAACAAACATATCATGGCTGCACAGCTTAAGCCTCCTTCTGAACATTTGAAGGTCCCTACTATGTATTGGTTGCATGTTGTACGGCACATTCTGTATGTATGGGCGTGTCCCAAGTCAGGAGCCTGTAATTCATTTGTTGTCGATTAATGCTGTGTTACATATTTTGTTTATAAATCAGACCGTTAGTTTTCTCGTTTAATTGTTTCACATTTGTGATTTAGGGGCCTTTTATAGCTTACGTTGCTGTTTATGCTTTGTTCATTGTTGAAGGCCGTACGGTGACCTATACTTTTATTCATGTATCATTTGGTCTGTTGTGGAGAGTTGTTTCATTGGTAATCATACCACATCTTTTTTTTTTATATACATAATAAATATAGGTTACACACACAATGCATGCGACAGAAGAGAAAACAATGGCTTCAGTTCAGAAAAGTGCAATGTGTAGAGCTATGACTCCGATTGACGCATTCGTAGCAAAACTGATTTGATCGGATAATATCATGTTCAATACAAATATATCAGTCATAGTCAATGCTCCTTACAACAGTTACTTTAAACGCGAAGACTTTGTGTTTGTTAATTCGTGAAGGGTTTGAATCTCGAAAGCAACGATGTCAGGAAGATAGATATATCATCACAAATAAAATTATATGCGATATCATGCTACATGGGGACGCAACAGCATTGTTGACCTATATATATTGTATTAATAAGAAGATACAATTTTAGCATAAATTATGAATAAGATCAATAGTCATCGGGAGCAAGGTTTTTTTCGGAAGTCGGGACACTAAGATATTGTGTCGATTGTAGGATATTCAACAAAAAACAACGAACGAACCACATCTGTTACAAAGTTTGAAAGACTTAATTACATCAATATAGAACCAAAATAAATTTCTACTTGAAACCCTTTGCAATGTATTGATAGATAGAACTGAGGGTTATATAAAGACAAAAAGTGCTTTCTCAAATCGGAATGGATTGTTTGAATACTCAGTTATGTGTTTTGGTTTGTCCAAATCTGGATCGATTGATGTCTACAAAACTGTTTGATCAGTGTTGTATTGACTTTTTGGAGATATCTGCTAAGTCTATATCAATGTTTGGATCGTTATAAGAATAACCTCGAAAAGCTACCGAGGAGCGCGTTTAAAATTAAAGACCAGAAAAAGTGTATCTGGCATTATTGGGATGACATCCCGATCTTTTAAACATGCCACTACCAAACTTACGCTTAACCTGTTTATGTTTTGTTAATAATTGGAACACCACTGTATATTAATGTTTAATTATGTGTTACCACATACGGAGAAGTCCATGCTTAGTTGCATTAATGGTAAGGAAGTAGGAGATAAATGATGTTCTGGAATAATGTCGGTAAAGATGCTAGTTCTGAAGTAGGGAGCGTTGTGTTGTCTTAAATCTTGATGATGTTGTTTTACATCTAATTTAGGCCTGGGCTGAAATGTGAAATTTTGCTATTAATATTTTGTGTCGACCTAAAATTAATATATCGTTTATCATCTGAAACATTTTTCATGCACCAAATATTGTTGAGAACAAAATCTCTCTCCAAAAAAATAAACACTGACATCAGAACCATGAAAATAAGGATCAGACGAACCCTGATAGACGAACATATACACTTTTCATCCTATAGACCAAATAAAGTTTGGCTTGCAGTCAGGAACGAAAGTTGCAGGCGAGACAAAAAAATATTTTGAAAAGGGTTGATAAGTAATCTATAAAAAGAGTAATACAAGAGGAGGATGGAAAGAAGTCAAAGATAGTGGGCAGATATTGTCTGATAAAGTGATAAGCTTGTCTGACACCATAAACTTTACCATCTATTGTAATGCTGATGGTATAGATTATCTAAAACTGTACTACACTTTCAGTAATTCACTGTGAAATATATCAACGCCTTAACGTAAAATCAATTCAGTAATTCTAAACCGTTTTTCTTATAGTAAAAAAATACAACTGGTATATTTAGCTTTGTTAACATGGCGATGGGTATATTAAATACGACAAAATATGCCTTATTAATCTACCAAATATAGTTGAAATGTTACTTACTGAAATTGAAAAACGAACTAAAAGACAAAACCTTAACATTGACAAATGCACCATGAAATTGAAGTCAAGGTTGTATTTCTTTCAGACAGACATGTTCACCTAGCAATCGTCCTGTAAACCAAACATAGTTGACCTACTCTTCTTCTTTAATGTCAACAAGGCTTCAATACTGAATGATACATATTGTAGCGCATGCGTGATTTACAAAAATTTATACAAATTTATAAAAATATTTTATAACAATTGGTGTGTTTGTATATACAGATTGTGATTAAAAATATATGTACATGTTTTGTTTAAAGGAGTAGGTTCAGTAAGACCCCTTTTTGGCCCCAAAATATAGCAGTTTTAGAAAATTGTGAAAATGTAATCGTTTAGATATTTATTGAAAAGTAGAATGCTTCTGCTACATAAATATGAGCTGTTTTTGACAATACTATGCACATATATCGGGTACTAGCATCATTAAGTCATGCTAAATTACTGAAATCTTCACAATTGTAGCATTTTAGTTAAATTTTAGACGGTTTCCGTCTTAAATGAAAGTGGCCGCATTCGTGTTCATTCATAATATTGAAATGTAAGTTGTATTTGATGATAATACATAATATATATAAAGGTTGAGGATGAACACGGATGCGGCCACTTTCATTTTTGACAAAAACCATCTGAAAAGTGACGATTTTTGGCATATTTGATAGATTTTTCATATTTAAGCTTGAATCGGAGCGTTTTTAATGACTTAATAAGTTAAAATCTTTCACATAAACTAATTGAATCAATTGAAGTAGACACTTAAGCGTTTGGAAAGTGTCTAAAATATTTCGTTAAATGAACTTGAAAATTGAGGCCGAAAAAGGCCCTTACCGGACCTTCTCCTTTGTTTACTTGAAGCTAGAGGGAGCATCTAGTGTTAGCCGATCTCTAAATATGTCAACAGTGGTGGTTTCAACTACAGTTTGTGGTAATAAATTCCATTGAATAATTGTTCGCGGGAAGTATGACCATTTGTATGTGTCCTTGGAAGTTTGGATGTGTCTGTATGTCTGAGTATGATTTTGTGTTGTTCTGCTGTCTGCTTGTTCAGGAATATGCGATGGAATGGCTACTAGACAATGTATTACTTTATAAAATAAAATAAGTTTGGTTTTTAAGCGTCTCTCAGCTAGTGGTGGCCATTTCAACTGATTTAGCATGTTTGTGACACTGGTCGTGTAATCGTAGTTGTTGTGTACATAACAAGCAGCTCGTTTCTGTACCTTTTCTAATTGTATGTGTTGTTCTTTCATATGGGGGTCCCAGACACTACAACTAAATTCCAGTTTGGGTCTTACTAGTGCCTGGTATGCTCTTGACTTTGTTTCTGTGTTTGTAACTTTTAAATTTCTTTTTAAAAAACCAAGTGATCTGTTCCCATTTGATACTATATGTTGTCTATATGCTTGTTCCACTTCAGATTCGATTGTAAGGTAATGCCTAGATATTTTGCAGATGTAACTGATTCGAGGATGTGATTGTAGAGGGTGTAATTATGCCGGTAGTTATTTTTATTTTGTGAGATGAAAAGGTTGGTACATTTATCAGGGTGAAATGCCATAAGCCAATCTGACTCCCATCGAGCTGCTGAGTTGTAGCTTATGACAATCATTTGTGTTTTTATTTCCCTGTAAATTATGCTGTCATCAGCAAAGAGTCTAAGCTTGCTGTGTTGTAGGTATTCCTGTAAGTCATTTATATAGATGAGAAAGCCCAATACTGTTCCTTGTGGTACACCAGATGTTACGGGTACTGAGGTGGAGGAAATGCCATCAAGGACTCATGTTTTTGTTCTGTCCTGTAAAAATGCCTGAATCCAATTTAGTGTGTTATTTTCAATACCATGGAATTTGAGTTTGTAAAGGAGGTGACGATGAATTTGTCGAACGCTTTAGCGAAGTCCATTATGATCAAGTCACTGTGTGTGTTTCTATTATTTGATTGTGCTAGTTCTTGAATAAAGTCTATTAATTGTGTTTCACACGACTTTGATTTTCTGAAGCCGTGCTGAGGATCGTATAATACATGATGTTTTTCAAGATGAGACATGATGCTACTTGTAATGATGTACTCCATGAGCTTGCAACATATGCAGGTTAAAGATATTGACCAGTAGTTCACCGTGTAGAACGCCACATGCGGGGTGTCAGCTATGTTTGACACTGTGACGAAGTCAGTAATGATTAAATATATTTTATTATGTAATTACAATGTCAAGAATGTTTCTAAAGTTCAAATGTTCGAATGTTCACAAACTGTCTTTAAAGTTGAATTGTTCGAATGTTCAATATCTCACACGGGCACGTGATCGTATATATATATATAGTGGTATAACTGTTCGTTCCTGTTGGAGTACTTCGGATATTAAGCGCACGAGTTTCAGCCTACCCACGAGGAGGGAGACCTTTGCGGAATCTTCGGTACCAATCTGTCCTCTTCAAGTCCAAAGCTGGATCTTATATAGTTCAGTTCCATCAAGTTAAAAAATGGCCATAAATGTCAACAGTTGTATAGAGTAGTCTAGCTATTAAGAAATACATGTACTAGGTTGGTCAGTTGACAATGTTATTAACATCTGCGCCATGCAATTATATAACGTCAGCAAAATACATGAACGATAAATGTCTGCAAGGGTCAAATACATGTACTTGAAATTGTATTAATTATGTAACTAGTAGATTGGAACACAAATTATGTTACAACATGGGGTGGCAATTTCGAAGAGGAGAAAAACTATCAAAGTAAGTTCAAGTATCAAAATATTGTTTTTAAATTCTTAGTACCATATAATGTATTGCACGGAATGAACTAAACATAATCTATTTCCTGCAAGCATAAACAGTCGTCTTAAGTGCTCTGTTTCCTCAAACACCTCTCCCTAGTTTTCCGTGTTTCAGATTTTGTGGCTTCATATGCAAATTTCTGGATAAAACTACTTTAGACGATTTCCTCCCGCATCATTTGTATAGAATTGAATTCCTATCATGGAATTTAACCAAATACCAGCTTCTTACTTAAAATTAATTGGTTTTAAAACTAGTTTTTCAATAAAATATGAAGTGTCGCTCGGGGTGTCAGATTTTGCATCTCAAGGGGTAGAGGCTTTTAATAAAAATAGAATAAATTTGCATATAAATCAGTCTTTATCTGATACATTGTAGTTCAAACACATCTCCTATATTATAATAAGACATTACAAACTGATGGTACTTAATTTTTCCTGGTTTTTTTTCTTTCTTTTAAGACATGAGCATTTGATTTCGTTAAAAGTTAAAAACGACTCAAAATACTTTGTATTAAAGCTGGAAAATGATTTCTTATCCTTTTCAGTTACTATCATGGTCAAAAAAAGGCCACGACTGAGGCTCAATGCACAGAAACATGGAGGAAAATCACAGAGCAGACCTCCATAAAAGATTTAGCCGAAGCCACCAACAGTCAAACTCCATTAAAGTGCATCACCAGGTTCCTCTCAAAAGCACTTGTTCAAATCGCAAAAAGCACCCACTCTAAAACAAACTCGATTATTCTCTCCAATGAAACACTCACCGGAATCTTTCACATCAAATGACAAAACAGCTTCAAGGACATGAAGACGATGACACTAATTTATTAACGATTTTAAAATAGAGATTCAAAACCTTAAAAAACTTTATCTGGCTGCTGATTTTCTATCTTTCATCCAAATGGTAATAGAACATTAATTTTCTTTAGACAATATTTCTCTCTTTCTTTGCCTGTAGACGGTCAGATTTATGTCAAAAAGAATAACATCGGAAATGTGTTATCGGAAAACAACAACAATGTTCTTTTACCATTTGGATAAAAGATAGAAAATCAGCAGCCAGATTAAGTTTTTAAAGATTTTTGAATCTCTTCATGTCTCCTTGAAGTTGTTTTGTCATTTGATGTGAAAGATTCCGGCAAGTAATTCATTGGAGAGAATAATCGAGTTTGTTTAAGAGTGGGTGCTTTTTGCGGCTTAAACATGTGATTTTGAGAGGAACCTGGTGATGCATGCACTTTGATTGAATTTGACTGTTGGTGGCTTCGACTAAATATTTTATGGAGGTCTGCTCTGTGATTTTCCTCCATGTTTCTGTGCATTGAGTCTAAACCGTGACTTTTTTTCTGACCATGATAGTAACTGAAAAGGAATGTTGAGTTGTTTTTTACTTTTTTCGAAATCAAAATCACATGTCTTAAAAGGAAGAAAACAGGCAAAATGATGTACCTTCAGTTTGTAATGTCTTATCATAATATAGTAGATGTGTTTGAACTACAGCGTATTAGATAAAGGCCGATTTATATGCAAATCTATTCTATTTTTATTAAAAGCCTCTACCCCTTGAGTTGCAAAATCTGACATCCCGAGCGACACTTCATATTTGGATGAAAAACTAGTTTTAAAACCAATTAATTTTAAGTAAGAAGCTGGTTTTTGGTTTTTTGAAGCCACAAAATCTGCAACAAGAAAAACTAGGGAGAGGTGTTTGAGGAAACAGAGCACTGAAATCAACTGAATTGCTTGCAGGAAATAGATTATGTTTCAGTTCATTCCGTGCAATACATTATATGGTACTATGAATTCTAAAAAAAAGACATTTTGATACTTGAACTTACTAAATGATAGTTTTTCTCCGCTTTGAAATTGCCACCCCGTGTCAAACATAGCCGACAACCCGCATGTGGCGTTCTACACGGTGTTGTTTACGGGTTTGTATTTTTCCCCCTTTTTGAAGGCTGGGGCTACATTAGCATGTTTCCAGTCCTTAAGTGTTTCTCCAGTTTCAAGTGACATTTTAAATATCAATGTAAGAATTGGTGAGATTTGTTCCTTTAGTTCATTAAGGACTCTGCCTTTGATATTGTCCGGGCCGCAAGCTTTATGTGGGTTTATGTTCGACAGTAATTTAGTAATTCCTGCTTTAGTGATTGTTATTTTTTGCTTTTTCGGGTGGGGACTTGTTCTTTTGTTTGGGATGTTGTCATCTGTTTCATCTGTAAATACTGTTGATTTAAAATGTTCGCTTTTTCCTCAATGTCTTTGACTAGTTTGCCATCTTTTTTCAAAGGTGCAACACCAGTGTTATCAGATCGTGTGCTTTTGATATAGCTGAACAGTTTTTTTTTTTATTTTGATGTTTCATATTGACAAGGTTCGTTTATTGGTATGTCACATATCATTTTTTCAATATATTTCCAATATTCTGTTCGTAATTCTTTTTGTACTATTTGTTACAACATTTTATATTTTTCTGGAACATTTTTGTTCGCTTTGGGGATTCCGTATATAGTCAGATTATCGGAATTCCAATGGGGACTAACTGTGCACCACTTATTGCGGACCTGTTTTTGTATTGTTGTGAGTTACAATTTATGACAAAAATAAGCAAAGACCCATCGAAACAACATCTGATAAACAAATTTAATAATACTTTTAGATATTTGGATGATATTTTGGCTCTCAATAATGACGACTTCAGTATGTATATTAATGAAATTTTTCCTGTTGAACTTACTTTAAATAAAGCTAATACTAACAATGACCACTGCCCTTTTCTCGATCTTGATATCTATATCACTAATGGAAAGCTGAATACTAAAATTTATCATAAAAGGGATGATTTTTCATTTCCTATCGTTAATTATCCGTTTTTAGATGGTGACGTTCCCTTGTCACCATCTTACGGTGTTTATATATCTCAACTTGTACGATTCGCTCGTGTATGTAACAATGTTTTAGATTTTAACGAGAGAAATTTATGTATTACTGAAAAAATATTACACCAGGGTTTTCGATATCACAAACTAGTCAAAACATTTACTAAATTTTATCATCGGTATAAAGACATCATTCGTAAATATAGCTCAACATGCAGACTTCTAATACGTTCAGGTATTTCACATTCACTTTTTTATAGAAATATTCTTTATAAAGCACAAAGGTGTCAGTATTCACCTCAAAAACTTACAAAACCTTTGAATAGACTTATTAAGAAGGGATATAATTACGATACTGTTGTCAAGTCATTAAAGATTGCATATTTTGGCGTTAATATTAAGTCACTGATAAGGTATTTGCATCGGAACTAACACATTTATTCTAAAAACAGTTGTTGGCATGACACGGGTTATGTTCTTCTCATATATGTTATGATGGTATGATACTAAACCCCTAACGGGAAGGATTGTGCCTGATGTTCATATGATGAAATCATAATCTTTCAGTCAGTTTAATTGAAGTCTGGAGCTGGCATGTCAGTTAACTGCTAGTAGTCTGTTGTTATTTATGTATTATTGTCATTTTATTTATTTTCTTTGGTTACATCTTCTGACATCAGACTCGGACTTCTCTTGAACTGAATTTTAATGTGCGTATTGTTATGCGTTTACTTTTCTACATTGGTTAGAGGTATAGGGGGAGGGTTGAGATCTCACAAACATGTTTAACCCCGCCGCATTTTTGCGCCTGTCCCAAGTCAGGAGCCTCTGGCCTTTGTTAGTCTTGTATTATTTCAATTTTAGTTTCTTGTGTACAATTTGGAAATTAGTATGGCGTTCATTATCACTGGACTAGTATATATTTGTTATGGGGCCAGCCGAAGGACGCCTCCGGGTGCGGGAATTTCTCGCTACATTGAAGACCTGTTGGTGACCCTCTGCTGTTGTTTTTTATTTGGTCGGGTTGTTGTCTCTTTGACACATTCCCCATTTCCATTTTAATTTTATTATCTTTCTTCCTTTTTTGATAATCTTTGTTTTTCCAAATGATAAGCTTACGCAGTTTGTCTGTTACCCAAGGTAATCTATGTTTAAATGTTATCATTTTGTGTGGTACATTTGTTTCTATAGATTTTTTGAGGTCTATCTTAAAGTTTTCCCACAATTCATTTACATTACTGTGTTTGTATTTTCTTGTATTGTTGTTAATAATACAGTAAGAATAGTTATCAAAAGTACCAGGATTATAATTTTATACGCCAGACGCGCGTTTCGTCTACATAAGACTCATCAGTGACGCTCAGATCAAAATAGTTTAAAAGCCAAATCAATACAAAGTTGAAGAGCATTGAGGATCCAAAATTCCTAAAATTTGTGCCAAATACGGCTAAGGTAATCTACTCCTGGGGTAAGAAAATCCTTAGTTTTTCGAAAAATTCAAGGTTTTGTAAACAGAAAATTTATAAAAATGACCATATAATTGATATTCATGTCAACACTGAAGTGCTGACTACTGGGCTGGTGATACCCTCGGGGACGAAACGTCCACCAGCAGTGGCATCGACCCAGTGGTGTAAATAGTTATCAAAAGTACCAGGATTATAATTTTATACGCCAGACGCGCGTTTCGTCTACATAAGACTCATCAGTGACGCTCAGATCAAAATAGTTTAAAAGCCAAATCAATACAAAGTTGAAGAGCATTGAGGATCCAAAATTCCTAAAAGTTGTGCCAAATACGGAACCATTTATCGCAATTATCACAACATACTGCCCTGGTCTTCCAAGTCACAGCCTTGCCACAAGTACCTCAAGGCCATTTTGGTGTTCTGGGCCCTGGGTTAGTTTCTGTGTCAAAGGCTTTGGCTAGTAGTAAGATAAAGATGTATCTTTACTTTACTTTTACTGGTCTACCTTTGTTTACTTTGAGCTGAGTGGCAAGTACTCCTGTCTTGCGAATGTTTGAATGGTTAATGATAGAACGAGCTTGACATGTATATACTGGCTTAAATATATTTAATTGGGTAATTACTAATACTTATTAGACGTATTTACACTTGTATGCAAAATTGTCCTGTCCGCCATTACGTAAAATCACACAGGTTCCCGTAAACTTTGGCATCATAATTTAAAATATTTGACGTCACAATTTAAAAGTGATTGTTGCTTGACGTCAGAAGATGATTCGGAGTCGATCTAAAGTCATTCGGAGGCAAGAAACAGCTAATTACCAGAAGTATAAATACGTTTATACTATGATCGACAAGATCAGTGGGGTATAATATAGCTACATTATGATAATGTTTACCTTTTACCAGTGCTCGAAGTTCAGAGCTGTGAAAAGAGGGTAATTCTGTTAGTTTTAGCAGTGGTTAATCTTCGTCTCCTGGGCAACACAGGAGTACAAGTTAAGAGAAAAGCCTCATTTATAAACAGTTTTAGCGTGAAAGTGAAAAAGTTGATAGTCCGTTTGTTTACTTCCGGTATGGATCATGTGATCGAAGGGCGGCAACTGTGATTTTCATTCATTGATGAATTTTCAGTGTAATTTTTGTTGTGTGTCAAATCAATACCTGTTTACAAAGTATAAAATATGATTTTCAATGGCAAATTCTGCCAAATTTTCGTAATAAATAACTTTCTTCTAGAGCCAAAAGGAGAGACGTCAATCAAGTCACGCATGCGCACTATCAGTGCGTGAATTTTTCTTGCTACTTAATTGGAAGATATTACGAGACGTGAATAATCAAAGTTTATTGATTGGTTAGGACAATCCAAACCTAGTAAATGTCCTTCAATCCCGTAGAGTATCGGATTTGTCCTCTTTATTTTAAATTAGATTTTGCCTGGTCATTAATCATGCATATTCATGATATTGGTACACAGGTAACTTTTATCTATAAATAGTCGAATCTTCTGGAGTTTCGTAAACAACAATGTTAAACGATATATACTACTTCATAAAGTGTGACCTCACGTGTGTGGTAAAATTTGTTGATTGATGCATGTGGCTATTCTAGTAAATGAATCTACAAAGCGAGAGCACTTTCCACTTTCATCAGCTATATATATGAGTCGACTAGCAGTAGTAGAGAGAGTGACGTTTGAGGCACCCCCAAAACACAGGGCGCTAGGGCGCTGACGTCATATGCGCATGCCCCGCCCCCAATATGATATATGGGCATATACTAGCCCTAATGACGTCAGCGGAAGTAAGGAAGATGAGTCACGACGGATGGACGCAGGACCATATATGGACAGCAGGTCACGTGATCGTATCGAGGAACGTTAACTCTGGTACAAAACAAGGGAAGCAACTCTGTATATATATATCTCGTGGAGTGACAATTCAACGAGGCAAGGTCACGTGATCGTATCGAGGAACTCTGATACAAAAAAGGGAAGCAACTCTTCATGATGTGAACATCAATCACCGATTAATCGTATCGTGTTCGGGGCAAATAGAAAAAATACCAACGCAGATGTCAGTTTCATATATATTTATTACATTCATTCGTACAATGCAAGCAGTTTGTCGTCGTTACTCATCAAGTCTCTAGACGAAAAATCTTTCACAATGTCTTCCATGCTAATGTTTCTATATCTCATCTTCACGAAATTTACACAATAGAGTCCGCACGTATCGGATGATCCCGATTGCACTTGAGTCGTACTGAATCTGTATTGAGGTCCATTGGCGATGAGCACGTTCCTGAAGCGACGAAGGTAATACTCCGGAGAACGTCCGAACGAATCGAAAAATTCGACGGGTCCCTCTCGCGGGAAGTGGAACGTCACCCAGTGAATGCCCTTGCCGTCGCAGTCGTCCGTGTTGACGACGAAACTGCGGGGCCTGTTCGAGACTTCATCCGGCAGTTCATCGGCACAACACACGGTCGCCGGCAGGTCTTCGAGATAACACTCCAGTTCGTATCCGTAGGTTCCCTCCACGCCGTCGTCTTCCGTTCTGCATCGTTTGGCGGATGGTTCTTCGCCACAGTCCCTCTCTTGATGGATCTCGAGTCCCCGGGCGTGCGCAAATACCAGTCCGCATGCGCGGCAAGCCATCAGGTCCGATTCGCTTCCGACGTCTTCTTCCCCGAATTCCTTGGTGTTCGATTCGCTTCCGGTGAAATCGACGTCTTCGTCCTCGGCTTCGGCGTCGTCCTCGCCTCCGCCCAAGACGTCGCTACGTAATCTCAAGTGTTCGGGTGTAGCGGCCTTCAGATCCACCAGAAGGTATCCGAAGGGTCTCCTCGTGGCCTCTCGGAACGTTTGCATCAAGAGGTGTCTCTGACTCGGATACATCTGTCTACCTAGCGTGGCGACGGTCTGGCGATCGACTGGATTGTCGAAGAGGACCAGGTAGTGACAGTTTCTCCTCTGAGTCGGATCCTTCCCGAAATACAGGTTCTGATTCACAGCTACCACCGACAGGTTACGATGATGCGATCCTTCCGTGAACAAGTCGTTGATGCGACGGTCTTTGGCCGAGGTCGACATCAGGTCGTCCAGCACGAGTAAGTTTCTGGTCCGTGCATCGAAGAAGTGATCGGCTTCCAACTCGGTCGGGATACCGCGAACGAATTCCACGGTGGGCACCACCGTCTTTCGAATCTCGTCGTAGAGGGGTTGCCATCGTCAGTACAGCCAGACGATCCTCTCCGGTACCGGGTTGCACGTGGATCTTCGCAATGCTTCCTTCACGAAAAACGTCTTGCCGCAGGAGGTCGGACCGGAGACGATCATGGTGAACGGGTGTTGAAAACGAAAACTTTCTTGCGTCGCATTTTGCGGTGGCGGCGGCGGCGGCGGCGATGGTTATAAGAGGAAGAGGATCGAATGCTTAATCAAAACCATGGACGAGTTTTACTTATTCGTCAATAGTGGAGACTCGCTCCAACTTTTTCCCCAGAATAGGGGAGGACAGTTCAGAATACGTTTACCTAGATCACACTTAATGAAAGGAACGTGGGAGTGTGCTCTGTTGGAGATGACCTTTGTACCGGCTTTTGAAACGTCTACGCAGAGGATGTACGTGTGTTGCGATCTGGTAAGGGATGAATCTTACGTCAGAGACACTTACCTGCCACTGCTTCAATCCGTAGCCATCAGAAAAGAAGAGACCACGGAGATAATTTTCGAGAGACCGCTCTACCTCGAGTCGAGGGGAGGCGAGATGGAAATATTGGAAATCACCTTGAGAGACGATCGACTTCGCGTGTGCCGTTGCAAAGATGATCACGTGTTCTGCTTGCTTCATTTCCGACAAAAGTTATAAGAGGGAAAGTTCCACCCTTGAAGTGAGGATGGAGTGTCCTAGCTGTCAAAGAATGTTTTCGAGAAGAGACGTCATGTTGAGGCATCATCGAAATAAGCATGGTACAGGCGTACCACCACCGCCGCCGCCGCCTCCGCCACCACCGCCACCGCCACCGCCACTGCCGCCGCCGCTGCCGCCGCCGCCACCGCAAAATGCGACGCAAGAAAGTTTTCGTTTTCAACACCCGTTCACCATGATCGTCTCCGGTCCGACCTCCTGCGGCAAGACGTTTTTCGTGAAGGAAGCATTGCGAAGATCCACGTGCAACCCGGTACCGGAGAGGATCGTCTGGCTGTACCGACGATGGCAACCCCTCTACGACGAGATTCGAAAGACGGTGGTGCCCACCGTGGAATTCGTTCGCGGTATCCCGACCGAGTTGGAAGCCGATCACTTCTTCGATGCACGGACCAGAAACTTACTCGTGCTGGACGACCTGATGTCGACCTCGGCCAAAGACCGTCGCATCAACGACTTGTTCACGGAAGGATCGCATCATCGTAACCTGTCGGTGGTAGCTGTGAATCAGAACCTGTATTTCGGAAAGGATCCGACTCAGAGGAGAAACTGTCACTACCTGGTCCTCTTCGACAATCCAGTCGATCGCCAGACCGTCGCCACGCTAGGTAGACAGATGTATCCGAGTCAGAGACACCTCTTGATGCAAACGTTCCGAGAGGCCACGAGGAGACCCTTCGGATACCTTCTGGTGGATCTGAAGGCCGCTACACCCGAACACTTGAGATTACGTAGCGACGTCTTGGGCGGAGGCGAGGACGACGCCGAAGCCGAGGACGAAGACGTCGATTTCACCGGAAGCGAATCGAACACCATGGAATTCGGGGAAGAAGACGTCGGAAGCGAATCGGACCTGATGGCTTGCCGCGCATGCGGACTGGTATTTGCGCACGCCCGGGGACTCGAGATCCATCAAGAGAGGGACTGTGGCGAAGAACCATCCGCCAAACGATGCAGAACGGAAGACGACGGCGTGGAGGGAACCTACGGATACGAACTGGAGTGTTATCTCGAAGACCTGCCGGCGACCGTGTGTTGTGCCGATGAACTGCCGGATGAAGTCTCGAACAGGCCCCGCAGTTTCGTCGTCAACACGGACGACTGCGACGGCAAGGGCATTCACTGGGTGGCGTTCCACTTCCCGCGAGAGGGACCCGTCGAATTTTTCGATTCGTTCGGACGTTCTCCGGAGTATTACCTTCGTCGCTTCAGGAACGTGCTCATCGCCAATGGACCTCAATACAGATTCAGTACGACTCAAGTGCAACCGGGATCATCCGATACGTGCGGACTCTATTGTGTACATTTCGTGAAGATGAGATATAGAAACATTAGCATGGAAGACATTGTGAAAGATTTTTCGTCTAGAGACTTGATGAGTAACGACGACAAACTGCTTGCATTGTACGAATGAATGTAATAAATATATATGAAACTGACATCTGCGTTGGTATTTTTTCTATTTGCCCCGAACACGATACGATTAATCGGTGATTGATGTTCACATCATGAAGAGTTGCTTCCCTTTTTTGTATCAGAGTTCCTCGATACGATCACGTGACCTTGCCTCGTTGAATTGTCACTCCACGAGATATATATATACAGAGTTGCTTCCCTTGTTTTGTACCAGAGTTAACGTTCCTCGATACGATCACGTGACCTGCTGTCCATATATGGTCCTGCGTCCATCCGTCGTGACTCATCTTCCTTACTTCCGCTGACGTCATTAGGGCTAGTATATGCCCATATATCATATTGGGGGCGGGGCATGCGCATATGACGTCAGCGCCCTAGCGCCCTGTGTTTTGGGGGTGCCTCAAACGTCACTCTCTCTACTACTACTAGCCCTTTTTGAAAGGCTAATGCTTGTACTCTTGTAGCAGTTGAAAAGGAACAAAAAGCACAAAAAACCTACATTAAACAATGAATAATGAAAATGAGGTCAAGGTCAGATGAAACCTAACAGACTGACATGTATCACTAACAATCATTCCGTACACCACAGACATTTGACCTACTACTTATAGTATCTGATAAACGGACTTAATAATGTAACTGAAATATTCATGATCACTGATCCATGAAATGCGGTCGTGTTCATATGAACTTTGTCTGACGGGCATGTACATTATTTTATTTGGCGGCATGTTGTCCAATATTATGTTTGTCTTTCTGTTATCGTTTAACATGTTACCCCTTATTTCTTGATTTTGTATTTATATTGGGTCATATATCAAATTCATTCGTTCAGTGTATGTTCGATCACTTGTTTGTGTTAATATGTCTTTTGATTGAGTTTAGCCATTTCAATTGATATTTCATAGTGTGTCTTTTATATAGGTTGGGATCTTACACTATTATTTAAGATAAGAGTGAAGGTTTGTACCTATCAAAACGTATAAATCCATGATTTGTTTGCACCCGGCAGGAACCGGATGTTTAGTGGTTGTCGTTTGTTGATGTGATTCATAAGTGTTTCTTATATATATAGATCAGACCGTTGGTTTTCCTGTTTGAATGGTTTAACATTTTTGAAGCCTTTTATAGCTTGCTGTTCTGTGTAAGCCAAGGCTCTGTGTTGAAGATCGTACTTTGACCTTTTATGGTTTTCTTTTACAAGTTGGGACTTGAATGGAGAGTTGTCTCATTGGTACTTATACAACATCTTCTTATATCTGTTTAAAGATCCCGCCAATGTATTATTGTTCTATATATGTCATTATGTTATTGTTCTATTATAAAGTTGAAAAAGCTTTGAACTTTGAACGACAAAATATTAACCATATGTGGACTCTTAAAAATTCTAAAGAACTTCTGTATAATTTTAAATCTCGGTCTGTTTCTGAAATAAAGTTTTAACATACTTTCTATTTTTTAACCCTATATACCACCATTCACCAACCGACCGTGCAAGGGCTGTATAGCCAGTCAAGGTCGTTTAAAACTACCATGTGTTGTCCATTCACCATGTGAATTTATAATTTTTTTGAAAAAACATTGAATGGCAAAATTATCTTATATTTCTTCATATGTGACGTTTACATCTTATGGCGTCAACCACGCGAAGCAATGCATGTGGTTTTTAAATTTAATTGATGCTTTTTTGTCAAATATTTGTTTGTTTAGGGATTGGGACACAGTGATGACTGCTGTACCCATATTTTGACTATATCTTGACTATTTTACCTAGTATGTCTGTTTTGGTCACGCATCGTTGTAAACATAATGGAATTTGATGCGACTGTCATACAAGTGAGAGGTTTAGCTATAAAACCAGGTTCAATCCACCATTTTCTACATTTGAAATATGACAGTTGTTGTCCATTCGATTGACGCGTTATATCATTTGATTTTGTTATTTGATTAGGGACTTTCTGTTTTAAACTTTCCTCGGAGTTCAGTATTTTTGTGGTTTTACTTTTCCAAGCAGTCGCAGGACCATGAAAAAGAGGCTAAGGACAATGGACATACAGCAGACAGAAACTGCGTAACACAAAGTTTTTTTGCATACAAGGTATGAAGCATCCAGATCTACTTTCTGACTGAAATATAAATCTTTATTAAATAGCAGTTTACCTCATCGGCGTGATAGTTATTCTTAAGCCTGGGATACTATACAAAAATGTTATTTAGACAAGATACCTCATAAAAATAATGTAAATATGTATGTCTTTCGAAAATCAATCAAATCTATACACTTCATTGATATATGTTGAAAAGCATACATGCAATTGCAAGGTATAGATACATTCGGGTTGCAGAATATTTTCAAAAAGATATCTCTTTTTTTGTTGCTGGATGAACGGTCAGATGATACTGCTGGATGAACGGTCAGATGATATAGCAGGATGAACGGTCAGATGTAGTTGCTGGATGAACGGTTAGATGATATTTCAGGATGAACGGTCAGATGTAGTTGCTGGATGAACTGTCAGATGTAGTTGCTGGATGAACGGTCAGATGTAGTTGCTGGATGATCGGTCAGATGAGATTGCAGGATGAACGGTCAGATGTAGTTGCTGGATGAACGGTCAGATGATATTGCAGGATGAACGGTCAGATGATATTGTAGGATGAACGGTCAGATGTAGTTGCTGGATGAATGGTCAGATGATATTGCAGGATAAACGGTCAGATGTAGTTGCTGGATGAACGGTCAGATGATATTTCAGGATGAACGGTCAGATGATATTGCTGGATGAACGGTCAGATGATATTTCAGGATGAATGGTCAGATGTAGTTGCTGGACGAACGGTCAGATGTAGTTGCTGGATGAACGGTCAGATGATATTGCAGGATGAACGGTCAGATGATATTGCTGGATGAATGGTCAGATGTCGATGCTGGATGAACGGTCAGATGTAGTTGCTGGACGAACGGTCAGATGTAGTTGCTGGACGAACGGTCAGATGTAGTTGCTGGATGAACGGTCAGATGCCGATGCTGGATGAACGGTCAGATGTAGTGGCTGGATGAACGGTCAGATGATATTGTAGGATGAACGGTCAGATGATATTGCAGGATGAACGGTCAGATGATATTGTAGGATGAACGGTCAGATGTAGTTGCTGGATAAACGGTCAGATGTAGTTGCTGGATGAACGGTCAGATGTAGTTGTTGGATGAACGGTCAGATGATATAGCAGGATGAACGGTCAGATGTAGTTGCTGGATGAACGGTCAGATGATATAGCAGGATGAACGGTCAGATGTAGTTGCTGGATGAACGGTCAGATGATATTTCAGGATGAACGGTCGGATGTAGTTGCTGGATGAACTGTCAGATGTAGTTGCTGGATGAACGGTCAGATGTAGTTGCTGGATGATCGGTCAGATGAGATTGCAGGATGAACGGTCAGATGTAGTTGCTGGATGAACGGTCAGATGATATTGCAGGATGAACGGTCAGATGATATTGCTGGATGAACGGTCAGATGTAGTTGCTGGATGAACGGTCAGATGTAGTTGCTGGACGAACGGTCAGATGTAGTTGCTGGATGAACGGTCAGATGTCGATGCTGGATGAACGGTCAGATGTAGTTGCTGGACGAACGGTCAGATGTAGTTGCTGGACGAACGGTCAGATGTAGTTGCTGGATGAACGGTCAGATGTCGATGCTGGATGAACGGTCAGATGTAGTGGCTGGATGAACGGTCAGATGATATTGTAGGATGAACGGTCAGATGATATTGCAGGATGAACGGTCAGATGATATTGTAGGATGAACGGTCGGATGTAGTTGCTGGATAAACGGTCAGATGTAGTTGCTGGATAAACGGTCAGATGAGATTGCTGGATGAACGATCAGATGTAGTTGCTGGATGAACGGTCAGATGATATAGCAGGATGAACAGTCAGATGTAGTTGCTGGATGAACTGTCAGATGTAGTTGCTGGATGAACGGTCAGATGATATTTCAGGATGAACGGTCAGATGATGTTGCTGGATGAACTGTCAGATGTAGTTGCTGGATGAACGGTCAGATGTAGTTGCTGGATGATCGGTCAGATGATATTGTAGGATGAACGGTCAGATGTAGTTGCTGGATGAACGGTCAGATGATATTGTAGGATGAACGGTCAGATGTAGTTGCTGGATGAACGGTCAGATGATATTGTAGGATGAACGGTCAGATGTAGTTGCTGGATGAACGGTCAGATGTAGTGGCTTGATGAACGGTCAGATGAAATTGCAGGGTGAACGGTCAGATGTAGTTGCTGGATGAACGGTCAGATGATATTGCAGGATAAATGGTCAGATGTAGTGGCTGGATGAACGGTCAGATGATATTGCAGGATGAACGGTCAGATGTCGATGCTGGATGAACGGTCAGATGATATTGCAGGATGAATGGTCAGATGTAGTTGCTGGATGAACGGTCAGATGTAGTTGCTGGATGAACGGTCAGATGATATTTCAGGATGAACGGTCAGATGTAGTTGCTGGATGAACTGTCAGATGTAGTTGCTGGATGAACGGTCAGATGTAGTTGCTGGATGATCGGTCAGATGATATTGTAGGATGAACGGTCAGATGTAGTTGCTGGATGATCGGTCTGATAATATTTCAGGATGAACGGTCAGATGTAGTTGCTGGATGAACGGTCAGATGATATTGCAGGATGAACGGTCAGATGATATTGTAGGATGAACGGTCAGATGTAGTTGCTGGATGAACGGTCAGATGTAGTTGCTGGATGATCGGTCAGATGATATTGCAGGATGAACGGTCAGATGTAGTTGCTGGATGAACGGTCAGATGATATTGTAGGATGAACGGTCAGATGTAGTTGCTGGATGAACGGTCAGATGTAGTGGCTGGATGAACGGTCAGATGATATTGCAGGGTGAACGGTCAGATGTAGTTGCTGGATGAACGGTCAGATGTAGTTGCTGGATGATCGGTCAGATGATATTGCAGGATGAACGGTCAGATGTAGTTGCTGGATGAACGGTCAGATGATATTGTAGGATGAACGGTCAGATGTAGTTGCTGGATGAACGGTCAGATGTAGTGGCTGGATGAACGGTCAGATGATATTGCAGGGTGAACGGTCAGATGTAGTTGCTGGATGAACGGTCAGATGATATTGCAGGATGAATGGTTAGATGTAGTTGCTAGATGAACGGTCAGATGTAGTTGCAGGATGAACGGTCAGATGATATTGTAGGATGAACGGTCAGATGTAGTTGCTGGATGAATGGTCAGATGATATTGCAGGATAAACGGTCAGATGTAGTGGCTGGATGAACGGTCAGATGATATTGCAGGATGAACGGTCAGATGTCGATGCTGGATGAACGGTCAGATGATATTGCAGGGTGAACGGTCAGATGTAGTTGCTGGATGAACGGTCAGATGATATTGCAGGATGAACGGTCAGATGATATTGCAGGATGAACGGTCAGATGATATTGCAGGATAAACGGTCAGATGTAGTTGCAGGATGAACGGTCAGATGTCGATGCTGGATGAACGGTCAGATGATATTGCAGGGTGAACGGTCAGATGTAGTTGCTGGATGAACGGTCAGATGATATTGCAGGATAAACGCTCAGATGATATTGCAGGATAAACGGTCAGATTTAGTTGCTGGATGAACGGTCAGATGATATTGCAGGATGAACGGTCAGATGATATTGCAGGATGAACGGTCAGATGTAGTGGCTGGATGAACGGTCAGATGTCGATGCTGGATGAACGGTCAGATGTCGATGCTGGATGAATGGTCAGATGTAGTCGCTTGGTGAACGGTCAGATGATATTGCAGGATGAACGGTCAGATGTAGTGGCTGGATGAACGGTCAGATGTCGATGCTGGATGAACGGTCAGATGTAGTTGCAGGATGAACGGACAGATGTAGTCGCTTGGTGAACGGTCAGATGATATTGCAGGATGAACGGTCAGATGTAGTGGCTGGATGAACGGTCAGATGATATTGCAGGATGAACGGTCAGATTTCGATGCTGGATGAACGGTCAGATGATATTGCAGGGTGAACGGTCAGATGTAGTTGCTGGATGAACGGTCAGATGATATTGCAGGGTGAACGGTCAGATGTAGTTGCTGGATGAACGGTCAGATGATATTGTAGGATGAACGGTCAGATGATATTGCAGGATGAACAGTCAGATGTAGTTGCAGGATGAACGGTCAGATGTAGTTGCTGGATGAACGGTCAGATGATATTGCAGGATAAACGGTCAGATTTAGTTGCTGGATCAACGGTCAGATGATATTGTAGGATGAACGGTCAGATGTAGTTGCTGGACGAACGGTCAGATGTAGTTGCTGGACGAACGGTCAGATGTCGATGCTGGATGAACGGTCAGATGAGATTGCAGGATGAACGGACAGATGTAGTCGCTTGGTGAACGGTCAGATGATATTGCAGGATGAACGGTCAGATGATATTGCAGGATGAACGGTCAGATGATATTGCAAGATGAACGGTCAGATGTAGTTGCAGGATGAACGGTCAGATGTAGTTGCTGGATGAACGGTCAGATGATATTGCAGGATAAACGGTCAGATTTAGTTGCTGGATGAACGGTCAGATGATATTGTAGGATGAACGGTCAGATGTCATCACAAGGATAACCCACTTGAATGTGCCAGATATAATTTTTTCAATAGTTAAAATGTCAGCTTATTTCTTCATTTTTTTGTTTTCTTCATACACAGACACTTCAACAAGTGGAAAATAAGAGTAGAGTGCGGCACATGAAAATCGTTTCTACAAGACTTATTGGGTATAAATAGATCATCCCAAACCTAAATCAAAATATACGTGTTTGCCGTTGACAATGCTCCTAATTTCCTGATGTATTCAGCGATACAGTAAGAGACTTATATGAGGGGGGGGGGGGGGGGCAAGAGGGGTCCCAATAACAGCAAAACAGCAAATTGATATTGCTCATAACAGATAACAAGGAATTAAAATGGACAAAAACAGTAAATGAAATATCAAAATAATTCGGTCTTTGATAAATCAGTATTTCTTATTACGGATATCCTTTGTAATGCATTCCATCTTCTATGACTATGTTTTAAGTATTAATTCATGTATCTAGAATGTGTTTAAATTACTGCACAATATATTATAATATTTTTTATACGCTCGTTTACGGAACGTATTATGGTATACTGTTGTCCGTCTGTTGTCAACATGTCGTTCATTAACTCAAAAACTCTTTAACCAATTTGCATTAAAC
Organism: Mytilus edulis; assembly: GCF_963676685.1. Lineage (NCBI taxonomy): Eukaryota > Metazoa > Mollusca > Bivalvia > Mytilida > Mytilidae > Mytilus > Mytilus edulis. The sequence continues at coordinate 101,042,577 of NC_092346.1, forward strand.
TTTGGGAAATTGTTTATATCTATTGGCGTGAGCTCCCTTTTGGGTTTTTTTTTTTTTTTTATAAATTTTAGATTTCAAGTTTCTGGGTAATGGCTTTTTATTCAATAAAATTGGTGGTTTTTTTTCTATTTTCTGATAATATCTCAAACATGCTTTCACAAAGCAAGGAATTTTGGTGAATTGTTAATATCTATTACCATGAGGTCACTTTCAATTTTTATAAATTTAAGATTTTACGTTTCCGAGTAAAAAAGGGGGATTTTCCAGTTTTCAGACATTAACACAAACATGTTTTCAGCAGTTCTCATGAAACTTTGCTGAAATGTTTATATCTATTGTTGTAAACTCCCTTTCGAATTTTATTAATTTTTGATTTTGTTATTGAGTTTAGGGATTTATTCATTAGAAAAAGGTGGTATTTTCTAGTTTTCAAAAATAACTCAAAAATGCTTTCAGCAGTTCACATGAAATGTTGGTGTATTGTTTATATTTATTGACTGAAGCTCCCTTTGTTGCTAATAAAAAAATGTGACCTAAAAGAGTTTGAATATTCTGACTTTTTCTAAATGACCATTTAATGAGGTGTGTGAATTTTTCTTAATAAGACTATGAGGCAAAGTGGTATATAGGGTCGAAAAATCAAAAGCACCAATTATAAGCATGCAATTTATCAAGTACTTCGAACGAATTTTGACACTTTAAAAGCAATTTATTCCACTATTTTCAAAGGCCTTATTTGAACAATTTTTTATCAGCTGAGGTTTTTGATTGAACCAAGTGTACTAGTAAGTAGAATACATAGTTTAGAAACAATGGCTTGAAGCGAAATAAATCTTTGTTTGTAATGAGTTATGTGCAGCTTCGGACCCAAGTACATGGTTGGAACTTTCATTGTACAATGCATTTGGTTCTGCTTTGAAAAGAATCTTAGAGCTGAGTCTATGTATCATATTATATAAAAGGTTAAGTGGTTGTTAGGACCTAGTCCTTAATTGAGATCCTTGTCAGATATTCCTGGCCATATGTTTTCCTTTTTGTCATATTAAGAATTGTTTTAATTTAATATGTTCGTACGGAAAACAAGGAACATTATTCTCATACAAAGTATTAAGATAATTCTAAATACACATTCATAAAAAAAGGGAATTTATTACAAAGGATAATCATAAGACATACTTGAATTGTCCTGTACCTCACTTCTGTGATGGGTATATGTTAATGGAATCCTTCTCTGAATACGGGACAAACATATTAGTAGTGGTAGACCCCAATGCCCAATGATTTTCAATTTATTCCGAATATTGACTGTCAAAAAAAATGCTAACATTCCAATTTTCAATAACAGTTAACAGCAAATACATTATCACAATAACAGATAACAAAAAAATTAAATTGCCCCATAACAGCATAACAGTTAAACCCCTTGCCCCCCTCTTATATCCTCAAACATCATAAAATGGACATCACCGTCATTTTTTATGTTTTACACCCATTTGTAATGGTTTTGGTAGCGAAGACTTCCTAAATTATGTTTGAAAGAGACAGCTTTATTAACAGTATCAATGATTCGATTATTTCAACTTTTTGTGGTAGTTCCTCACAAAGAACACACATTTGAGTGACGTATATCTTTAAAAGGAAGCAAGTGACCCTTAATAAACAAGGAGGTGCAGTACAAACGAGTTTAATCAACATTGAAATTGTACCAGTAGATAGTATAATGTAATGGCAAGGAAAGCAATAACAATGTATACTAACTAACAAAACACATACTGGAATTTCAGTAATCATGGAAGAGGGGTATTCACTTAAATCAGAGGAGACATACCTTTTACTTAACCAGCTAGATAATGTTTCTGATTTAGAAGAAAAAGGTATTAGCACTACTTCTGTTAAAAAACAACTCAATATTGTGAGGGCATGTTAAATTTTACCGAACGTCCAGAGTCGATTCTATGTCAGTTAAGAAAATCGAAATTGGAGATTTATCATCTATTGTATGGTCCACAATAAGTTTTAAACCAAGCATACCCAGTGACTAACTTGTTCGCATTGCAGCAGATTAATAAATTCCTCGATCATATTCTTTGCAGTTCAAGTAAAAAGATCTGCTAGTCAGGTGTTATCAGTACTGCTCTTTGTGATAACCTATGGTGTTGAAGGGCATGCCGGCTTTGGAGGGAGGAGTTGGTACCTTAAAAGTGTAGTCAACTCCTACAGTTTAAAACCCAGATCAATGAAGAGAAAGAAGACCGAAGTTATGTTGAAATTGTGCATCTCCTATTAGGGTCTTCAAATTCATACTTTATTTTGCCTATTGAACTTTTTTGGATTTGAGCGTCACTGATGAGTCTTTTGTAGACAAAACTCACGTCTGACGTAAATACAAAATTTAATCCTGGTATCAATGATGAGTTTATATTATCTCACAGATTAGATAGGTCTTCAATGCAGAACTGAACCCCTTATTGCATATTGAAGAGCAACACTAGAACCAATTAGAATAAAAAAACAAAGTCTGCTAGATATGGATACCACTAATGAATACAAAGATGTAAGTAAGTATTGGCCTGGGATTTCTCTAAATTCACAGAGATGATAAAAGTATTCTCAATATATATTAGACTTCCAAAGGTGTAAATCAACGGATATACAAATGTGTATAAAGCCATTATGAATAACAAAGAAACACAATTTAAAATCAATAACAAAGAAACACAATTTAAAAATGACTATTTCTTTACTTTTGGTTTTTAAAAAGTTTTACATTTATGAGAGTGTGAAATATACAAAATGACGATGCAGGCAGTAAAAAGCCTCTATTATACACAATACATGCTGAGATCATCTTGACACATTCATCCATACACTCAAACAACATACAATTATTGACATTTGTCACAATGTGAATTAAATAATTTGGTGAAAATTTATAAGTACAATGGTATGAAAATATGAATTCCTAATTTTTACATATTTGATGATCTTAAGTAAATAAATAATATGAAATGTTCTAATTTTTAAATAATCTTTCATAGAAAATAAAAACATTTATTAACTCAAGGAGATAAAAATGTACTTGATTAGTTGTACTTTATTTATTTAGTAGCAATGCATTAATTTTTCAATGTATTTACACAACTACTGGTATGCCTCGTGTACAAACATTGTGTAACTAACTGTTATCAAATGATCAAGGATTATGTTGTATGAGGATTGTAAACATGAATAAGATTTTACATATAACAAACATTCAAACTATGCATTAGGATTTGGATATTTTATATGCCATAAAGTCAAGTTATGAAAACATACATTCATATGAAAAAAATAACTTTTATGTTGTGGATTGTACTGAAACTTTTCAATTGAATTTTAATCTTTGTCTATCAAGTGCTATATTTATTCTTACTATTTACATTCATGACAGTTGTTATTAAATTTCTGCAAAGAATTTTTAAATGATATCCCCTCTCACTGAGAAATACTTATATTAACTTATCAAACCTATATAATTCACATTTTATTATACTGGTAATTAAAAATTCTACCTACTAACATCTGCTTAATATAAAATACAACAAACCATCAAATACTATAACAACAAACAAACTATACATAACAAGACTTCTATCATTTTCATATTGCCTCCTCTTACAGGTAGGATCTTTAAGTTTGGAGGTAAAAAACAAACCATCAAAATATAATTTAGAATGAAACAAGAATTTAAGGTGATGTTGGAACTTTATAAATAACCTTAACCATCTTTTGGTACAAAATAAAAAAACATTCAAAACTGAATTGCAGTTTACTAATTATGTGACTGGTGGGTTTTAAAATTTTAACATACCACAAAACAAAAACACATATATTGCTGTAAAATGTGTGCTTATACAGGAGTATGGATAATATTGCACATACAAATGCCTAAACTCTCATCAAAATCATGGGAACAGTTATATTTCTGGGACTTGTGAATAATATTGATTCAACAGACATATGCCTTAATATTTGAGATTGACCACCTATTGAATAGGTTGTGGTCAGTTTGTTTTCTCAATAATATATCTGAAATACTCGTATAAAATATATAAAGATCTAACTTCCAGTAGCAAAGATTTCATGCACATTAAGTATGAAAATATAAAATCATCTTTTGACAATGTTGAATGGTATTTGATTATCTAGACCTAATAATTGTCATACCCTATACTATTTTAAAGAGAACCTGACAATGTTTAAAATAGCTATCTAATAGGATTATGATGAAGACATGTATTTAAAACATATAAAAGGAATCAAGAGTATGTTTCTATTAAAAATTATACATTATAAATACAAAATGATATAGAGTACAACAGTAGGAATGGATAAGACTAATTTATATAGATATATATATATATATATATACATCCTATTCAATACATCAATAACAGAAGAATTTATAGATATATATATACATCCTAGTCAATACATCAATAACACAAGAAGAAAACAAGTCATATTCATAGTAAAAATCTGTTTTTTGCTTTCTACCTAAATCCAGCAAAGAAAGAAAAAAACAGAATAAAACAACAGAATAAATAATGTCTTTGTAATCTTTTATCAAAATGGTAGAAAATCTAGTTTCAGAAGTTTCCATTGTAATGGTAGATTATAAACTTGTTTACATTATATAATGTGACAGAATCTATAACGGGATGGACATACTAACAAATAAAAATTGGATGCACAGACAGACATACCTTACCATAATGGCCCCTACATTACATTAAATGTATGCATGAGGCTTAACTTGAATTAACAACATGGAAACCCATTTTATAAGTTTATCAATAATTTACAAATGCACTTCTGGTATATACATTTCTAAAAAACTCAGAAATCCATTAAAGCATTTAGTTCATTATGTTTATTTGCCATGACAGAGGATAAAACTGACTAGAACATCACCTGTAAGAATATGAACCCTATTTGTTTTTTAACCTTAATGACAAATTTTGTAAGCTGAACCAAAAACTGTAATTCAGAAATTTGTTCTTTCATTTATTATATATGATTGATTGTTGAACAATATTCAAGAACGAGAGATTAATTATTGCAATTTCAGAAAATGTGTCATTCAAATAATGCTGTTTTAGGTTTAAAATGTGAGGTTATATTTTTGTGACACGTATCCCATCGCAATTTCCACACTTGAACAAAAAATCATGAATAGTTCTAAATTTACCCTACGAATAATTACAAATATTCATACAGCTTAAAAAATGACCACCATTTCTACTGCTATTTGAAAAAAAACAAAAAGTTATTAAACAAAAAATTAATGGATTTCTGAATCAGTATAAAATTAAGAAGCAATTGATATCATGCAGTAATTAGTTAATTCTATTCTGCCATTCCACTTAATTCAAAATAACAATCTACTTATACTGAATGTAATTTCATAAATATTTACACCCTTTAGAAGACATAAAATAAATAGAGACAGTCATCATAAATTGAGCAGAAATGTCGTAATTAATGATATTTACTGAATAAATCAATGACGAGAATGAGCTACTCAGAAGATTGAACATGTCATTTCATAGAAAATTAAATCAGTTTAAATAAATCAAACCCTTTGAAATGAAACATACATGCAATGAAAAGTTCTGCAGTTATTCTAAATATTCTTTTTAATGCACAATGTGTACAACTTTATAACTGACAATGTATTTACTCTGAAAAAAATAGTTGCATTATAAGAAATTGCACAAAAAGATCATATAAAACTTAAGTAAACTAAATAAAGACATTTCACAAATGTAGTTAAGTCTTAATGGTTTTTAAATCTTTAAAGGTAATGTTTAAGATTTTGGTTGTAAGTTTAAAGACTTTATACATTTTTTAATTTATAATTCTTTAAAATTTAATTTTGCCAAATATTTACTAATGGAAATATAAACCTTCCTATATAATATTCTACTTAATGATTCATAACATATTTAACAATATCTCCAATGTCCGACATTTCATCCATATCTTTTTCCCCATTAGAAGGAGATTGTTCTCCCTCATATGTCTGTTGGTCTGGTTCCACTGGTGACTCCTCTTCCTCTTCGTGGGAGATAATCGGTTCTAGTTGTTGGACACGAGGATGCTTATCTAACAGGTTGTCAATCATGAAACCCCGCCCACCATTCCCAGGCATGATCTGAGGAGGACCATACATTCCTGGATTCATCTGGTTGTAATCTGAAGGACCTTGGTTCATACCATTCATTCCATAGTTATCAAATGGGGGTCTCATAAAAGGTCCTTGTTGTGGATGCATTGGTCTTGATATTGGCATTTGATATTGTGGTCCTGGGACCATCTGAGGTTGTTGCTGAGGTTGAAATTCTTGTCCTGGTACATTAGGACCTGATGAAGGTTGAGGTTTGGACTCTGCCTGAGCCTTCATTTTTTCCTTTTTAGTTTGTCTTGGTTTTCTTGGTTTTTTTGCTTTTGTTGGTTCATTAGTTGAAGTAGCAGAACTATCAGAGCCTTCCTGCATTTTTGATTTACTAGGGCTATCTGCCTTCGTCTCATCAGGTCCAGAACTCTGTGGCATTCTCATTCCCATTTCAAGTCTAGGACCAAAACCAGTTGGAACTCCAGGGTGTTGTTGATAAGCCATTGGACCAGGTCCATACATAGGCCTTTGGAAATTTGGATTCATTGGCCTCATGTGCTCTGGTCTCATTCTAGGGATGACATTTCTTGGGACTTGTCCAACAAAGCTAGGTGGCCCTTGCATATTAGGCCTTTGTGGCATCCCAATTGAACCTTGTTGAAACTGCATTCTTTGGTTACTCATGAGTGACATCATTTCATTGAACTGTCCTCTGAACATTCCTTGCTGGTAAGGATGTGGTCCTCTAATCATGGACCCTTCTGGAGGATTTGGCTGTGGTCCTCTAATTATGGACCCTTCTGGAGGAATTGGCTGTGGTCCTCTAATCATAGACCCTTCTGGAGGATTTGGCTGTGGTCCTCTTATCATGGACCCTTCTGGAGGAATAGTCTGTGGTCCTCTAATCATGGAACCTTCTGGAAGATTAGGGAGTGGACCGCTTATTGTGGTTTTCTCTGCAGGATTAGGCAGTGGTCCACTTAACATGGTCTTCTCTTCAGGATGTGTACCAGACTTTTGTGAAGATTGAGATCCAGGCATTATTTCAATATCAGATTTAGGAACCTTTGGATCGGACTCATTACCTGAAGTTGATTCAATTCCAGTTGTTTGTTCTTCCGAGATTTTTTGTTTATCTGTGTCTGCATCAGAGCTGGCTGATGTCACCTGACTTTGTGGCAGGTTTTTAGAGTTTGCCTCTGACAGCAATTCAGTAACAATCTGTCCATCAGGTTTTTCACTTTCTGAACTAGTCTTTTTAATATCTTTTGGTTGATTTGAATCAAGTTTGTTTTCCTTTTTATTTTTTGAAGATTGTTCTACGTGATCTTTTATATCTTTTTCAGAGGATGTCTGTGTATCAGAGACAACAACATCTGTATCTTTTCTTGTTTCCAAAGACTCCTCTGGTATTTTATTTTGTTTACTGTTAATTTGTTGAACTGAACTGGATTCATCTTTAACTTTAGCTGATATAGCAGCTCTCATAACATCTTTTCCAGAAATTGATTGTGATGTTTGATCTAATTCATTTTTGACATTTTGATCAGTGTGAACATCCTTTGCTCTATCTACTGGAACAATGGCCTGAGGAGTATGAGAAGGTGACATCTGCAACCTAGGCTGGGGCTGTCGTGGTGGAAAGAACTGTTGGTTTGTTTCCTGTACTGGTGGGCTTCCAATTGTTGGACTGCTGACTGGTGGACCAGAAATGTGAGAAGGAGGCATTTGTTGACCAGGTTGAAGCGGTCGATGTGGAAATCCTTGTTGATTGGGGTGTAAACCAGGTCTCTGCTGAGCTGGATATGGAAAACCTGGTCTAAAATGTCCTTCTTGACCTGGCATCATATGCCTTTCAGGTTGACCATAGAAAGGTCCTCTAGCCATTGGTCTATGTGGTTGTCCGTGGAACGGACCCCTTATCATTGGCGTAGACTGAAAACTAGGCTGTTGTCCTGGCATCATTGGTCTTTCTGGAAGCCCAGGTTGGGAACTTGGGGGACTTTTCATTCTACTATCTTTATCTTCTCTATTTTGATCTGTGACTGCTCCTTCCTGGTTTGAACCTCTTAGATTATCTTGCTGACTGGTATTTGGATATGGACCTCGCATCATTGTTGACTGACCAGGATACGGACCTCTCATCATTTGACCTGACTGATAGCTAGAATATTGGCCCTGCATCATCATTTGCTGCTGGTTTGGGAAACGACCTCCCATCATCATCTGCTGATTTGGATAAAAAGGACCTCGGATCATTTGGCCATCTTGTTGTGGCATTGGTGGACCTCTGATCATTTGGCCATCTTGTGGTATTGGTTGACCTCTAATCATTTGGCCCTCTTGTGGCATTGGTGGACCTCTAGTCATTTGGCCATCTTGTGGCATTGGTGGACCTCTAATAATTTGGCCATCTTGTTGTGGCATTGGTTGACCTCTCATTTGCCCCATCATTTCTGGTCTTATGCCTTGGTGCATCTGACCTCCATCCTGTTGGCCTGGATGTGGACCTCTCATTATTGGTTGACCTTGAATTGATCTTCCAAAAACTTGACCTTGACTATGAGGCACCTGTGATGAATATTGAGGCCTTTCTTGCATTGTTGGGTATGGTGGTGATGATATTGTCCCCTGGCTTGTAGACATTGATGTAAACGGCTGACTTGAAGTTGATACAGGAAAGTTTACCTGCCTCATCTGGGGAGGATAATTTTGTGAGAGTGGAGGACCTTGCCTCATCATGTCACCAGGTTGCTGTGATTGATATGATGAATGAGGAGGTGAGAACTGTTGTTGAGGTGGTGAACCGTAAGGAGGTGATCTCCCCTGGAATTGTTGTTGCCCTGGTTGATTGGTAAAGTTTCCCTCAGCATAATTCTGACCCATTGAGTATTGTGGACTTGGCCTAACGACAGCTGCGTTGTTCTGACATACTGGTGTGTCACTACTGTCAGGAACTGTACTTGTTGAGATTTGAGCCTCATTCTGAGATTCAATTATTGGTTTTGTGTCATTCTGTGGTGAATTGGTTGGTTCTTTGTCAGACTCATGCTCACTTACAGAATCTTTATGAAGTGTTTCTTTACCTTTTTCAATTGATTTCCTAACTTTATCTTTTTTCTTTGGTATTTTTATATCTTGTCCTTTGATTTCAGACTGACTATCTTCGTCCTCAGAATCCTCTTCTGTCTCATCATCTTCTTTATCCTCCTTTTCATCTTTTTTCTGCTTTTTTGGACTAACTGGTTCTTTTTCATCTTCTTCAGTTGTCTCCCCTTCCTCTGATTCCTCAGACTTCTTGTCATAGTAATCATCAGTATCAGTAGAATCATCTCTAATAGCATTTTTCTTTTTTGTTCTTTTGTCTTTTTCACTTCCACTTTTGTCCTCCGATACCTCAGTTGCATCAGAATCAGAACCTGCTATTGCCTTATAATTAACTCTTTTAGCTATATTTCTCCTTCTATTCCGTGAAGGCTCTGAAGATTCAGATTTTTCTGATTCACTACTTGATTCAGAATAACGTCTTTTAGACAATTTCCTTTTTGCTGCTTTTTTTATTTTTCCCATATCTACACTGCTATCATCACTTTCTGATTTAGATTCACTTTCCTCTGATTTTTCACTCCTTTCACTTCCTTCATCTTCTGAATCCACAATTCTCCTCCTCTTTGCGGAATGTTTACCTTTCTTTTTCTCTTTTTCTCTAAACACTTTTTTATCTATTTCTTTCCTATTTTTCTTCTTTTTTGTAGGGCCACTGTCCTCAGAGCATAAATCATCTGTGTCAATAGATTCATCAGTTTCTTCTTCCTCCTCTTCCTCTTCTTCGCTCCATACTTCTTTGTGCTTTCTCCTCTGTCGTGTGGAAGCTCTTGTAGAACGAGCAGACTTTCTCCTGGGACCATAATCACTATCTTCTTCATCAACAACTGTAAAAGACAATTTTATTAGAATTATTTTATTGTCATCTATTCATCACATACATTTTTAGACATTTTGTTGTTTTATAATGTGTGTTTACCATATCAATTGAAAGTGGTCTAGATCATGCATGATTTCTTTCACAATGTAAGCAGATTAGTTCCTTATTTGTTTTAGCACTCTCTGAACAGACTTCAATTAATAGTGGCTAAAATCATTTAATCTCTTGATAAGGCATTAATTCTGATATTACAAACAGTCCTTTTTAACATGTTTAACTTTGACTTCTTGTGATTAATAAAATTGGCATCATCTACCCTTCTAAACAAATTCTGTAAAATTTTATACAGATAATATGACATATGGGCTAAGCGTTTAAAGTCATATACAATATTCTTAATGCAATCCAAGCAGTTTAAAATGGTAATTGTCAATATGTGTATTCATTTACTTATTATTCTCAATCAAGTGTTGTTTATACTGTATGCTGAACACAAACCTAGTACCTGTACTGTAATTCTAATTGGTAAATGGATATGTATGTGTTTAACGTAAGGGTACCCTAATTGCACCTATTTTGACAGTTTTTTAACCTGCGTTTTTTTTTTTATGCTGCAGACAAAAGTTTTCATTATACGTTTATTTTGTAGATGTATCATTATTAACTATATATGGTTTCACCAAATTAATTTTGAATCCATATAGAATTATAGAAAAATTGGTCTGAAATGACCTCCAAACCATTAATGATTCTGTAATGAGGATTGCATCCATGCTTAAATGATCTTAAATTTGCATCGTCAAAAGTCGAATAACAGAGCTTTTGTTTAATTTCTTCAAATATTTTAACAATTGGATATTAGTCCATGCTTACTCATTATCTTTTAAGAAATTGATACTTGTAACACATTGTATTTGCTTATTTTAAAAAGATGACGTTTTGATGACGTCACACGGCGACGTTTCCGTCCATTTTGCTTTTTCAGTAAACACTTTATCTGTTGAAGATACTGTGAATGTTTTGTGTATATTCAAATAGTTTTACCTATGTTGAAAAACATGCATAGTATCAAATAATAAAAATACAATCTCTAGGAAATCTTGTTAGATTTTCGCTGCTATTTTTGCTAAATAGGTGCAATTTGGGTTCTCGGTGCAATTTGGGTACCGTTATGTTACATACTAGTTGTTTTGCAATACTTAACATGTGACCTACAAATAACTTCATTCCTAACAGTTATAAAGTTGTCACAATTCAGCCTTCCCTGTCTAGGCTATAACCACAAGAACTTACCAAAATCCTTATATTGCTTAGATCTAGCATTGCGTCTTGCACTTCGCCTGGTTCCCTTTCTACACCAGCCCTCCCCGTCAAGACTATAATCACTGACATCATCATCATCTTCCTCTACTTCTTCTGGGGGTTCTGAAGTATCACTGAAATTGAATAAATGGATGTTTAGAATTTAGTACTGCTTTTTCATTCATCAAACACTCTTTCATTGTAATTCTGGGGTTATATAAAATTGAGAATAGAAATGGGGAATATGTCAAAGTGACAAAAAGCCGACCAAAGAGCAGACAACAGCCAAAGGCCACCAATGGGTATTCAACTGAGCAAGAAAATTTGCATCCTAAGGTAATTCTCAGCTGGCCCCTAAAAAAAATTGTGTACTAGTTCAGTGAAAATGGACATCACACTAACTCCATAACATATAAATGAACTAAAATCAAAAAAGATACATGACTAACTAAGGCCAGAGGCTCCTGACTTGGGACAGGTTCAAAAATGTGGAGGGGTTCAACATGTTTTGTGAGATCTCAACCCTCTCCCTATACCTCTAGCCAATGTAGAACAAGCATTCTGTGAGTATTGCATGGCAATACATAGTGCCCTACCGGTTAAAAATTTATTGTAATGGAAAGAAATTATAACTTGATCTATAACTTGTCATGGTGTTAAGGGAGTACGCTTCTCAGTTTCAAAGTAATTAACTTTTCAAAACACTAGTTTATATAGATCGGGGATTAATAAAGGAATCCAAAGAGCAAAAAAAATATATAGGTCACCTTGCTTGTTTTCGAGATATTAGCCATTGAAATTTTGGCGGGAAAATATTCTCTCTTGACTTTTCATAGCTCTGTCATTGACAAGTTGAAGTTCTCAAAAACTGATAAAAAGTAATTAAAAATTTATAAGACTTTTACAGATGGCTTATCATTATACATGTAAAATATTTACAAAATTAACAAGAGTGCACACGCTGAAATGTCTCGCCTTCTATACTAATCATTGATATTATGTTGATAGTCCTAAGTATAAAGCTAAGCTTTATAACAACTGTCACATAAACTTAACATTAACCAAGATAACTAAACATAGACCAATGAACCTTGAAAATGAGGTCAAGGTCAGATGAACCATGCCAGGCAGACATGTACAGCTAACAATGCTTCTGTACAACATATATAGTTGACCTATTACTTATAGTTTAAGATAAATAGACCAAAACACAAAAACTTAACACTGTGCAATGAACCGTGAAAATGAGGTCACGGTCAAATAAAACCCGTTTTAATGTTTACATTAGGTCATATGAGCAAAGGCATACTTCAGAGTTCAGAGATCATGTTGATGGTTACTTAGATGGCATCTAAAATATAAAACTTTCCACAGGTACATGCATTGTTAGTTGATTCTTAAAAGGACTTTTTGTAATTTGAATATACATTTAAGCATGTTATTAATCAAGTATGAGATTTGAGTTAGATCAGTGAACATTTATTTGATAGCATAATACCATGCAGTGGCAGAGAATTTTAATCATGTGACTTACTCAGAACATTTGTATTCATCTCCACTTTCCTCCTCATTGTCATCTTCATCACTAAGATTTGTAAGGCGACGCCCCTTCTTCTTTTTGCGACCTCCCCCTACAGGTGATGGTTTTCCTTCCTCCTCCTCACTGACATATTCCCGACCCTCTGCCATGTAAATATTAGCCATGTCTTTACCTCGGGATCTTCCTTAAAACAAAAAAATACATGTCCTTTTGTCATCTAGTTGCATTTCATAATGTTTAAACTAGTCAAGGCTTTTATCACAATCAAATATCATAAATCCAGGTATTTTTGGACATGGTCCTGTTTATATTTATCCTTTTAAATAAGACGAAAGTTTCAAAGCTTAACATGTTAACAGAAAATTTAATTATTTGGTTAAAAACATTATTGCTAGAGTGGGGTGCTCATTTTCGCCATATCTTTCCATGTTTTCTGCAGTTTATGTTCAGGTCATTATGCTTTTAAAGTATACTGATATTTCTATATGAATATAACTTCAAATGCAAAATATTTCTTAGCTTGAAAACGTGTTTGTTTGAAAAAAATCATCTGACAAGTTAGATTAAAGGGTGTTTGAAATTTCCTGATTTTTTGTCAAAGGAGCCATTTTTACACATCTATTTAAAACCAAATAACTGCAGCTTTAAACAATGTTTATAAAATCAATATCATTATAGATGAAAAGCAGACATTTCAAAGTTGTAAAGAACTGTAAAATTTGGGGCAATCAGTCAAAGAATTACTAAGAAATACTTTTTTGAAATCGTGTTTTTCATTCAGGAAATTGGCCGAAAATCATTGTCCATTTTATCGGTCCTTTGTGGTTAGTGCCGAAATTTTGTCTCAGTTTAAAAAAATAATCATATTTGTAATTAAAATTTAATTTACCGGCATATTTCTTCCATTTAAGCCATCCTTTGAAGTTTTTACACCTCAACTTCATAAAACGACGAAATTGTGTCCCCGGCAAATATGTGCACCCCACTCTACTGTTTTTGTCTAAAGATGTGCTTTTATTTGTTATTGTAGAGTTAAGTGATCCCAGTACTAATTTTTGTTGCCTGCTCTTTAAAGTATCTTATTTAAGTCCACCAGTCTACACATCGAAATGTTAAACCCTGTCGAAGATCTTTTAGCCTCTTCAAAGTAAGTGTTTCTCTCTTGTAATATAATATAATTTTAATTTTGGATGTAACGCGTCTTCTGATTGGCTGACATTATTTTGTTATCAGCCCATAGACCTAATTTAGTCATGTGACCGTGACATCATCAACGTTTATTCATGATTTTCTACGGTTTAAAACAGAATTTAGAATTAAATTATAAGAAATGACTGTAATATTTTTTCTGTCTATTCGAAATAACATAAAAAAAATATTAGTCATTCCTTAAATAATAATGCTCTTTTTTGTCATTCTGAAAATTCAGTGTTAATGAATATTCCTTGATTGATTGCTTGACCTCCAAGAGCAAATGCTATTTATGAATCTGCAGTCAGACAGATGTTTTATGCCTTCTATTAAAGATTTTTTATTCTGTTCTGTAAATTTTCTAGTAAAATATAATAGACCACTTTTGAGTTCATCCGTCACCGGAAAAAACTTGTCAATTATACACGCCTTTGTGATGTCATTTACCAGATAGAGGAGGTCGACTGTATCCCTGCACTATTTACGTTCATCAAGCGTCTTAGTGATCGTCATTGTGCAGGATAAACTAGAAATATTGGTTATTCTGTAGGTACTTAATGACAATTCCCTAATGACAGCAATGCTGATTGTCAATTTTGAGAATTCAATTTGCCGAATAATTCGTACAATATATAATTATAGTTTTCCAACCACTCGCTCAACATTGGAATGGAAGTGATGACGCCCCTAAACGCACAAATGACGTTCACTAAAACCAGTTTTTGATGGAAATGCATCGAACTCGAAAGTTGTCTATTTGCACTATAGATATTCCTAAAATGTGTCTTTCCTTAGTGGGAGGCTCCAATTTAATTTCTAATACATACATTCTTTATAAAATATCTTGTTCTTAATTTGGTGTAATCCACAAAAATAAAAATAAATCAGCCCCATTTTAATCATTGTTTAATAAATAATATGTCATGCTAATTTGGTTGATATTTATGTCAGTTGTAATTTGTTTTAGTTGAATTTGCGCATTGAAGAAAAACTTTTACAACACTCAATATTGTTAATATAGATATTGGAAGATGTGGTATGAGTTCCAATGAGATATCTCTCCATCCATGTAACAATTTATAAAAGTAAACCATTTTTGGTCAAGGTATGGCCTTCAATGTTCAATCTGTAGCAATTCAAAGAATGAATATTTAAGGGCATTTTAAATTATTTCCATAATAAGCAAAATTATCCTTCTGTGTGTACAGTACATACCTTTTCCAGGGTTATAAGGCTGAGGATTTTCTAAATCTTCTTTGATAGCTGTATTTATCATGTCATCAAATTCATCAAACTTATAGCTGATTACGTTACGTGATCGACATGACCTCTTAACAAATGATTTGTTCTTCTTTGGTTTATAATATTCCTCCTCCTCCTCTGGACTGTAATGTTCATACTCTTCTGGGTTGACATTCTCCTTATGTTCCTATAAAAACAAAATTTCATGTCAAATTAACAATGTTCACCAAGTTTCTTGTCAAGGGAAAGTAATATATCATTTGAATCAAAAATCTAAAAGTATTAAAGATCAATCAAACGATATCATTCTTATTTTTATACTATATGTACATTAGTTTGTAAGATACACTATATCAGTATCTATAATTTCTATTTTCTTATACATATATTTGCTTTATGCTTCAAAACTTCATGTTTATTTTTCTAAAATATGAAAATTTTGAAAGCTTGTCAATTATTTTTAGATATTGGCTAAGAGCCTGAACTCTACCAATCCCAAGCTCCTTTAAGAGATAATTTTGACATGGCATTTTCAAGCAAGGTGTAGTATATATCCCATGTATTCTATATGAAAACATATTTTAAGACAATTCTTTCTACATTCATAAATTACCATAAAATAGAGAAAAGTATCAGTTTAAGCATGTTGATCCAAGGCTCCCTGTTGAAGGCCGTACATTGACCTATAATGGTTTACTTTTCTTTTTTTTTTAAATTGTTATTTGGATGGAGAGTTGTCTCATTGGCACTCACACCACATCTTCCTATATCTATTTACAGTGTTCAAGGTTTGATAAGACTTGAAAAAACAACCAACTATAAGCCATTGTTTCATTTACAGAATATTTTCACACAAATTTAAAATCCTTTTGACCTCAATTTTAAACATATATACTTACGTCCTTTAAGATATTGTCTAAACTTATTCCTACAAAGGCTAATCTCTCTTTCCTGAAAATAAAATACAATGAACAGATAAATACAATTCTATTTTTAATTTATAAGTAATGTTCATACCCTTACTGTTGTAGTGATCATTTTTATACTTTGTCTATACTGTAATATATTAATACCTATGTTGTAGACACATATGCATTCACAAAAACATGAAGAAAATACTTTCTCGCTTTCTTCAGGTTGTACACTTAGGGCTATTCCAGAAAAAAATGTATAGGGGGGGGGGGGGGGGGGGGGGGGGTTGGAAGGCAGCTTTTGTCAGCACCCACCACCCAGACAATTGTAATTGAGAATTATAGTGCATTATAGTGTGAAAAGTTGCTCTGATACCCATCACCCATGTATTATTAACATACATTTTTTTTCTGGAATAGCCCTTATGTAATAATGTCAAATACAGTGTTTGATTTACTTGTTGAAGTTGTAAGTTTACTGCACAATTGTATCCTGTTATTTATCAAAATGAGCCTAGAAATCACAATTCGTTGTTGTGACTGCAGTATATTAAGTTTCAAAGTATTTTGTGTAAAATGAATACAGTAAATATAGTATCAATATAAAAATTGCAGTGACACTGAAAACTTAGCAAAAAATGAATCTGAAGAGGTGACATCATTCAACATCTATGTCTATATTCTTCTAAAAGTATCACAAACCTTTTTATTAATCGATCTTTCTTCTTCATAATTATATCTAAATCTTTAAGACTAATCTGCAATTTTTCCAACAGTCGTTTCTACAATGAAATAACATAATGTTATAAAAGTTAGATGATAGCATGGACAGTGTGACAGAATTTGATGTTTGTGCTAGCAAAGTTCAGCAAAACTGATTCCTAGTATTACTGAACTCATCAGGTTCAAGGTTTTTTTGCAAATGTTTTAGTAGGAGTTTGTATACATTCTAAACCAAGAGATAATGACACGGAAAATAGTTTTATAAGTTTGATTTTAACTTTGTTTGAGAATTACTCAAAAACAGAAACCTTTCATCTATACTGTTATATCATGCCCAAAAATGAGTCTTTTCCTTAGTATGGAAGGATAATTTCCTTAAACAATTCCATAATAGTAGGTGTACAATTCAGATATTTGTTCAATCTTCTTGTAAAGTGTCAGGGATCTGAGTTGTAAATGGGATATTGTGTTGATTACACAAGCTTGGTATCAATGTTTATATGTCCCCCCAAATCCCCATCTACTAAAGCTACATCTAAATATCATAAACAAGTGAAACTGCGAGCTACTGCTCACTGATGATACCCCCGCCGCAAGTGGATAATATCAATAGTGTAAAAATATGCAAGTGTTCGGTAAACAGGAAGTTGTCGAGTGATGAATCTGAAAACGCATCACACGGTATAGCTGACTTATAAAAATCCTGAAACCAAATTTCAGAAATCCTTGTATTGTAGTTCCTGAGAAAAATGTGACGAAAATTTTTAACTTGGTTATCATGTGTAAAATCATACAAGTGTTCGGTAAACAGGAAGTAGTCGAGTGATGAATCTGAAAATGCATCACACGGTATGACTTATATAAATCCTGAAACCAAATTTCAGAAATCCTTGTATTGTAGTTCCTGAGAAAAATGTGACGAAAATTTTCAACTTGGCTATCATGTGTATTTTACATACAAGTGTTCGGTAAACAGGAAGTTGTCGAGTGATGAATCTGAAAACGCATCACACGGTATAGCTGACTTATATAAATCCTGAAACCAAATTTCAGAAATCCTTGTATTGTAGTTCCTGAGAAAAATGTGACGAAAATTTTCAACTTGGCTATCATGTGTAAAATCAGACAAGTGTTCGGTAAACAGGAAGTTGTCAAGTGATGAATCTGAAAACGCATCACACGGTATGGCTGACATATATAAATGTTGATACCAAATTACAGAAAGGGTGGATGTGTAGTTCCTGAGAAAAATGTGACGAAAGTTTCATGGGACGGACTGACTGACTGACGGACGGACGGACTGATGGACGGACTGACGGACGGACGGACTGACAGACAGAGGTAAAACAGTATACCCCCCCTTTTTTAAAGCGGTTAAAGGGGGGGTATAAAAACTAAACACATGGATATAAAATAAATCCAAATATAAAACATACATGTTCACACGGTGGACAAAACCAATCTCCGTCTGGTATTATCATTAGAGGTGGGCGTAGGCATGCTGTGTGGAATCCATCATCACATTTATCACAGAGGAGTAGCTGTAAATAGAAATCATATTAACTCACTCAAAATCTACTTTATTTCATCATATCTCTGAAAAAAATATAAGAAAACCTGTTAAAAACTTATATTATTAGCCCTTTATGTACACTTTTTGTACATCCAGGTGAGGTTTTGGTAACTTTTTTTTCAGTTGATAGAAGCCTTTTAACTTGCTACAACTTTTATAAGATATCTTCTGTAAAAGTTGTTGGTCTAACTCAGTTTCATATTTCTTTCTAAATCAATAAAACATTTGCACATTCATAAGATTAATGTGTATATGGCCAGTTTTTAAGTCAGTTTTGGTAGGATTGACAAAAAATCTTGATCAAAAGAAAATTATTGCCAAACAAGAATGTGTCCATAGTACACGGATGCCCAACTCGCACTATCATTTTCTATGTTCAGTGGACCGTGAAATTGGGTTAAAACTTTAATTTGGAATAAAAATTAGAAATATCATATCATATGGAACATGTGTACTAAGTTTCAAGTTGATATAACTTTAACTTCATCAAAAACTACCTTGACCAAAAACTTTACCTGAATTTCGCACTATCATTTTCTATGTTCAGTGGACCATGAAATTGGGGTCAAAACTATAACTTGGCATTAAAATTAGAAAGATCATATCATGGGGAACATGTGTTCTAAGTTTGAAGTTGATTGGACTTCAACTTCATCAAAAACTACCTTGACCAAAAACTTTAACCTGAAGCGAACAGACGCACAGACGGACGAACAGACCAGAAAACATAATGCCCCTCTACTATCGTAGGTCGGGCATACAAAAGTTAAGATTTCCCTAAAACAGCTTTCATTTATATTTTATGTAAACAGTTTACTACATTCTTGAAAAAAATGGTTTACTAATTTCTGTTTTAAGGAATCCATAGATACTGACTCCTTAAGCTACCTTTAAACAATGATTACACAATTAAGTGTTAATAAACCTTGCACTATTACTCAGTCAGTTAGATCATGGAATAACAGGTCTATATTTTTGACATGGTTAATCATTTAGGTTAAAAATAAAGCCAAATTAATCAACTGCTTTTGTATGATATCAACTGATCTTACCATTTTCAAGGCTAAAAACCTATTTTCTAGGCTAATTAAGGTAGCACAATACAAAGAATTTTTTACTTCCAATCACTAACCTTTGAAATGCTGTAACTTTCTTATGAATGCATAGAAAATAATAAAAGAGGTATATATAGATAGATAAAAGATTTATCTTTTAAATGAATGCAATATTTTTATTATGCAATCATTATGTAATCAATTATTATGTAATTAGTGGCAAAATCTGGGTACGTTCACTTGAATGAATTTAGCTCTATCATCTCTTTAACTATACTAAAAATTTTAAAGAAATCTTAATCAACACATTTTGGGCTTCAAAAGGGTGTCTCAGATTGTCTCTATGGTATTCCATTCTCTCACAAATCTCTAATTAGTGTAAACATCCTAACCACATAAAAGAAGATAATGATTAATTAGGTGTAAAATTTGTTCTATACATTCTATCTAAAATCTGAGACACCCTTTTGTAGATAATGGCCATAGGAACAACATATAATACAATCAACCCTCTAGGGATACCTATGCAGAAACTAATTTCATTTGAAAGTGGAAATTTGGTGAAAAATATTTTAGACACAGTTAACATTATAATTGGTTACATAATTAAAGCATAATACTAACATTGCATTTATTTGAAAGAGTAATCTGTTACCTATCCAAAACTACCACTTTTATAAATTTTCAAGCTTTATTAAGAAAGTTACAGCATTTTAAAACTTGGGAGTTGGAGTTATAAAATCTTTGTATTGTGCTACCTTAACTATTCTAAAAGGCAACATAGAAATGCAATTTTAATCTTACTGTATTTTTTGACATAATTATATAAATGTGCACATTCCAAACAATAAGAATGATTATTAAAATAAATATATCAGTTCAATCAAGTTTACCCATTCAGGTCTGTCTGTTTTTTGACAATGTATACATGGTGTATCATTTGGGATTTCTTCAACTAGACATTCTTGTGTATCTGAAAATAAATATCAATATAGAAGTTCATTTGATTAAATCAATTATTCATAAGATATCACTATGAACAAAATAGGTTGCAGAGAATACTTCAAGTGATATCAACCCAGGAACTTTTTTTTTATCTAAGAGTTAACACATGATCTTCAACTATTAAAACACAAGAGAATGATACACTATTGACTTAAAAGCTCTCAATTACATTTAATATCAAATAAATTGACAGCTAATCACCTCAAGACAATACAACATTTCTTTATATAACAAAACCATTGTAAGGGATGTAACTCTTAATGCTTAATAAATGGGGAAAGGTCCGTAGGACACAGATGATGTCCCTGCTCACAATTCATATAAAGTTATAAAGGGACATAACTGAAGAACGGTAAAAGTGACGCTTCCCAAATTTGTTACTTATTTGAGTTTTGTAGTAATAAGTATAATGTATAAATTCTATAACATTTGGTTGAGGCTGGCTTTAGTTAGAGAACAGAAACGAAAAAATCAGCATTTGTTTTCCTTTTGTAAGGGGCATTTCTCTAGAACAGTGAAAGTGAAGCCACCTAAATTCAATCTTCATCTGTATTTTGTGGTAATAAGCATTTTGTATTAGTTTCAAATCATTTGGTTAAGGCAAACTAAGTTACAGAACGGAAAACAAAAATTCAGCAATTTTTCCATTTGTTAAGGGGCATATTTCTAGAATGGTTTAAGTGACACCACCATAATTTAAATTTGATCTGTATTTTGTGGTAATAAGCATTGTGTTAAAGTTTATAAGATGGGTTGAGGCAAACTAAATTAGAGAACGGAAACCAACTTTGGGACATACGGACAGACGTACAGATGGACAAGAGTAAAACTTAATGCACCTTCTGCTCTGGCAGGGGCCATAACAAGAAATGAACTAATCATCATGATCATACTACACATCATCTGAGTCGTCAGAGTCGTGTACAGTAAAATCACTATGTATAATACATTACTAAACTTGTATTGCAGCCTGTCGTCTAGCATTCCTCCCTTTAGGAGCAGGATTAAATTCATCTTCTGAGTCGCCAGAGTAAGGTACAGTAAAATCACTATGTATAATACATTACTAACCTTGTATTGCAGCCTGTCGTCTAGTATTCCTCCCTTTAGGAGCAGGATTAAATTCATCTTCTGAGTCGCCAGAGTCAGGTACAGTAAAATCACTATGTATAATACATTACTAACCTTGTATTGCAGCCTGTCGTCTAGCATTCCTCCTTTTAGGAGCAGGATTAAATTCATCTTCTGAGTCGCCAGAGTCAGTTACAGTAAAATCAGTATGTATAATACATTACTAACCTTGTATTGTAGCCTGTCGTCTAGTATTCCTCCCTTTAGGAGCAGGATTAAATTCATCTTCTGAGTCGCCAGAGTCAGTTACAGTAAAATCAGTATGTATAATACATTACTAACCTTGTATTGCAGCCTGTCGTCTAGCATTCCTCCCTTTAGGAGCAGGATTAAATTCATCTTCTGAGTCGCCAGAGTCAGGTACAGTAAAATCACTATGATCATCCTCCTCCTCATCATCTTCTTCAAAACTAGATGGAGGTGGAGTAATTTCCTTTTTCTTGGCTTTCTTCAATAGTTTTTTAACCCTTGAACTTCTCCTCCGACCTCCTTTATCTTCCTCCTCTTCCTCAGTCTCAGACTCTGATTTCTGTAAGGCTTTAAGAGGAGTTTCATCGTCATCCTCGCTGTCTGCATCAGTTGATTTGACCTTTGACTTTTTAGAGGATGACGACTTTTTAGACTTTGATGAACTTTCTTTTTCCTCTTCATCACTGTCAAATTTCTTTTTCTGAATAAATGAAATTATAATATAAGATTATTTCAACATGCTATTTGTAATGTTTGTTTTGACTTTACAAAAATATAATATGTAAATACATGTGACATGTTTTCAAAACACTGCAAGATGTATTTTATTTAGATTTTTTGTTAAAATACATTTAAATGAATAAACATCCTGTTGTGTGCATTGAATTACCACAAGCTAAGGAGTATGGTACATGAAGTACAAAATGTGGTATTGTTACATATAGTCTTCAGATAAACATGACAAAATGTAGTATTGTTACATACATGTATAGTCTTCAGATAAACATGACAAAATGTAGTATTGTTACATATAGTCTTCAGATAAACATGATGAAATGACTTTTACCAAACACTTGATGACTGCTGCTTGATTCAAGGCTTAAGTTTCACCCTTCATCTATCTTTCATTAGTAAAAATGACTAGAAATGAAATTTAATTATAAAATACGAAGTACAAACAATTTATCATCATTCACCAATTACGCAATATCAATATTTTTTATGATATTTACATAACATAATAAAACTTGGTTATCTATAAATAAGAACACTAACCTTTACTGGTCGAGAACTTTTTCTGGTAGGTGTTGGTTCCGATTTCTTGCCCTTCTTGCCTTTAGGAGTAAGTTTTTTAGGAGTTGCTTTAGGTGTCTGTTTACCAGAAGATTTGGGTGTTCCTTTGATCTGACTGAGGGGTATGTCATCACTATCGTCTGTATCTTCAGTGGAGGACTTCACTTTAGCTGGAGACTTCTTTGTTAATATTTTCTTGGTTTGTTTTGACTTCTTTGATTCGGGTTCCACTGTTGGTGAATCCTCTGTTGAATTGTCCTCAAATAATAAAGGTCTTTTTTTACCTTTAACCTTTGACTTAGATTTACTAGGGGTTTTGTTGTTTTCTTTTTCTAAATCACCATTATCATGTTTATTCATGTTATTTACCTGTAGAGTTTCATCAGTTTTTGACAAAACCTCTGTATTTTCTAAATTGGAATTACTTTCACATTTATTATCTTTCACCTGTGAATCGTGTGATTGAGTTCTTGTAGTATGTGTTCTACTACTTCTTCTCACATTATTATCTGATACATCATTCACTTCTTTGTCTGTTTCAGAATCATTTTTTGGAATATCCTGCTTACCTCCCTTTTTGTCATCACAACCACATTTAATTTCCTCTGTTAATTCTACAGTTTTGTCAGCATTATCACATATAGCACCATAAAATTTTGAGGTAGAAAATTTGTTATCACTTGCTGAATTTTGTGTATCAGTTTTTGAAATTTCAGAAGTTTTGATGGATTTAATATCACAGTTTTCAGAATTATCCTTTTCACTTTCCAACTTTTTACAAACATCTTTAGAATTTTTTATTTTACTTTCGTCGTTATCATTTTCTTTAACAGTGATCAATTCACTTTTATTATTACTTTTTGAATCATTCACAGAATTTGTTTGTTTTTTAAGATCCTTTTCTGTACCTTTATCAATTACAGAAATTTCAGAGGATGGAATGTTTGGTGAAGGGGATTTCTCTTTCGATTCCTTTTGGTCAATACATTTAATTTCTTTCTTTTTCTCTTCAAGTGAAATATCTGCCTTTTCAATATTGTCATCTTTAGCAGTAATTACATTAACAACATCAGCAGCAGTATCTTGGTTTTTTACTTCTAACTTTTCACCAGAACTATTGTCAACTGGTTCCTTTTTAATGATAACTGTATCCTCTGTATCTGTATTATCATGATTATCCTCTTTCTTTTCTTTACCACAAACGCTTATTTCTACTTTAACATCTTTCTTTTCTTCACTATCTATAGTATCTTCTTTGCAATCTTTCTTTTCCTTTTTAGTATTTTTCTTTTCATCACATTTTTCTGATTCTTCTTTGATGTTCTCCTTTTCATCACATTTTTTTATTTCTATTTTAATGTCTTTCTTTTCATCACATTTTACTATTTCTATTTTGATGTCTTTCTTTTCATCACATTTTCTAATTTCGTCTTTAATGTCTTTCTTTTCATTATTTTCTTCAGCTTCTGTCTTCACATCTTTCTTGTCATCATTCTCTTCCTTTTTATTTACAACGCCATCTACTTCATCAAGTTTTTTTAGATCATTTTTTTTCTCTGGATCTTTTTTGACATTTGGCAGAGAATCTTGTGAATCATCAGATGTTGCCAATTTCTTTTCATCCTCAGCCTCTTCACTTTTAACACTGTTGGCTGAAAGCATATGGGTAAAACATTTGTTAATCATATATTTTAAATGTAATTTCTATTATTTTGAAGAACAAAAAAAAAAGATAAAAGTGCAAGATTTTCTTGCCATTTTTTGTTAAACCTTTTCATAATTGCTCTGATTGGCAATCTTACCACATCTTATTTTTGTTTATTTACTGAATGGTTTGTTGCTTCTTGCAATTCTGCTGTGTGAATGCAGTGAATGTGTCCCAGTGCCTGTGGTATCCTGCTGTGTGAATGTGTCCCAGTGCCTGTGGTATCCTGCTGTGTGAATGCAGTGAATGTGTCCCAGTGCCTGTGGTGCAATCCTGCTGTGTGAATGCAGTGAATGTGTCCCAGTGCCTGTGCTGTAAGTCATGTTAGTTTATAGTCAGGGATTTTTGCTTGTGAGAGAGCTGTCTACATATTCAATTGTCATTTCAGGCCTTTATAACTTCTTTATCATTTACTTTATAGTGGAGAGTTGTCTCATTGGAAATCATACAAGATCTTCTTTATTTCATATTCATTGCAAAATATCTCAAAAGTTTCAAAGAAACAAACAAAATGATGATATAAACACAATTTAGATTTAAGCCTTGATACAAATTCAAGCAGTTTAGATCCAATATTTTATTCAAGTCTCACAACACACAACAAACACTTAAAACAGGCCAGGATTATAGTAAATATATCCTGTATATGTATGTACGTATAAGCCATTTACCTCTTAAAAGAATTATGAGATTATATTAATACAAATCTATATTATTTCCATAATCACATAGACTGCAACAATTACTTATTATAGAAAATTATAAGGATAAGTTATGTTAAGCATACTTTTGAATACATTTAATTTTTATAATTTCAATGATTTTTAATGAAATGCTAGTTGTAATTTTAACAAACTTATGGCTGTAGATTGTCAATCTTTAAATTTGGAATTATCTCCCCTTTTTTTCCTTAAAGAAAAGTCGAAGAATGGTTAGAGGACTATATAAATAATGACTAAGTAAATGAATGAATATCAGCACGACATGTCATTACTGTATAAAGGTTAACATCATGGATTCTAGTGAAGTGAGAGCACTGACAATGAGCTGTAGAGATACATTACCAATAAACTATAATATAAATGTCTCTTTTCTCCATTCAAAGGAATATATTGATTTGTTTCTCTTTTCTTTACTGTATATAACTTACATGTACTGCTGTGTATATCTGTTAAATCTTTGGTTATGCCCCCGTTAATTTCTTTCTCTAGTCGAGCTACCAATTCTGCTAAATCATTTCTTGTTCTAAAATAAAATATAAATGTTTTTAACATAGTTTTGGGTTCTATGAATGGTAAACACCAATTTTCACTACCTATTAGACTTTTATTATAAATGTTTAGTAAGATCACCCTGACTAATGTTTCATGGAGCAATATTACAATTAGCTTCATCTAGGAAACATTGTTTCTGTAATATCTTCTAGCATACATGTATTTCAGGTCACAATGTATCCTAATAAATCCAACATAATTTTTATTTTCAACAATAAAAACATGTCTCCTCCTTCATGGCGGTCATAGTTTAAAAAAAAACTCTCCATGAAACTCCTAAAACTAGTAATTTCTACAAACTAGGATTTCATGTAATAAAGCATAGGTTGCCTTGTACATAAATAAGGCTGTTGGTTTTCTCGATTGAAATTTTATACATATTGTCATGATGGCGCCTTTTATAGCTTACTATGCAGCATGTGTTTTGCTCATTATTGAAGGTCATATAGTGACCTATAGCTGCTAACATTTAAGTCATTTGGACTTTGGTGGGTAGTTGTTTCATTGGCAATCATACCATATCTGCTTATTAAATATGTATTTATTTTGATTATCTGAGATTTAATTGTCTCCCTTTTTTAATAAAAGCTGGGTTTTTTTTATGCCTTCAGCCAAGATTATGATACTGATGAAATACTTCATATCATCTGTTTTTACTTCAACTTTGTAATCTACCATATTTGTACATTATTAATTTAATTTGCATGTAAATTGTATGTAATTTTTAACATTCCTCAATGTAATACCTACTTGCAAACAATTTCCCATGTTTCATCATCGTTATCATCTAGATCTTCTCTATATACTCTTAAATTACATTCATTATCCTGAAATAATAATCATAACAAATTACACAAAGGAATTCTAGAGTAGACAAAGTTGACAAAGCACTCATAGTAGTTGATTGTTTTTTCTTTTTAATAGTATCTTTCATGTCTTTGGTACATTTGAAACCTATAACGACATGAAAATGAGGAAAACTAGACAGAACTTCAGATAAAAAGAGTTTATATGCAGTGGAACCTGGTGTTGAACTAGATTGTGTCAAAAATGAGGAAAAATCGAGACATTTGAAAAAAAAACCTGTTTGTTCAATGCCGTTCTTATTCTGATTAATGTTAAACTTGATTGACGGGAAAATTCAAATAAATTTTAAAGTGTACTTGTTGAGGAAAAATAATCATAAATGTACTTATAACATGTACAATTCAAATTAATTGGCATAATTAACAGTGTTAACATACAAGTTTGACAATAGAAGGTATAATTTTGAAATTAAACACCATGATGATCCTTGTGACATCTGATGACTCGAACCTAGGGTGAGTCTAATATTTTTATTTAGATCATGGACTCAATTTTTCAAGGTTTGATCATACTTAAATAGTAAGACCATGCAGAATTGTCTCATTTCTCCTCATTTTTTTAAAATTATACCTAATTACTATATCTATTGGACAAAAAATATCTAATCAAAGAGCTGAATAGCTCTGAGGGGAAAGACGGCCCTTGTTTCTATTTCATTTTTTTTGTGGGGGCGGGGGGGGGGGGGGGGGGGGGGGGGGGAGATCTTTTGATAGTCTTCATATAAAGAATGAAAAAAAAGAACAGCTAGAACATGTGGAAGGTTGACACTATTGGAATCAATTGTTGTTTAATGTAATTTCGTTTCTTTAGTTTAGGATTTTATTTAGACCAATGGAAGAGATCTGCATCTTCTAAATCTAAACATACAATTAAAGTTGATAGTTAATTATCTAAAATCCAACTAGTTGAATTCTGTCATTTAACAACAACTACAATTATTTTTGAAATCTTAATAGTGTACGACTGAACTGCAGGCTAGGGCCATTTTCCACTTTTTGTGACAGTACTCTTAAGATTTTAAATTTTTTTCTTAAGAAAGTTAGGACTGAAAAATCTATTCAGTTTTAAATTTCCATTGATAAAGTTCCCAGTTACATATCTCATCACAGGGATACAGGTACTAATAAAAATAACAATATGATTGATGTAAACTGTGTGAAGCTTGTTTCCAAATCCTACATTTTGAAATATTTGTAAAATTTCATGAATAAAGTGGTTTAAACTCCAAAATGCAACATTTGTAATTTTTTTTGTAACTATTACAATGCTTATGTTGGTACAGAAAATTTAGTTTTAATGGAAGACTACTTATAAATCATTAAATGTCACATTTTAAGTATTTATTTTAGTGGATAATTAGCTCATAAATTGAGGTGCTCCTGAATTGGAGGAAGATTCTCAAAACAGAGATTTACAGAAAAAAATGGAAAAGATCGTTTCTCTCCCCCATCTCATGTAGCCCCTCGGACTTCCTGTTTACTTTGAAAGTTGTTGACCTACAAATTAAAGTTTTGCATGTTGATGTTTGAATCATCTACAGCAAACATCATTATGTTTAAATTTAACAAATACTATTTTTAATAAGTGCACAATCTTTGAGAATGATTTAAATAACCAGTGAAGGATATCCCTGCTTATGCATTGTTATGCGTAGTGTGGCATTCCAACAATGACGTCCCTATAAAATATAATGTAGGTTGGATATATTTAGAATATCTCGTCATACTGATTTTTCCGGATTGTAAAAGAAACGTAAATAGTGTATAGGAGAGCTCAATATACGATAATTTCGAGAGAAACAGAAGGGAAATGTGTAAAAAAGTGTTTAAAGTCAATTTATTCATTTGTGTCTCCCCATCTCATCATTCTCAGTAAGATTTGTTGGGGGTTTTCCACGCTATAAAAACAAAATGAATGATGTGAGGGAATGTAACTCTGGTCAATCCCATTGGGGATTGATGGCTTGAAGCCGTCTTCCCCAAAAACATAGACAATAGTCAAATTTTCAACTAAAGACAATGATCTGAAGTATAAATTGACTTCATTTCTCAACTTGTCAAATGCTAGTAGTCTATTTAAATTTACTGATTCTTGTCCATATCTATCAGCCTGCCATCTAATTTTGTAAGTGGTTCGAGAAATTATTTA
The DNA here is from genome assembly GCF_963676685.1 of Mytilus edulis. Lineage (NCBI taxonomy): Eukaryota > Metazoa > Mollusca > Bivalvia > Mytilida > Mytilidae > Mytilus > Mytilus edulis. The sequence goes on from NC_092346.1 coordinate 101,071,589, forward strand.
TTTTATATGTATAACATAAAATCAATATACATACCAGCATATACCAATAGGCCAGACCATCTTTATCTCTGCCAATCGGCTGGAATCTCATATCTTCAGGAGCAAGCTTGTTTACCTTTTCTTTAAATGTGGAATTCTGATCAAACTGTTTCTCCAATAAAGTCTTTAAAAAAAAATAAAGCAAAATTAAATGATTTAGGAGACACAGGCCAATGTCATAAATATGTCTGCCAAATAAAAACGCCTATTTTTGTTGCCATCTAGGCAAGGTCTGTGTGTATGATGATTAAACGGAATGAAGGTCAGGTGGTTACAAGATCTGTTTTTGCTTTTGGGATGAAGGTAATGTAGACTATAATTAAATAATAAATAAAGGTTGTAATGGATTGGAGATCCTTTTGGGATGAAGGTAATGTAGACTATAATTAAATAATAAATAAAGGTTGTAATGGATTGGAGATCCTTTTGGGATGAAGGTAATGTAGACTATAACTAAATAATAAATAAAGGTTGTAATGGATTGGAGATCCTTTTGGGATGAAGGTAATGTAGACTATAATTAAATAATAAATAAAGGTTGTAATGGATTCGAGATCCTTTTGGGATGAAGGTAATGTAGACTATAACTAAATAATAAATAAAGGTTGTAATGGATTGGAGATCCTTTTGGGATGAAGGTAATGTAGACTATAATTAAATAATAAATAAAGGTTGTAATGGATTGGAGATCCTTTTGGGATGAAGGTAATGTAGACTATAATTAAATAATAAATAAAGGTTGTAATGGATTGGAGATCCTTTTGGGATGAAGGTAATGTAGACTATAACTAAATAATAAATAAAGGTTGTAATGGATTCGAGATCCTTTTGGGATGAAGGTAATGTAGACTATAATTAAATAATAAATGAAGGTTGTAATGGATTGGAGATCCTTTTGGGATGAAGGTAATGTAGACTATAACTAAATAATAAATAAAGGTTGTAATGGATTGGAGATCCTTTTGGGATGAAGGTAATGTAGACTATAATTAAATAATAAATAAAGGTTGTAATGGATTGGAGATCCTTTTGGGATGAAGGTAATGTAGACTATAACTAAATAATAAATAAAGGTTGTAATGGATTCGAGATCCTTTTGGGATGAAGGTAATGTAGACTATAATTAAATAATAAATAAAGGTTGTAATGGATTGGAGATCCTTTTGGGATGAAGGTAATGTAGACTATAATTAAATAATAAATAAAGGTTGTAATGGATTCGAGATCCTTTTGGGATGAAGGTAATGTAGACTATAATTAAATAATAAATAAAGGTTGTAATGGATTGGAGATCCTTTTGGGATGAAGGTAATGTAGACTATAATTAAATAATAAATAAAGGTTGTAATGGATTGGAGATCCTTTTGGGATGAAGGTAATGTAGACTATAATTAAATAATAAATAAAGGTTGTAATGGATTGGAGATCCTTTTGGGATGAAGGTAATGTAGACTATAATTAAATAATAAATAAAGGTTGTAATGGATTGGAGATCCTTTTGGGATGAAGGTAATGTAGACTATAATTAAATAATAAATAAAGGTTGTAATGGATTGGAGATCCTTTTGGGATGAAGGTAATGTAGACTATAATTAAATAATAAATAAAGGTTGTAATGGATTGGAGATCCTTTTGGGATGAAGGTAATGTAGACTATAATTAAATAATAAATAAAGGTTGTAATGGATTCGAGATATCTCCATTTTGTATTTTTTACCACTTTTGCCAATATTTACTGTAAATCTGATTGATGAGTCTTTTAGTTTTTTTAATATATACATGTGTATTACAATTTCCACTTTACAACATAACTTCGATATTATAATTGTAACTCTGTTTTATGTGCCAATTTGTTGGATTTGTATTTTTTTCATCACTTTATAGCAGCTTTTTGCCATGATTCAATTCTTGTGTTTTGGTTTTTGTGTTTTTTTCTAATTACCACTTAATATTGACTGACATTGCAAATTGTACATGTATATATACATTATAACTCTATTTTATGTCGTTTTTGTGAAACTAAATCATAAAACTTTTATAAAAGAGAGACGAAAGATACCAGAGGGACAGTCAAACTCATAGATTGAAAATAAACTGACAACGTTATGGCTAAAAATAAAAAGACAAACAGACAAATAATATAGAAAGCTAAAGACTACGCAACATGAACCCCACCAAAAACTGGGGGTGATCTCAGGTGCTCAGGTACAATTGTTTGATGTTGTCTTTGCTATAGATGATAAACAGCATGTCTAAGCATCACTTCTGTGAATTTCATCGCAGGTGAGACAAAACATACAAAAGGTACACATGTATATGTTATTTTCTTACCTTCAAAAGCTTCAGTTTTGTGGTCAGTTTACAATGCTTATATCCAAATTTCTCTATTTCCCATGCATCTACATTGGAGTAGGTGTGACAGAACTGAAATAAAAAAAAGTCATTATGTTTAACTTTTAGAAGAAATGCTTTGGAACAAAATCTTCATTTTTCTTCATTTTAAAGCTTTCTGCATGCATAACAAAGCTTTTTCAACTGAAAATGTTTAGCTAGGCATATCAATGTCACCAAATTTTCATAATTATTTTGTCCAAGAAAAGTAAGATATCATATTAGTTCTAAAATAAGAAAGAAGTGGCACATCTTGTTAATTTTCACAATTAGACAAAAGAAAGTCAAGAATATATATGTTTCTGAAGGCATGGAAGGAGAGTACTTATGTATAAACATCAATGATCAAAATGTAAGTATATTCTTCAAGATCTAGTCTTATAACGTTGAACAATAACATCTTGTTCTCATGTTAAAAGTTACTTTCACAAACACTTGGAATAAGATAATCAATATGGCTCTCACAGTTTACTTTACATTTTGATAAACTTTGATGATTCTCTCATACCTTTTTTCATAAACATGGTAAATACAAATCGGAAATAGTGCCCTAAAAGTTTATCTAAAATACTACATTTACACCTGTAATTTAAAAGACAAACCTTAATGATGTATCTTTCCCATCTGTTAGCAGTCACTGATGTCTTTCCAATTCTCCGTAACAAACGAACATGGAGATCAATAAGTGGCACTGGCACTAGAAAATAAATCAATTAATATAAATAAAGGACTACAAAAAGGTACAGCATGTGCAGCATTTTGGTGAGGTTAAATTCAACAATCATTTATACATCGAATACTTGAACTGGTATTACATGTACATGATGTAGTGAGCACCCATTATATGATAGAAACAGCCATTAATACATATTATATACATATAAACAAGTCTAAATTGAAAACAACATTCAAAACTTTGATTGCATTGGATAAAAACGACAACTTTAATATGTGTGCATGCAAACAAATTTGTTGGTGGAAGGGTCTAAATACAGCACAAACAACATTTTCCAACTTAGTACACCATATACGGATTTTGACAATGAATGTCACTTTAGTGATGTTAGGAATCAAAACATTATTTGGAAGGCCATATAATTTACCTAAATTTAGGATACTCTTGAATTTTGAAGAGTCGAAATACACAATTGTAGGATGTCAGAATGGATCATATAAACCCAAAGCCAAATATAATACGAGCCCAAACGAAAATATAAATAAGTCTAAATTGAAATCAACATTCAAACCTATGATTGCGTTGGATAAAAGCTTAATTTTTAATTAACTTGTGCATGCAAAACAAATTTCTTAGTAAAGGGGTTTAAAACAGCACAAGCAACATTTTCTAACGGATGTTCTAAAATCCTGTTGACTACCATGGTGATTGCCAAATAAATGGATCACCAGATGTAATAAAATGGATCTTAATAATTAATTTAATACCAAACAGAAAACAATAAACTTGAGGAAAAGATAGTATACCACAAACAAAAGGTGCAAACATTGGTACACCAGATAGGGATTTCGACAATAAATGTCTCTTTAGTGATGTTAGGAATTGAAACAGTATAAAAGTTTAAACATATTTATATCTTGAGTAGAAATCAGATAAACATTTTAATAAAGAACCTGTTAATTCTCTTTCAAAGCTCAACTGACTGAAAAACTGTGTTAAAATTAAAATAGCCATTTAAATTAAAATATCATTGTCATTGACATTTTGTTTAGTTTTTTTTGTAATCTATTCTGACATGGGAGGGGGGTTCTGATCCCAGATCCTGCTTACTGTTTTGTCAGATTCACGTATCCCACTTACACTATGTAGGTAAGCAATTCTCTTTTTTTGTACTTTCCCATCATGCCCGTGTCCAACTACTTACTAGGCTCCATTTCCTGTTTTCACGGCACAAAAATTTAATTTCATGTGTCACGCTTACAAAAAATCGGCAATCCCGCGTCACATTTAGACCCCAATGATATCCACATGGGACTCACACTTCTTTTGAACCGAGTTTTACTGTGTATATTGTTACGTTGAGTGTTTGTTTTTTCTACATTCACTCCGATTGCAGATGTTTCTTGCTGCATTGAAGACCCATTTGTAGCCTTCAGCTGTTGTCTGCGCTTTGGTTGGGTTGTTGTCTATTTGGCATATTCTCCATTTTCATTCTCAATTTTATTTCAAGATTTCATAAAATTTCATTTGCATGATTTGGAATACAAATGTTTAGGCATAGCAGCTGAAGGATATATTAATGATAGATGCATATTGAATCTTATATATCCAGCTGTTTAATTGATGATGGGCCTAAACAATTGAATCACTGCACAGGGCTGTCTGCACTCACTAGGTGTAAAATTATTTATTGCCATTAGTTTAGGGACACAATAGAGTTATAAATTCAACAAATAACTGAGTAATAACAATTGCTTATTCAACTGTATATACATGCATAGAAGTATCATCGGGGTACATGAAAATGCATGACTTAAAGGATTAATTTACATTGTTTATACAAATTATGATTTTATGGATTCCTTGATTATTGTTGATCATTGTGCATTTTATCGGTAAAATATATGTATGGATTTCGAACTTGTATGCATACCCTGCTTCGTGTCTTCGAGCCATCGTTCGAGATCAGAGTAGGAGATCTCTTTGAGACCAATCATTTCCCCATAGCGATCCCAAAAATTGCATATAACAGCAAAGTTTGGATCATTGTGACACAAGCTTTCCGCAGCCATCGCCATTTTGGATATGCTAATGACAAAATTCTGTTAAAAACTTGTATTTTGACCTAGAGAAAGCTTCAAAACATTCATTTATTTAAAATGCAGACATAATGATTCTTTTCAAACGTAAAATATAGCAATTGTCATTTATTTTTTAAAAAATATTTCAGATGTTTATTCGAAACAGTGGATAGAGAAAAAATCTTATCTAAAATAATTGACCTTGACCTGTAATAATAACAAAGAACTATCTATAGTTCATTTCTTTGTATCGTCTGTTGCTCTCTGTTATTACCGTCTGATTATAATACAAAAAGTATTAATTTCCATATTCTTCAGTATTTGCCGTAATCATTGAAACTTTAATGTTCATGTTATTTTATTGACAACATATTTGTTATGTTTCGAGGACGAGTTTTTCAAACCGACTGTTGGCATTCCAATGGGAACCAATTGTGCCCCTTTTCTTGCCGACTTGTTTCTTTAATATTATGAGGCTGAATTCATACAGAAACTTTTTAGAAAGAAAGATAAGAAGTAAGCAATATCTTTTAACTTTATTTTCCGCTATATAGATGATGTTCTCTCACTAAATAATTCAAATTTTGGTGACTATGAGGAACGCATCTATCCCATCGAAATAGAGATAAGGAATACAACAGATACAGTTAAGTCGGTCTCATATCTTGACTTACATCTAGAAATTGACAATTAGGGTCGGTTGAAAACAAAACTTTACGACAAAAGTGATGATTTTAGCGGCTTCCAAATTTTGAACTTTCCATTTCTATGTAGCAACATTCCAGCAGCGCCTGCACACGGAGTATATATCTCTACCAATTGTTACGATATTCTTGGGCTTGTTTGTCCTCTTTGTTTGTCCTCTGACGATTTCATTGATAGAGGGTTGCTGCTCACAAGGAAGCTATATATATTAAACCAAAAGTTTCAAATGGTGAAGTCAAAATCATCCCTTCGTAAATTTTACAGACGCCATCACGAGTTGGTTGACCGTTATGGAATAACCGTTTCACAGAAGATATCGGATATGTTTTTATGTCGTAACTACACTGAATCCCCTTCCATTTTCACGAATATGACCTACCGAATTAGACTATTTACCGGTTTTGTAATAAAATGATCAAACGACGGGTGCCACACGTGGAGCAGGATCTGCTTACCCTTCCAGAGCACCTGAGATCATCCCCAGTTTTTGGTGGGGTTCGCGTTGCTTAGTCTTTAGTTTTCTATGTTGTATATTGTGTTGTATTATTTGTCTGTCTGTTTGTCTTTTCTTTTCTAGCCATGGCATTGTCAGTATATATTCGATCTATGAGTTTGACTGTCCTTTTGGTATCTTTCACTCGTCTTTTATTTAAGGAATAAAAGTGTTTGATGCAGACGTTGCATATACTGTGTGATATGTTCTTTTTAAGATAATGAAAAAAAAATGAAGTAATCACTTAATTCATATAAAAATATTGTGTGGCATCATATTGATTAATAGAGCTGCCTTGTTCCTGTAAACGATATTTTATCTACTTTTGAAAATATAAAACCCATACAAAGATACAGTATAAAATTGAGAATGGAAATGGGGAATTTGTCAAAGAGACAACAACCCGACCACAGAACAGACAACAGCAGAAGGTCACAAACAGGTCTTCAATGCAGTGAGAAATTCCCGCACCCGGAGGGGTGTTTCAGCTGGCCCCTAAACAAATATATATACTAGTTCAGTAATAATGAACGCCATACTAAACTCCAAATTGTACACAAGAGACTAAAATTAAAAATAAGACAAGACTAACACAGACCAGAGGCTCCTGACTTGTGAAAGGCGCAAACATGCGGCGGGTTAAACATGTTTATGAGATCTCAACCCTCCCCCTATACCTCGAGCCAATGTAGAAAAGTAAACGCATAACAATACGCACATTAAAATTCAGTTCAAGAGAAGTCCGATTCTGATGTCAGAAGATGTAACCAAAGAAAGATATGTATAATAAAGAAAAACTAAAAAGTTGATACAATTCGTAAGTTTTGGGCTATCATAATTTTCTTCTCATGATTGTCAAGCATTCCTGAGACTGGCGCAGTTATTTTAAATGAGTTCGGATGCTTTGTAAAAGCAATTGTATATTGTTCTTCATATTATCCTTTCTGTGAGTCCGCTGACAATCTCTGCAATTTTACCGAATCTCTATTTGGGATATTATTCTTGTAACTAAGATTTCTTTTTAAATCTTCGTAATTGATTACTGGCTTGGATAGCGATTTTGATTTTTTTTGTCTTAAACGTCGGTAAATGCAATAAAACAAGTGAAACTGCGAGCTACTGCTCACTGATGATACCCCCGCCACAAGTGGATAATATTAAATAGTGTAAAAATATGCAAGTGTTCGGTAAACAGGAAGTTGTCGAGTGATGAATCTGAAAACGCATCACACAGTATAGCTGACTTATATCAAGCCTGAAACCAAATTTCAGAAATCCTGGTAGTGTAGTTCCTGAGAAAAATGTGACGAAAAATATTCATGGGACGGACGGACTGACTGACAGACTGACGGACTGATGGACTGATGGACTGACGGACTGACGGAAGGACAGACAGAGGTAAAACAGTATACCCCCCTTTTTTTCAAAGCGGGGGTATAATTACAAAAATAAGCTCTGGAGAACAAAAACACGATATTTGCAATAGCTCTATTGCAAATATCATGTTTTTGTTCCCCAGAGCTTATTTTTGTAACTGTCATTAACGTCATTAAAACCACAGCGGACATACTCGCTAAAGGTTTTTTAAAGACGGTATTTTATAAAATAGACACATTTCGGGAGATAGAAAGTATTGGACACGTTTGGGCAGGGTAAGAATATTGGGCACATTTGAGCGAAGAAAATAAACGGACATGTTTTGGGGACTTGAAATTAACAACGTTTGGGCGATTTTGAGAACACATTTGTTGGGTGAAATGAACACGTTTCAGCGAGGTGGATACGTTTAGGGGGTATGCATCTTGAGAGTGTTACATACCGATAAATAAAATAATATGTCACAGCTGTTTTTAATATATCCAAACATTGATTTCTAAAAACCTTAGTACTATAATTTTGACTTATTCGTACCAGGATATGAAACGAATTTCTGTTTTATTTCCGGCATATTGTTTATACTGAATTTTATAAAAATTGTAGCTTTTTCATGCACTCTACAGAGCTTATGTTGTATTGTTATATGTATAACCGACTTTAAATAAATCTTTTATGCTTTATGCTTGTCAAAAACAAGAAGATCAAAGAAGCCAGATCATTTAATTTCACATTCAGATATTGGTAATGATCTTTCTATTAACAATCCAAACTTTTCTGATTGGGTTCCATTAATATATTTTCCAGAACTAGAATTAAAAAAAACAAACCAACAGACACGGCTTTATCTTCCTCATTTTAGACTTATACCTCAAATTGGACATAAGCGGTCATCTCAGTACCAGACTATATCAGAGACGAGACGATTTTGATTTTGAAATTATCAATTTCCCCTACCCTAGTAGCAATATACTAACTTCACCTGCATATGGGATATACATTTCCCAACTTATTCGGTATTTAAGAGCTTGCAGCTGCTACTCAGATTTTGTAAAACGTCACCAGGTTCTGAGCAGAAAGTTATTGAACCAGGGGTATGTCAAGAACGTCTTGTCATTTCCTAAAAAAAAAAGTTTATCGGAAGATATTAAGACCCTTTTTTTGTTCCGCATCAACTTCACAAATAATACACCAAGGTCTTGAAGTATAAATTCTAGTTACTGACGTTGTTGGCGGGTGTCATTCGGTTTAACGAGAGAAATGATCGGATCGTGAAAGACATTTAACCGAGAAGACATATGAAAGGTCAATAAATATTCTAATTTAATTAATTACATAGAAAAAATAACGACAAAATAAAACTGTCTGACAATATGGTTCAACATTATGATCAGTATGTGAGAATATCCTGTTTTAAAAGTACATAGTTATTACGAAAAAAACAAAAGGCAGATTGCTTCTCGACATTTCAATGACATAAAATATGTAAACAATAAAATTGAGAATGGAAATGGGAAATGTGCCAAAGAGACAACAACCATAGAAAAAAACAACAGCAGAAGGTCACCAACAGGTCTTCAATGTAGCGAGAAATTCCCGCACCCGGAGGCGTCCTTCAACTGGCCCCTAAACAAATATATACTAGTTCAGTGATAATGAACGCCATACTAATTTCCAAATTGTACACAAGAAACTAAAATTAAAATAATACAAGACTAACAAAGGCCAGAGGCTCCTGACTTGGGACAGGCGCAAAAATGCGGCGGGGTTAAACATGTTTGTGAGATCTCAACCCTCCCCCTATACCTCTAGCCAATGTAGAAACATGATTTTTTTTCACAAATTCGACTAGAAAAACTACTGTTATCCGAATAAGGGCATTCTATTTAAATTAATCAAATAGTTCTCTGAGTTATTTGTATAAACAGAATCTGAAACTTGGTAAATAAAGAACTATTTACACAAAAAAAATGATTTTTCGGATCGTGAAAGATCACGTACCGCATTTTTAAAGATCGTGAAAAGGATCGTAAAAGATCTGATGCTACGAAAACGTTCAAATTATTCTTCAATTATATCATAATTAATATTTGTTATTGGTATTGAGAAAAGCTAGATAGGTCAACATCCTCAATAGGTTTAAGCATTTCAAAGTATTAATATTTTCAGAAAATGAAATGTAAAATAGTTGGTTGATTGTAGAATGAAGCTTTTTATTTTCATACCCATATTTTGTATATTGGATTCTATAAACTACATGTCCGTCAGAAAGGATTCACCTGACCCCGAATTTGCCTCATTTCATTGATGAAGATTTATTGTTGTGGTCAAGTCCGTATCGCGGATTCGTTAAGCTTTAGGATAAGTAAAATCACAAAATTACTGAAATCCGAGGAAAATTCAAAAAGGATAACTGTCTGTTGTTATGATTGTAAGGTGTAGATTTTCGACTTCTGCAAGGTTTTAAATAACATCGAACTCATTATCATGCATCATTCGGCAATGTTTGTTTTATGTTGTTTAGCCTTTTGGATATATACCTGTATGCTATAGCGCCAAGGTAATTCGTGTATGGTGTACATGTCTGTCTGCATGTTTCATATATATGACCATGATGACGTCAATTGTATTTGATATATTGAATGATAGTAAGATGTCTATGTCTGACTGTCGTTCAGGATTCATATACCTTTGGCCTTATGTTCCGAATTAATTGGCCAAGCATAACTTTTACATTTGTCAGTTTCTAAGGCACTGTAAGGATCGGAATACATTTTATTTGGTGTACGGGATATATGTAGAGATCTGCATGGCATGGTTCATCCAACCTTGAACTCTTTTTATGAACCATTGACAATCTTAAAGCGCATCTGACCCTTCTAGGAAAACCCCTGATATTATAGACGTTCAACAAACATATTATCATATGTAAAGAAGACGAGACATTACAGCATTTGCGATCTGGTATTCTATAGTCTGTAGTATATAGTTAAATCAATCCACATCTGCGTTGTGTATAAAGAACTTAAGAAACTCAATCTCAAATTACTCATTGAAAATACTGTTTTGCTGTAATTTTTTGTTTGATGGATATCATTTTGGTTTAAACGTTGCTTGCATATTATTGGCTAAATAGTGTCGGTCTTTCTTAATTGCACTTGACCGATTCTCATAGCTGAATCTTTCACACTTATTTAGACACGTTTTTAGTTGTTGTTTTTTTTAAACTTTCGAGGTAAAGTGTTGAATAAAAAAAACAATAGCTTTAATGTTCATCCTTATCAAAATAGTTACAAGCTTCAACCAGTTGCTGGTTTATCAAATGGTAAAAGAAATACTGATTTCTGATTACTAGTATTAAGTCTGGTCACGCATTATCTTTCACGAAAAAAATAATGCGTTGCCTGATCTTTCACGATCAAGTTTGATGGAAATTCAACAAATTCAAGGTTTTCATATACAAGTTAATGCTTATAAGGGAAGAACATACTTTAATTTTACTGTACTATCAGATACACCAAAGATTAAATTTCAAATATATCATGATAAACTGAAATATGACCATTATAGGCACAAAAAGCGTGTTATTTGTAGTTTATTTCTTAGACATGTATTGCGCCTTTTGTGTTTTTTCATAAAGTAATGCATATTTCCCACAGTTATTTTGAGGAAGATAAACCATTTAGACAGACCTATTGTTTTGTTCGGATTTGTTCCGCGTTTTGAAAATTTAGCGATTTTTTCAAAGATTCTGAACTAGAATTTATATTAAATGTCTTTCACGATCCGTTACCAGAACTTTCGCGATCGTCTCTCAATACTTGACCGCCATTAGATATTCTTTAACGATCACTTCTCTCGTTAAACTGAATGATTATTACTTTTACTGTTTAATCTATTTTTGTTAATATCCATTCAACGTGGCTCGTTACTTATGCATCTCGTCATTGTGTTATTGTGCGATTGTACATATTTGTATTCATGTCTTTGGTTTTTGCTTATGTGCTTTGTCTATATATGCATTTTTGTTTTTGTTTGTTGACATATTTGTTTGTTTTTATAGTGATTAACATTATTATACAAGAAAAACAACAACAAATAATGTATTAAAGTCTCACCTCTTTAAAACATTTGATATAAAAACTATATATATGTAATATTAACCGTGAGATCAATTTATAAAAGAGCCACTCTAAAAAGAGTTACGAGAGACTGTAAAAACACATATTAAAATACATTTATATTACATCTATAACATATATCAATATATCTGAGCATAAAACACCATATTAAAAACAATAGTTTTATTATACAAAAGAAAACAAACGACATTATATTCACCTATTACGAGTATAAAATACACTTTCTCTAAAAAATGTATTTCATGGCAGATTTTGGCTGTAAAATAGCAAACTCTATCATCATGAAACATAAATAAAAACTTTTCCTCGTTACTTAAATTACTAAAAATACTTTCTAGATAGATAGATAGATCTTTATTCTCATTAACTAAATAACATAGTTACAGAGATGATAATATATACAATACAACATATTTTGCATGTGTGAAATATACATAAATAAATGTAGTTTAACCAGGAGGACAGACTTTCACTGATATATAGTTTATAAATCTACACAATTTTTCTAGTAAGACAATATTGACTGTAGTGAATACATTTTTAAATTTAAGAATATTAACATTTGTACAACAATAGTGTGGTAAATATTTATATCGTTCTTTTTTGAAAAAAGGACAAGACATTACATAATGGAATTCATCACCGATGTCAGCAGATTCATAAAGGTGGCATAGCCTCTCGGGTCTTTGAACATTTTGCCACCTCCCTGTCTCCACTGGCAAACGGTGATTGCCACATCTAAATTTACATAGTTTCAGTGCATTTTTTAACGATAAAACTGAAATATAATTTTCAAATTTAAGTTCTGTTTTGAATAATTTATAACATAAACCTTTTGATGATTGATTTACATTTGCAAACCATTCTTGCTTAAACTGATCTTTTAACTTTTGTTCAATACTTAATACAATCCATTTTTTTGAGATACAATCTTGATTTTGCCAAATGTTTGACATACCAAAATTATTAAAAATACTTTTGATAAATAACAACCATTTGTTTTCAATTCCATACTTATTATAATTAATATATATCAACTTCTATAACATTGACGAAATCTTGTTATCAAGTGTGTTATCAAGATAGTTGCACCAAAATTTTATCATCCGTAATTTAACGTATAAAGAAATCGGATATCTTCCCAATTCCCCGTAAACCATAAAATTTGGAGTCGATCTTTTTAACCGTAAAACATGCTTACAAAAACTCAAATATACTCTTTCTAAAATGTCAAGATTTTCGTATCCCCAGATTTCGGCCCCATATAAGAGTATAGGTAAAACAGCTTTGTCAAACATATCGAGCTGGCATTCTATAGATAGATGGTTTGATCTACACTTCTTAATAACACAATACATAGCTCTAGTAGCTTGATCTCTAAGATATTTTCTAGTTGCAAAAAAAGATGCAGTTCTAGAGAATATAACACCAAGGTATTTATAGTTTTTAACAATTTCTATCTCTTCGTTATTAATATAAAATTTCAAATTATTCTGTGGTTTACCTTTTGAAAATATCATTACCTTTGTCTTGTTAACATTAATTTTAAGTTTCCAGTTTTCACAATATTGAGAAAAACTATTTAGAAGTAATTGCAAATCTGTGCTTGACTCAGCGAGTAAAATCGAGTCGTCAGCATACAATAAGACAAATATCTTAAAATAAATATCCAGTTCATCTTCTATATCAGATGTAATTGAATGTATACCTTTTAAATCACTATTTTCTAAAACTTCATGAAGATCATTTAAGTATAAAGAAAATAATAAAGGAGAAAGATTTTCCCCTTGGCGGACCCCAATATCACTAACAAACATGTCAGATGCTTCATTATTATGTACAACTCTTGATTTTACATCTTTATACAAATTTTCTACAATTCTGAGAAATTTACCAGTTATCTTATTTAAAACAAGCTTATACAGAAGCGAGTTTCTTTGAACAAAGTCGAAGGCTTTTTCAAAGTCAACGAATGCACAATGTATTTTTTTTCGTTTGACACATAGCAACTCAAAGAGTGCATACAATGAAAAAATATGATCGTTAGTAGAGTAGCCCTGTCGGAAGCCTGCTTGATTTTCGTTCAAGATATTAAGTTCATCAACAAATTCCCCCAATCTATCATTAAGAATAAATGTAAAAATTTTAACAAGGCATGACAATAAAGTAATAGGCCTATAATTTTTTGCGTCTAATTTACATCCTTTGTTCTTGAAAACTGGTATTCTATATTACGTACACTGTCAAAAAATATCGTTCACAAATCTGCATATTCTGGGCATTCTAATAAAACATGTTTTTCATCTTCAATTATATTCAAATCATATTTTCTACAATTAAAACAAAACCTTTCATTTACATCTATACCTTCATATCTTCCAGTTTCAATTTTAATTGGAGCAACACCTGCTCTAAATTTAGCATATGCACTTCTATATTTACCGGGCATAGTAAAACGTAAATATGTTTCTGTACAATAATTTGATTTAAATAACCTGTAAGTACGCAATTTACTGCTTTCATTAGCTAGTAAATTTTAATGCCATTTATTTTGGTACATAATAAATAGTTTATTTTCAATATCTTTAATAACAGACTTGCTCAAAATACATTCAATATTACAATACTGATTGAGATCAAGTTCTTTAAACTTTGTATTCACTCTCTACAGTTCCAATTTTTTACTTTATTAAAACTGATATTATTACTCGAAAGATACCAGAGGGACAGTCAAACTCATAAATCGAAAATTAACTGACAACACCTTGGCTAAAAATGAAAAGGACAAACAGACAAATAATAGTACACATGACACAACATAGAAAACTAAAGAATAAACAACACGAACCCCATCAAAACTAGGGGTGATCTCAAACCTATCAAATGATTTCAACATTTCGTATGGCACGATACAATAGTCAACAACACTTAATCCTCTTGTCGATACATACGTTTAGTCATTGTGGCTATTATTCCCACTGTTCAACATACAACATTTAATGTCCGCTAAAAATTCACAGAAAATGCCGTATTTATTAGTAACTACTTGTCTCTCTGGCAAGGTATCTACACCTTCAACAAAGTCATTTAAATCACCACATCTTGAATTAAAATCTCCGCATAAATAAAACTGATTAATACCCTTTGAAATTCGAATCGAATACATTTGTGTCATTAGCGATTCTAAAAATTCATATACGTTCACGGCACGCGTTGAATTTTCTGGTGGCAAATATACTACACATGCATAGAAAATATTGTCAAAATTTAACTTATCCTCGAACTTTAGTCAACATATATATATCGTCCATTGAGTCTCCCATGCACAACTATAACGTTAGAAAGCTCAATCAGATCATTTCGAACAAAAAAATCCAACTCCGAGCCAGCCTTTGCGCGTATATGAATGCCTATTCGGTTACACGTATATCCATCAACACTGATTGTATTGTTCGTAACCAGATGTGTTTCTGCAATACCCAGAATATGCAGCTCTTTATTATTTAAACATGCACATACAAGTTTAAATGTATCACTGTTCCTGTCAGAATTCCATCCGTTCACATTCCAAAATCCGCATGTAACCTATTGGATTTTTTTACCACGCCCTCTTCCGCGTCCACCTCCTCTGCTATTTCCACGATTGCTGTATCCTTGTCGTTCACCGTTGTTTCCTTCATTTGATGAACATTTCTTCCATTGACGGATTCGTTCTGTTTGTCTTCTCCGCTCTTACCACTTGCCACTGACGATTGTTTGTTATGTTGTACTCTTACGATTTGGCCACCGTTCATAGTAAAGGCCTGGTTTTCTTGTTTAAACGCTCTTATTAGAGTGCAGAAGTTTGCTTCATTTCTCCTCTCAGAGTATGACATATCATTCTCGATGTACACATCCTTGAATTTATGTACGTCCTTCAAATTACGCTTTGCTTTCATAAGCTCCCTTTTTTATCACTGTTGCTAACAGCTGCAACAATTACATCCGGCTTACTATTGTGACTTTTCTTTCTAGAAACACTTTCAATAAAAACATCCTCAAGATTTAAGCCATCCCGCACTAACGAAGTAACAGGTTTTTTTTCAAAACACTTGTATTCGACTCCTCTCTAGGGTCCTCTTGTAAATTACGGATTATCACATTATAGTTATTTTGTTTTACTACATCTGAATACGATTTGACTTGAGTACTAACTTTTGCCTCCGTCCCTTTTATCTGATCTTTAAAGTTGTCAAATTGATCATTAAATTCTTGTCTCACCTGGTCGATTTTTACTTTTACCTTTTCTTAGAACATACCCACCCCTTCTCGTCCAATGAAAAGTCATTTTTCCCCTCTAATTTTCAAAGTACATGGTTTTCCATGCACTATGAAATGCTATACATGAATGACTTTTCATTGTCAGTTAAATATGAAAGTGAGCTCTTAATAGCTGCACTAACGAAGTGTACAATCCCCTAAGGCATTTCCAGTCGGAAAATAGCCTACTGATTAAAGACGAAAGAGCAAAGATCACAATAAAAACATTTTCAATTTGCAAAATTGCATGCGTTTTCTAATGGTACACATATATAGAATACACAAAAAAAAAAATTGGTAAGGATAAATAAAATGATATTTATTTAATTTATATACCTTACATTTGAGGGAATTATTTTTCTTTTTCTTTCAAAAACACAATGCCAGACTGCTGATATATAAAGAAAAGGATTGTTTTTAGGAGAAACACAATACATTTAAATTTATCAATAAAAAGTAAGCATTCCCCTTTTTTTTCTGTATTTAGTTCTTTAAAAAATGTAAGTAAATTTTCAAAATCTATTTTTGGTTGTACTGTGCCATCACCGTTATTCAAAATTTTCCAGTATTCTTTAGTATCATTAGTTTTCAGTGAATTCATTTTATTTCTGATTTCTTTCCTGTATTTATTTTGCGCTTTATTCATTACTTTTTTATATTGCTTTTCGCTTGCTTTTTCGAGGTTGCAGTAATGTGTAGACAGATTTTTTCTGCGTTTAAATTTCCGAAATTGTTGTCTTGCCTTTGAGCAATCTAAATCAAACCAAGGTTTGTTTTGCGTGCCTCGTTGCGATTTTTTTATAATACTAGCTTTAGAAACAGTTTTTTTAGTGCCAAAAGTCTTTTTAGCCGAATCTAATAGACTATTTCCTATTTTATGTACCATTGAGTTTATACTTAATTGGGTCAAGTTCTTAGTGTCTTCAATTTCTTTCGTTAAGATAGCTATCATTTCAGTATCAATATTTTCTTGGAAAAGCAATGATTTTGAAGGGTCCCATTTCTTTATTTTCTCATCTTTGTCATTATCAATGCCATCATGTGTTTCCTTATCTAAAATTAAGCACTTAATTGATAGCAGTAAAGGGGAATGAACGTCGGAATATAAACTGGAAAAATCTAAAATTTCAAAGTTTAAAATTTTTTGTAAAAAAGATATATTACTGATGCAATAATCGACTACGCTAGCATTTCGACATGTTAATTTACCTCCCCTATCTTTTGTTGTTCTGCCATTCATGATAAAAAGATTATTACCTTTACAGAAATCTAATAACTGATTCCCAAAACGGTTTTTGCATTTGTCTTTATTATTCCTTTTCCGGGTCAAGTTTTTTTCGTTTAATTCACACACCATGTTTACAGTCACACCCTCATCATAAGTACATATTTCATTTTCATTAACAAAAATAAAATCTCTGTCTTCTGCTGTTCTCGCGTTAAAGTCACCGATAAAAAATACTTTTTCAAATTTGCTTGAGAGATCTAAATATTCGTTTTCAATTTCATCGAGAGCACTTGACGAAGAGTATGATGTGTATTCCGGTGGTATATAGATAATACCTAGTATAACATCTTGGTTAGAACATATAATTTTTGATATTTTACACCACAAAACAAATTTGCAATCAGTTTTTATAACCTCAATATTTTCATGAAGGTGTTCTTTAAAACACAGAGCTATACCCCCGGACTTTATTCTACTTACTTTTTTCCTATTTTTCAAAATAAATTTATACCCTTTAAGCCGAATGTCATCCAAATCATCAGTTTTAGTTTCTACAAAGCAAGCAATGTCATTTTTGTAAATTAGTTCACTAAATTCGGGATAATTGATTCTTGATTTTAGACCACAACAGTTAATACACAGTATATTTAAAATGTTCTGCTCATTTTCTATATGGAATTTCTCATTCAAGGATTCTCTCGATTCATCCTACATATGGGTTGACAAAGTAATTTCCTTGTTTTCATCTTCGACAGAGTCATTTCTCGAGCGTTTAAATCGACGTGGTGGTATTGGCGGGGATCCAGTAATTGTTCGAGGAGGGTTTTTGCTGAGAAGAACATCCCTATATTCTTTTGTTTGGTCGTTGGAGGCTGTTGTGTTATAGTATAGTTTTCCATTTATATAAAGCTTGTCTCGGACAAGCTTCACTTTTTTGCCCTCACTTTTTGCCTTTTTCATAATTGGGTAGAAATCTTTTCTTTTATTTTCAATTTCTGGTGGGAACTGTTCGCTAATACCAAATTTTTTGCCTTTTAACCTATAAGTTCGGCTGAGGACGTGTTCCATTTCTCTTCGATAAATAAAGCGTGTCACTATAGGGCGGACTCCATTTAGGCCTGGTTTGCCGAAGCGGTGAACATTTCCAAATGATACGCGGTAGTTTATGCCTAGTTCCGCTTCTAAGAAGTTTTGAATTTTTGCATCACATATTTCATTTTGTTGGAAATCTAGTCCGGAAAAGATTAAATTATTTTTCATGCTTCTGCATTTCAAATCCGTGATCGTGTCTTGCATTTGTTTGATTGTTTCTTTTTGTTCTGATTTGCCTCCGTTTTTTATAGCCAGGATTCTTTCTTCAATGTTCTCAATCGAGTCTGTATTTCTGTCACAATGGTTCAGTGCAGTATTGATTATTTTCCCTATACTTTCTACACTTTCCTCTACTACTTTGCTGTTGATTTGGATGTCATTTAACAGCTCTTCGTGTTCCGATACTCTTGCTATTACCGATAACATTTTTGTGTTGATGTCTTCTATTTTTTTACATCTGTTTCGATTACTTCGATTTTTTCGTTAAGATGAAGTAAAGTATTCAGTATTGCAATCATCACCGTTTTTGTATCGATCTGATCAGTGTTTCCTACTAATGTTGACTTAATCTTTTGTAGATCGAATATTTCGGTTATATCGTCCATTTTGTTTTCTTTGGGCGGTTGCTATCTGTTTCCTTTGTTCTGTATTGTTCTTTTGTATCTATGACGTTGCGTTATGGCAACACTCAGTGGCAAATGTAGCAAAGTTGATAAACTATTTTAAACTTGTTGGATAAGGTGACTTCCGATACTAAGGGAGATAACAACATTTTACTGATGTAAAACTGGTTCCCGTTTAAAAATTTAGGATATATCGCCTGTATATCTAGGTCACGGTAACAGTTCCGATGTCGTCTGTTGTCAACGTGTGTAAACAACTTCCAAGTTACAGCTCATCGCTCAGAAGAAAGGAAGGTTTATCATAAAGGATAAATGCATGCGTTCTTTAAAAATAAAAAATATGAATAGCTTCAGCCTGAAAGTTCACACAGTCTTAAAAGATTCTCAACTTATAATATCATATGATATAAGTTTTTGAGAGTTGGAGAAATTCGGCGTCCGATCACAGACAGTGATGTTTCGTTTGACGGAACCTGGAAAGAAGGTCGACGGCTAGCTCTGATGATCACCTAGCGCAGAATATGTTCGTTAAGATGCAAAACTGTCCCCTGCGGATACTGTCTGTGAACGGAAATACGACCTTCAAGGCTTGGACCAGGAGGTGGAGGCCGTGGAGCATTTTGTCCATACCGTATCGTTGTAGCTGCAGTGCATGTAACCTGCATATCATGTGTGACAGTGTAGAAACGAGGGGGAAAATGGGACTGGTGGATTTGTTATCAATTCAAAAGCTGGACTGGTAAGAGAGTTCAATTTTCTCTTTATTATATATTCTCTTTAGACTTTACACATTTTACTGGTTGGAGAAGGTGTATGGTTTCATGTCTTGAATAAATGAACCTGCCCCACACCTCTCTTTTTCTTTCTTTAATTCCCCTCTATTATGGTCTGGGGTTTATGTGGTTTGAGGGTAAAAAGCTTTATTTTGAGGGGAAGTGCTGCCCAATTTTTTTATGAAGCTGGACTTAGTAATTTTTCTGGAATTTTGCCCCTGGAAGTTATTTATCATTTTTGCAATGTACACAAAGACATCTATACATAAGGGGCTTTTTAGTTTTGCATCCAAAAGGAGAGGATTATTTTGTAAATACTTATTTGGTAGCAATTATATAACCATAAATAAAATTAGAATTGAAAAAGTAAACAATTGCAGTCACAATGATTCATTCACAAAAATAATGTTTTACAAACTCAAAATATTAGTTTTCTTTATTTTATAATCAGAATTTTCATATTAAGTCATCTTTTGCATGTGATCAGAGACCAAGTGGTCGGAAACCTTACATATTTAGTCATTTAGAATGATGTGTAGAATGCAGGATAATGCATGAAGGCAAAAAAGAAAATTAAGAAGGGGGGCACCCACCCTCATTCCACATTATTAGAAATAAATGTGAGTCTGTGATCTATAAGAATAAAGGTAAACATGAATTCACAATCATATTATATAAATATAAATTGAAAAAATCAATTGTATATTCCAAATAAAATTATGAACTCAAGTCTAAATAGTTTATAGTTTATCTAATTAACCAATACATGTGCAGACTGACATTTCATATCATATTTTTCAGGAATGATACATGCAGGAATTTGTGCCACACATTTCAACAATTTCCTAATGGATTGAATGTACTGTCTGTGAATTCATCAGCCATACTTAAAGAAAATGGAGAATTAAACTGGAAAGAAAATATTTGCAGTTGCAAAAGAATCCTGTAAATAAATTCAAAAGAAGAAACAGTTTTAAACATGGTTAATTTAATGAATAATTGGAAGGTAATTAAACCTTTAGTCATATAATTCATAAATTTTCCTAAGTAGATATAAAGTATAATGAGGACCATAATTATATTCATATTTGCACTTAAGCAGTCATAAAAATGAATTAACAGATCTTGGTAATAATTTCAAGTTTAGGGTCAATATTTCAAATCAATTTTGTGGTAAAGCATTGTTATATATACTTGAAGACTTTCATGTATAGAACATGACAGAATTTGTTTCAACAAAAATATTGAACTAGAATTAGTTACATATGTATAAATTATTAAATGAAATCTATATTAATGTATAATTTCAACAAATTTAATGAAACCTATTTGCAAACCATTCTTGCTTAAACTGATCTTTTAACTTTTGTTCAATACTTAATACAATCCATTTTTTTGAGATACAATCTTGATTTTGCCAAATGTTTGACATACCAAAATTATTAAAAATACTTTTGATAAATAACAACCATTTGTTTTCAATTCCATACTTATTATAATTAATATATATCAACTTCTATAACATTGACGAAATCTTGTTATCAAGTGTGTTATCAAGATAGTTGCACCAAAATTTTATCATCCGTAATTTAACGTATAAAGAAATCGGATATCTTCCCAATTCCCCGTAAACCATAAAATTTGGAGTCGATCTTTTTAACCGTAAAACATGCTTACAAAAACTCAAATATACTCTTTCTAAAATGTCAAGATTTTCGTATCCCCAGATTTCGGCCCCATATAAGAGTATAGGTAAAACAGCTTTGTCAAACATATCGAGCTGGCATTCTATAGATAGATGGTTTGATCTACACTTCTTAATAACACAATACATAGCTCTAGTAGCTTGATCTCTAAGATATTTTCTAGTTGCAAAAAAAGATGCAGTTCTAGAGAATATAACACCAAGGTATTTATAGTTTTTAACAATTTCTATCTCTTCGTTATTAATATAAAATTTCAAATTATTCTGTGGTTTACCTTTTGAAAATATCATTACCTTTGTCTTGTTAACATTAATTTTAAGTTTCCAGTTTTCACAATATTGAGAAAAACTATTTAGAAGTAATTGCAAATCTGTGCTTGACTCAGCGAGTAAAATCGAGTCGTCAGCATACAATAAGACAAATATCTTAAAATAAATATCCAGTTCATCTTCTATATCAGATGTAATTGAATGTATACCTTTTAAATCACTATTTTCTAAAACTTCATGAAGATCATTTAAGTATAAAGAAAATAATAAAGGAGAAAGATTTTCCCCTTGGCGGACCCCAATATCACTAACAAACATGTCAGATGCTTCATTATTATGTACAACTCTTGATTTTACATCTTTATACAAATTTTCTACAATTCTGAGAAATTTACCAGTTATCTTATTTAAAACAAGCTTATACAGAAGCGAGTTTCTTTGAACAAAGTCGAAGGCTTTTTCAAAGTCAACGAATGCACAATGTATTTTTTTTCGTTTGACACATAGCAACTCAAAGAGTGCATACAATGAAAAAATATGATCGTTAGTAGAGTAGCCCTGTCGGAAGCCTGCTTGATTTTCGTTCAAGATATTAAGTTCATCAACAAATTCCCCCAATCTATCATTAAGAATAAATGTAAAAATTTTAACAAGGCATGACAATAAAGTAATAGGCCTATAATTTTTTGCGTCTAATTTACATCCTTTGTTCTTGAAAACTGGTATTCTATATTACGTACACTGTCAAAAAATATCGTTCACAAATCTGCATATTCTGGGCATTCTAATAAAACATGTTTTTCATCTTCAATTATATTCAAATCATATTTTCTACAATTAAAACAAAACCTTTCATTTACATCTATACCTTCATATCTTCCAGTTTCAATTTTAATTGGAGCAACACCTGCTCTAAATTTAGCATATGCACTTCTAAATTTACCGGGCATAGTAAAAGGTAAATATGTTTCTGTACAATAATTTGATTTAAATAACCTGTAAGTACGCAATTTACTGCTTTCATTAGCTAGTAAATTTTAATGCCATTTATTTTGGTACATAATAAATAGTTTATTTTCAATATCTTTAATAACAGACTTGCTCAAAATACATTCAATATTACAATACTGATTGAGATCAAGTTCTTTAAACTTTGTATTCACTCTCTACAGTTCCAATTTTTTACTTTATTAAAACTGATATTATTACTCGAAAGATACCAGAGGGACAGTCAAACTCATAAATCGAAAATTAACTGACAACACCTTGGCTAAAAATGAAAAGGACAAACAGACAAATAATAGTACACATGACACAACATAGAAAACTAAAGAATAAACAACACGAACCCCATCAAAACTAGGGGTGATCTCAAACCTATCAAATGATTTCAACATTTCGTATGGCACGATACAATAGTCAACAACACTTAATCCTCTTGTCGATACATACGTTTAGTCATTGTGGCTATTATTCCCACTGTTCAACATACAACATTTAATGTCCGCTAAAAATTCACAGAAAATGCCGTATTTATTAGTAACTACTTGTCTCTCTGGCAAGGTATCTACACCTTCAACAAAGTCATTTAAATCACCACATCTTGAATTAAAATCTCCGCATAAATAAAACTGATTAATACCCTTTGAAATTCGAATCGAATACATTTGTGTCATTAGCGATTCTAAAAATTCATATACGTTCACGGCACGCGTTGAATTTTCTGGTGGCAAATATACTACACATGCATAGAAAATATTGTCAAAATTTAACTTATCCTCGAACTTTAGTCAACATATATATATCGTCCATTGAGTCTCCCATGCACAACTATAACGTTACAAAGCTCAATCAGATCATTTCGAACAAAAAATCCAACTCCGAGCCAGCCTTTGCGCGTATATGAATGCCTATTCGGTTACACGTATATCCATCAACACTGATTGTATTGTTCGTAACCAGATGTGTTTCTGCAATACCCAGAATATGCAGCTCTTTATTATTTAAACATGCACATACAAGTTTAAATGTATCACTGTTCCTGTCAGAATTCCATCCGTTCACATTCCAAAAACCGCATGTAACCTATTGGATTTTTTTACCACGCCCTCTTCCGCGTCCACCTCCTCTGCTATTTCCACGATTGCTGTATCCTTGTCGTTCACCGTTGTTTCCTTCATTTGATGAACATTTCTTCCATTGACGGATTCGTTCTGTTTGTCTTCTCCGCTCTTACCACTTGCCACTGACGATTGTTTGTTATGTTGTACTCTTACGATTTGGCCACCGTTCATAGTAAAGGCCTGGTTTTCTTGTTTAAACGCTCTTATTAGAGTGCAGAAGTTTGCTTCATTTCTCCTCTCAGAGTATGACATATCATTCTCGATGTACACATCCTTGAATTTATGTACGTCCTTCAAATTACGCTTTGCTTTCATAAGCTCCCTTTTTTATCACTGTTGCTAACAGCTGCAACAATTACATCCGGCTTACTATTGTGACTTTTCTTTCTAGAAACACTTTCAATAAAAACATCCTCAAGATTTAAGCCATCCCGCACTAACGAAGTAACAGTTTTTTTTTCAAAACACTTGTATTCGACTCCTCTCTAGGGTCCTCTTGTAAATTACGGATTATCACATTATAGTTATTTTGTTTTACTACATCTGAATACGATTTGACTTGAGTACTAACTTTTGCCTCCGTCCCTTTTATCTGATCTTTAAAGTTGTCAAATTGATCATTAAATTCTTGTCTCACCTGGTCGATTTTTACTTTTACCTTTTCTTAGAACATACCCACCCGTTCTCGTCCAATGAAAAGTCATTTTTCCCCTCTAATTTTCAAAGTACATGATTTTCCATGCACTATGAAATGCTATACATGAATGACTTTTCATTGTCAGTTAAATATGAAAGTGAGCTCTTAATAGCTGCACTAACGAAGTGTACAATCCCCTAAGGCATTTCCAGTCGGAAAATAGCCTACTGATTAAAGACGAAAGAGCAAAGATCACAATAAAAACATTTTCAATTTGCAAAATTGCATGCGTTTTCTAATGGTACACATATATAGAATACACAAAAAACAAAAATTGGTAAGGATAAATAAAATGATATTTATTTAATTTATATACCTTACATTTGAGGGAATTATTTTTCTTTTTCTTTCAAAAACACAATGCCAGACTGCTGATATATAAAGAAAAGGATTGTTTTTAGGAGAAACACAATACATTTAAATTTATCAATAAAAAGTAAGCATTCCCCTTTTTTTTTCTGTATTTAGTTCTTTAAAAAATGTAAGTAAATTTTCAAAATCTATTTTTGGTTGTACTGTGCCATCACCGTTATTCAAAATTTTCCAGTATTCTTTAGTATCATTAGTTTTCAGTGAATTCATTTTATTTCTGATTTCTTTCCTGTATTTTTTTTGCGCTTTATTCATTACTTTTTTATATTGCTTTTCGCTTGCTTTTTCGAGGTTGCAGTAATGTGTAGACAGATTTTTTCTGCGTTTAAATTTCCGAAATTGTTGTCTTGCCTTTGAGCAATCTAAATCAAACCAAGGTTTGTTTTGCGTGCCTCGTTGCGATTTTTTTATAATACTAGCTTTAGAAACAGTTTTTTTTTGTGCCAAAAGTCTTTTTAGCCGAATCTAATAGACTATTTCCTATTTTATGTACCATTGAGTTTATACTTAATTGGGTCAAGTTCTTAGTGTCTTCAATTTCTTTCGTTAAGATAGCTATCATTTCAGTATCAATATTTTCTTGGAAAAGCAATGATTTTGAAGGGTCCCATTTCTTTATTTTCTCATCTTTGCCATTATCAATGCCATCATGTGTTTCCTTATCTAAAATTAAGCACTTAATTGATAGCAGTAATGGGGAATGAACGTCGGAATATAAACTGGAAAAATCTAAAATTTCAAAGTTTAAAAATTTTTGTAAAAAAGATATATTACTGATGCAATAATCGACTACGCTAGCATTTCGACATGTTAATTTACCTTCCCTATCTTTTGTTGTTCTGCCATTCATGATAAAAAGATTATTACCTTTACAGAAATCTAATAACTGATTCCCAAAACGGTTTTTGCATTTGTCTTTATTATTCCTTTTCCGGGTCAAGTTTTTTTCGTTTAATTCACACACCATGTTTACAGTCACACCCTCATCATAAGTACATATTTCATTTTCATTAACAAAAATAAAATCTCTGTCTTCTGCTGTTCTCGCGTTAAAGTCACCGATAAAAAATACTTTTTCAAATTTGCTTGAGAGATCTAAATATTCGTTTTCAATTTCATCGAGAGCACTTGACGAAGAGTATGATGTGTATTCCGGTGGTATATAGATAATACCTAGTATAACATCTTGGTTAGAACATATAATTTTTGATATTTTACACCACAAAACAAATTTGCAATCAGTTTTTATAACCTCAATATTTTCATGAAGGTGTTCTTTAAAACACAGAGCTATACCCCCGGACTTTATTCTACTTACTTTTTTCCTATTTTTCAAAATAAATTTATACCCTTTAAGCCGAATGTCATCCAAATCATCAGTTTTAGTTTCTACAAAGCAAGCAATGTCATTTTTGTAAATTAGTTCACTAAATTCGGGATAATTGATTCTTGATTTTAGACCACAACAGTTAATACACAGTATATTTAAAATGTTCTGCTCATTTTCTATATGGAATTTCTCATTCAAGGATTCTCTCGATTCATCCTACATATGGGTTGACAAAGTAATTTCCTTGTTTTCATCTTCGACAGAGTCATTTCTCGAGCGTTTAAATCGACGTGGTGGTATTGGCGGGGATCCAGTAATTGTTCGAGGAGGGTTTTTGCTGAGAAGAACATCCCTATATTCTTTTGTTTGGTCGTTGGAGGCTGTTGTGTTATAGTATAGTTTTCCATTTATATAAAGCTTGTCTCGGACAAGCTTCACTTTTTTGCCCTCACTTTTTGCCTTTTTCATAATTGGGTAGAAATCTTTTCTTTTATTTTCAATTTCTGGTGGGAACTGTTCGCTAATACCAAATTTTTTGCCTTTTAACCTATAAGTTCGGCTGAGGACGTGTTCCATTTCTCTTCGATAAATAAAGCGTGTCACTATAGGGCGGACTCCATTTAGGCCTGGTTTGCCGAAGCGGTGAACATTTCCAAATGATACGCGGTAGTTTATGCCTAGTTCCGCTTCTAAGAAGTTTTGAATTTTTGCATCACATATTTCATTTTGTTGGAAATCTAGTCCGGAAAAGATTAAATTATTTTTCATGCTTCTGCATTTCAAATCCGTGATCGTGTCTTGCATTTGTTTGATTGTTT
This sequence comes from Mytilus edulis, assembly GCF_963676685.1. Taxonomy (NCBI): domain Eukaryota; kingdom Metazoa; phylum Mollusca; class Bivalvia; order Mytilida; family Mytilidae; genus Mytilus; species Mytilus edulis. The sequence continues at coordinate 101,098,820 of NC_092346.1, forward strand.
CTTTTTGTTCTGATTTGCCTCCGTTTTCTATAGCCAGGATTCTTTCTTCAATGTTCTCAATCGAGTCTGTATTTCTGTCACAATGGTTCAGTGCAGTATTGATTATTTTCCCTATACTTTCTACACTTTCCTCTACTACTTTGCTGTTGATTTGGATGTCATTTAACAGCTCTTCGTGTTCCGATACTCTTGCTATTACCGATAACATTTTTGTGTTGATGTCTTCTATTTTTTTACATCTGTTTCGATTACTTCGATTTTTTCGTTAAGATGAAGTAAAGTATTCAGTATTGCAATCATCACCGTTTTTGTATCGATCTGATCAGTGTTTCCTACTAATGTTGACTTAATCTTTTGTAGATCGAATATTTCGGTTATATCGTCCATTTTGTTTTCTTTGGGCGGTTGCTATCTGTTTCCTTTGTTCTGTATTGTTCTTTTGTATCTATGACGTTGCGTTATGGCAACACTCAGTGGCAAATGTAGCAAAGTTGATAAACTATTTTAAACTTGTTGGATAAAGCATTTTCTAAGCAATTGTTTGCAAAAATTTTCTTACCGATATGTGAAATGTTCATACAGTTGCATCCAAGCAAGTTTTCTGTATACAAAAAATAGTTTTAGCACAAGAGTATTGCGTTTTCGGAAGAGCGGAATTTTGTGCTGCTACCTCGCCAAGAACCGGAAGTCAAAAAACCCTTCTTTTTCTTTCAAAAACACAATGCCAGACTGCTGATATATAAAGAAAAGGATTGTTTTTAGGAGAAACACAATACATTTAAATTTATCAATAAAAAGTAAGCATTTGATGTTAATGGTCTGAATTCAAATATTCATACAGAGTTTTATATTTATAAAAAAAAAAGAAAATTTCAAAAAGGGGATTTTATATAAAATTGTGTTGCTTTTTAAAATAAAAAAATCTAAAGATATGTAAGTATTAAATTTTACCTGAGGCAGAAGAAAAACAATTTATCCTTCACAAATTTTGTCAGTGCTTTTTCATTTAATCCATTGAAATGATCATTACCTATGTTTTATATTTAGTTCATTATAAAAAGTGAACTCTTATTTAGGTTTGAATAATACAATGGGAAAGGATAGTTTTGTGAGGTCACTCGAAAGTGTGAATATGTTCTAAATTGGTCAGACAATACTCTGATTGATTCACTGATAGGGTCTTTGCATCGGAACTAAACACATTTATTTCTAAAAAACAGTTGTTGGCATGACACGGGTTATGTTCTTCTCATATATTTTATGATAGTATGATACTAAACCCCTAACGGGAGGGATTGTACCTGATATTCATATGATGAAGACATAATCTTTCAATCAGTTTAATTGAGGTCTGGAGCTGGCATGTCAGTTAACTGCTAGTAGTCTGTTGTTATTTATGTATTATTGTCATTTTATTTATTTTCTTTTGTTACATCTTTTGACATCAGACTCGGACTTCTCTTGAACTGAATTTTAATGTGCGTATTGTTATTCTTTTACTTTTCTACATTGGCTAGAGGTATAGGGGGAGGGTTGAGATCTCATAAACATGTTTAACCCCGCCGCAATTTTGCGCCTGTCCCAAGTCAGGAGCCTCTGGCCTTTGTTAGTCTTGTATGATTTTAAATTTTAGTTTCTTGTGTATAATTCGGAGTTTAGTATGACGTCCATTATCACTGTACTATTATGCATATTTTAGGGGCCAGCTGAAAGACACCTACGGGTGCGGGAATTCTCGCTACATTGAAGACCCATTGGTTGCCTTCGGCTGTTGTTTGCTCTATGGTCGGGTGGTTGTCGCTTTGACATATTCACCATTTCCTTTCTCAATTTTATTGGTCATGTTTTATGAAGATTTAAGCCCTCGGCTTCGCCTTCATAAAACATGACCAAGTATTGTCTAACCTATAATTCAAAGAGTTGTGTTATCTTTCTATCTTCGTATTTCCGCACCCAGTCACAACTTTGACTATTACGTGCCGTTGCATGTGTGGCTTACTTACAATTTAAAAGAAATAAATTTGCAGTAATATTACATGACATTGCATTGGTGCTCAGAAAAAAAAAATAAAGTGAAAATATAACAGTGATTTAATTTAATTTTTTTGGTAAATTGTTATCCTATGTATATTTCTTGGTAAAACTATGTACATGTTAAGCAGTTTTTAGAATATTTGTGAAAGAGCAGATATAGAAATCTGCTCTTTGAAGCCGTACAAAGGATTGCTGATGTAGGAAGTAGGTTCCATTGTACTATTGTATGTGGATAAAATGAAAACTTGTAAGAATCTTTATTTGTTTGAATTTGTTTAAAGTGGTTGGTATGTTTATGTCTTGCTCTACGGTCTGATTTAACAAGAAGATCTTTAGGGTAAATTGCTATGTGTTGGTGTATGATCTTATAGAATACCACTAGTCTTGTTTGTATTCGTCTCAATTCTAATGTAGGCCACTGTAGGTGATCAAGCATATTTGAGACAGAGCTGGTATTGTGATATCTATTACACGTGTAGCGAGCAGCTCCTCGTTGGACCATCTCAATTTGGTTGATTTGATTTTTGGTGTGAGGGTTCCAGACGCAAGAGCTGTACTCAAGCTTAGGTCTGACTAATGACATGTATGCCCTTTCTTTGATTTTTTGGGATGAAACTTTAAGATTACGTTTTAGAAAATTAAGTTGTCTGTTTTCATTAGCTGTTACATTATTTATGTGTTTATTCCATTTTAGATCAGATTGTATGGTTATGCCTAAATATTTTGTAGCTATTTCAGTTTGGAGGATGTGACCATGAAGGATGTAGTCATGGTTGACTGGTTTCTTTTTTTGTGTAATTCTAAGTATGGAGCATTTGTCTGGTTGAAATGACCTTAACCAGTCTTTTTCCCATTGTGCCGCTGAATTTAAATCCTGTTGTAGTTTGGCAGCATCATCTATGTTTTCGATGTTTCTATAGATGATGCTGTCATCGACAAATAATCTTAAGGTGCTGTGTTGTAAATATTCTGGGAAATCATTTATGTAAATGAGGAATAAAATTGGGCTAAGGACAGTGCCCTGTGGCACCCCAGATGTTACCCCATTTTTTTTCTGATTGTTCTCCATCTAGCATGACTGTTTGTGTACGATGGTGTAAAAAGTCACCAATCCATTCCAAGGTATTCTTCTATGCCGTAGTATTTTAATTTGTAAAGTGACCTTTTGTGAGGGACCTTGTCAAAAGCTTTGGCAAAGTCCATCACAACGACATCAGTTTGTTTGTTAATATTGTTGTCTCTTGCAAGGTCTTGAATGAAAGATAGTAATTGTGTCTCGCAAGAGCGTTTTGATCGGAAACCATGTTGTAAATCATATAAGATATTGGTTTTTTTTTTCGAGAAGTTCCATTACTTGACTAGCTATGATATGCTCCATTATTTTGCAAAGTATACATGTTAGTGAAATTGGCCTGTAATTTATGGCATTGTTTTTGTCGCCTTTTTTTTAATTCAGGACAAACATTTGCATGTTTCCAGTCTGTAGGTATTTTATGAGAGTTAATTGATTTTTGAAAGATGAGTGTGATGATAGGACTAAGAAGATATTTCATTTCCTTTAATACCTTTCCACATAGTTCATCAGGGCCTGTGGCTTTATTCGGATTAATATTGTGAAGTAGTTTGTTGACGCTCTTTTCTGATATTTTAATTTCATTCATTTGTGGATGTGATGATAAGTTTTTTACTGGTATTGGATCTGCGGATGATTCAGTAATGAATGCCTTTTGAAATTGCTGGTTGAGTATGTTTGCCTTATCTTTGGTGTTTGTTACGAGCAATCCTTCCTTTTTTAGTGCAGCTACACCTGAATTATCATTTCTCATGCTCTTGATATATGAGAACAGGTTTTTTGGTGTGTGCTTTTTGTTGGTGCTTCCAAGTTCTTCAATTGGGAGGTCTAGGATAATGTTTTCAATATAATGCCAATAAGCTGAACGCATGTCTGCCTGCAATGTTTTTTTCATATGTTTGTATCTAATTTGCAGATGATGATTTTTTATGCAGACGTTTTGTTTTATTAATCTTGATTCTTAGTTGGTCTGTGATCCAAGGCAATTTCATTTTATGTGTTATTTGTTTTTGTGGTATGTTAGTACTGATTGTCTTTATAAGGTCTTCTTTGAATGTTTGCCAAAGTTCATTGGTGTTACATGTATTGTATTTTGTTTTTATCTTTTCTTCTAGTACTTGTATGTCTGATTTAATGTTTTCCCAGTTTGCTTTTTTGAATTGACAGATTTGTCTTGCTTGTTTTTTGTTCCTTTTCAGTGATATTGTACATTCAGTGAATACGATGTCATGATCTGCATTACCAATAGGTGGCATTAGTTCCAGTTCATTTTTTATGTTTAGTGCATTTGTTAAGATTAGATCGAGTATTCTTTCACCTCTTGTTGGTTTGTCTACTATTTGCTCCAGGGAGTGGTCATTTTTTATGTCAATTAAAATTTGGTGTTGTTTGTTATCTGGTTTTCCAGGAATTATTGATGGTATTTGCCAGTCTATATGACCAAGGTTGAAATCCCCCCAAGATTATAGTAGCTTTTGAGTTCCCATTTGTACGGTTTAGAGATGTATTAAATTCTTCAAGTGAAGAACCTTTGTCTGAAGGTGGTCTGTAGTAGCAACCAAGAATTAATTTTCTGGAGTTGCTATATTCACTTCAGCCCATACATTCTCACAATTTGTTTGTAGCTCTGAGATTTCATCAGATATGATGTCTTTTGATATGGCAATTAGGACACCACCACGACTTTGATTTTTTTCATTTGGTGGACGGTCTTTCCTGTATACATTGTAGTCTGATATTGGAAAGTAATCATAGGAGGATGTTTCTTTATCTAGCCAAGTTTCAGGTCCAAATATTATATTTGGCTTAACAGAGTCTAAGATATCTTCTAGTTCAGGTTTTTTGTTTTTTATTGATTGAAAATTTATGTTAAGTACTCTAAGTGGTGTATGTTTGGGTGTTTTTCTACCTGGTTTATAACTTTTCTTTTTCTTAGATGAAGTTGCGTTTGGTTCTCCAGGGCTCATACATGTTATCTCTATTGACATATTTTTCTCTAAAGAGTCTATGCGTTTAGTTAACGAAATACACATATTGTTAAATACTATCTGTTAGTCCTAGCATCATATCTTTTAGCTCTTTCATTTCACTTTTAGCTTTTGATTTAGGTTTTGGTTTGCTTTTCTCAGCTTTACTCACAGGTGTTCGATTTCTAACACGTTTATTATCACATACATCAAAATTTCCAGAAGCTGGGCGTTTTCTTATGTTACTATTATTACAAAAGTCATTTATACTGGTACTCACATTGCTCGTTTCTATCTCATCATCGTCAATTTCCGCTGTTATCATTGTTATTTGTACACCGATTACTTTCTCCTAACACCTGATAATTACTCATATTTGAGGTATCGTTGTTGATTTCACTAGTCTAACTCACAAATCTCTAAAAAAAAACCACTCGAATTAAGCACCAAAACACCAACTAAAACTGTTTCAGCAATCAGGTTGCAAAAATTCTGCCTTTGAATGTCAATAATTCTATACTTATAGCAAAAATATATCCGAGATGAAAAACCTCAACTTTTCACTTTTTGCACATGCGCAGTTAATACAGGTGTAACCCTATTTTTAAGCCTATCATGTCTGTTTGTTTTGTTCACGCATCGTTGTCAAGATAATTGAATTGTATGCGAATGCCTTACAAAAGAGAGGCTATACAAATTAGCTAGCTATCAAACTAGGTTTAATCCACCATTTTCTACATTAGAAAATGTCTGTTCCACGTTAGGATACATATGACATAGTATTGTCACATATGACAGTTGTTATCCATTCGTTTGCTGTGTTTGCTTAGGGACTTTCCGTTTAGAATTTTCCTCGGAGTTCGGTATTTTTTTGGGATTTACTATTTTCGATACAGGGATAAAAAAAATATGTAGCAACTTTTTGGGGTAATTTGGTTTTTATCTCATATAGTCCAGACGCTTTGTGGATTTTTAGGCATGTCAGAAGTCTATTGATTCCTCCATGACCGCGTTGTTTACAACAGGATTTACTTGCGTCATAATCATAGGCTATTTATCAACGTGTTTGTATCCAAGTGGACATTTTTGTCAGTGATCTCATATCGATTTGCATACAAAGTACTCCATTTGATATTTATATTAGATGAATTTTGGTGCCTTTATGTCAAAAGAAAAGCAAAAGATGTCAGAGGTATATATAAACTTATATGTCGAAAAGACAACTTCATTGCTTAAAAAGACAAAAAAAAACCAAACAATAGTCAAACGATAGAACACAAAACACAACATAGAAAGCTGAATACTGAACAACATAAATCCCACCAATAACTGGGGCTGATCTCAGATGTAACAGAATGGTAAGCAGATCCTGCTCCACAATGTGGCACATATCTTGTTGCACATGTTAGTACACATCTATACACTAGTCTAATTCAGTAGGTCGCATTCGTGAAAAGGGGACGGGATTATAGTTAGGAACATATCCGCTATCATCTGTGAAACGGATATTCTATATATCGACCAACCAACTTGAGATGGCGTCCGTAAATGTATGAAGGGATAATTTCAACATCACTATTTGGAACTCTTCGTTTAATAGTTTCCTTTTGAGCAGCAACCCTCTATGAAGGAAATCATTATAGGAAATACAAGGCCCGGGAATATTGTATCAATTGGGAGATATGCACGATGTAAAAAATGCACAACGGATTAATTTTCCCTCAGGTCTCATTACCCATGGAATAGAATACGAGTGTAAAGAAATATTCTACTCGCTGGAATACAGTAAGACTTCAGAAAACACGATAGGAATGTTATTTCTGAATTTCCTTTCTTGAGCGATAATCTTGAACCTACAGATAGGACTACCATACTAAACTCCCTCCAAGATCAATTATTTCAAAAATATTTAAAAGAAAATGCAACAACAATATGGGACTCATACCAAAAACTGAATAAGACAGACTTCAACAGATTCAGTGAAACGCTGCTCGACTTAGGAGTCATTCCTTAACTATAATAATTTCTTGATAATGTACAACTTAGGAGTCATTCCTTAACTACAATAAATTATTATAGTTAAGGAATGACTCCTAAGTTGTACATTATCAAGTGCATCATTATAGATTGCTTGAAGACTCGTCATTGTTGTAGTTTTTGAGTTCAGAGATAATTTTTGAAAACACTGATGTAGTCAACATATACAAATTAATAGTACATAAGGTAAGTTAAGAAAACTACAAACAGAGTACGTACGAGGAGGTTTAACATGCTTAATACTCTTGACTTTAGGACTTTAGGAAATCAGTTATCCTTCTTCCCAATAGCTATTCAAATTTGAATTACACTACCAGATATACCAGTTGTTGTTCTCACGCTTAATGCATTTAAAGCGGAGAACTCGACTGCGAAAAAGATACAAATGGCTTCTAGGATGTAAATACAGATACTTTGAGTGTACAGTTGTTACCTTTGTCGTCTTATGCGTAAATATAAAATTCAGATATAGAGGGATGGAAATGTAGAAGACGAAGAAAATATTTTCCTTGTTCTAATTACTATAGTAGCAATTACTGTACATATTTGTTTTTTGTGTCTTTGACTTTTACAGCTAGATACTGGGTATATAGTCTAGATAGATAAAGACATAGTTTCTGCTCATATCAAACGGCGTTTACCGACGACATTTTGCGTTTGAACACAAGTCAGACTATCTGGACCATTTGCCCTTTGTTTTAGTTGCACGTACAACAAGTTTGACCGACCAAATCTTGCACCTGAACACAAGTCATTTGTCGTTGGTTTTTGTTTAAATTGTCTGTTATCTCAAGTTGGAGGCGAAAAGACTGCAAGTCAAATGTTAAGTAATCTGCATTGACTGCAAGTGACGTGTATAAGCAATGCTGAATTGACTGTCATAATAGATAATGTCTTTCATAATTCACTAGACACATTCATACCATGAGTACCCTTTCATTTCAAAATCTATTTAATTCTAATTGCAAACCAATTTTAGGTACTTGAGTAGTAAACATATCATTTGTCTTTATTTATGAAAGGTTATCATATAAAACAACATGAATAAGGCAAACATTAAATACAGCATTCACCGGGAGACATACAAACAGCTTTTGTCAATTGAACTTATAAAATAGGTACATTATGTTCATGGATTACACGAAGAAACATAACAATACAAATAAGGTAGCAATACGTCATTAATTTATGTTCATTGTAAAAAAAATAATAATCAAAAATTCTAAATTAATATTGAAAGTTAAGACTTTACTTGACTTATAGCCCTTGCTAAAATCTAGTTGATATACTTCAGTATCTTCATCAAATTACAAAGTTTGACCATTGCTCTATTTATTGATGCAAAGATATATTTTTACAAGAAAGCAGAGAGAAATATTCAGAGAAAAGCAAAGGTTAGCCAATTTTGTGCACAACTAAAAAGTCATTAACGAAATTTTGTAAAACATATGTCTTATCAAAAAAGTAAAAGCACAAATATACCGAACACCGAGGAAAATTCAATCGGAAAATCCCTTATGAACATTCCTTAGGAGTTTTATTTATAATGTATACAGGAAAATATGATATAAATTTAAATAAATTGGTGACAGCTGTGTATAATTTATTTTGATAGTTAAATGCAAGTGCTGACTTCTAAACAGTAACAATGGTTGACTATATGTACAAAACAATATAATAAAAGGGAACATAATTATGTTACAACAAACAAACACAAAATCATACGAAAATCATACTTGATTGTTATCAAAGGTGCCAGGATTATAATTTCATACGTCAGACGCGCGTTTCGTCTACACAAGACGCTCTGATCAAAATAGTTATAAAAGCCAAACAAGTACAAAGTTGAAGAGCATTGAGGACCCAAAATTCAACAAAAAGTTGTGGAAAATACGGCTAAGGTAATCTATTCCTGGGATAAGAAAATCCTTGGTTTTCGAAAAATTTCAAATTTTGTAACAGGAAATTTAAAAAAAAAGACCATATAATTGATATTCATGTCAACACCGGAGTGCTGACAACTGGGCTGGAGATACCATCAATTTCTTATAAAATTCCTTTATAACCATCAAGTTATAACCTTACCCCCTTTTTTTAGCCTAATGACAAACTGTTACGTGTCAAAAGAGAGGCGAAATATATCAGAGGGACATTCAAAATCATAAGTCCAAAACAAACTGATAACGTCATGGTTAAAAAATGGAAAAGGACAAACAGATACACACACAATAGTTCAAAAACACATCATAGAAAACTAAACACGAATCCCTTCAACTATGTTAAATATGCAACAAAAAAAAAGTCAATCGACTATGACTGAGGGGCTGACCAAATAATATCAATTGGCATGAGATGTACCAAATTCATATTAATGTTTAGACTACTGCACATAAAATGTCAACGTATTTTAAAAAATTTAACGAAAATGAGATTTATAAATGGTAATGCACATGCATTTCAAATTTCAAAACATCACCGACTTATCATTGGTGCTTCTTCAACTGACCTATTCAAAAACTTTTACAAAATTGTACGCGATATGGTGTTAAGAACACTTGTAATTTTAAGTGTCAACACAGTGTGAAGTTGTCGGACTAACCGTTTAAAATCTGCTACTGATGATTGTTAAGCTGGTGTGGTGAAACATTCACTTACATTATCTCAATACCCTGTAACCGATTACTGCAAAAAATGATTTTCTTCAGATTTCAGTACTGATTTCTTCTACACATTAGTTTTGTTATTTTACTTCAGTAACTTGACATAATAAATTTGATATGATTCTTGATAAAAAAAAATTAGATGCTACATCATATACACATCGCAACAATTTAAGTAACAATTGTGAGGTAATTTATGTTTAAAATATAAAAAAATAAATATTATAAAAGTTTAAACATGATATTGAGCGTGTTTATCCATTCCAGCATACATAAATCATCTATATTAATTAGCACGTCCGTATACATAAATAATCTATATTACTTAGCACGTCCGTATACATAAATAATCTACATTACTTAGCACGTCCGTATTCATAAATCATCTATATTACTTGGTACATCCATTTACATAACTCATATATATTACTTAGCATGTCCGTATTCACTATCGATAGCATACATAAATCATCTATATTACTTAGCACGTCCGTATTCATAAATCATTTATATTACTTGGCACGTCCGTTTACATAAATCATGTGTATTACTTAGCACATCCGCATTCACTATCGATATACTACAGAAATCATCTATATTACTTAGCATGTCCGTATTCACTATTGATAGCATACATAAATCATCTATATCACTTAGCACGTCCGTATTCATAAATCATCTATATTACTTAGCACGTCCGTATTCACTATCGACAGTATACATAATCATCTATATTACTTAGCACGTCCGTATTCACTATCAACAGCATACACATATCATCTATATTACTTAGCACGTCCGTATTCACTATCAACAGCATACATATATCATCTATATTACTTAGCACGTCCGTATTCACTATCGACAGCATACATAAATCATCTATATTACTTAGCACGTCCGTATTAACTAACGACAGCATACATAAATCATCTATATTACTTAGCACGTCCGTATTCACTATCGACAGCATACATAAATCATCTATATTACTTAGCACGTCCGTATTCACTAACGACAGCATACATAAATCATCTATATTACTTAGCACGTCCGTATTCACTATCGACAGCATACATAAATCATCTATATTACTTAGCACGTCCGTATTAACTATCGATACAGTCGTGCTTCATTGTATACTCATTGTAAATTGTAATATACACTATACACATAGCTTTATAAACAAAATACTTTTAAAGTCATAAAAGATTTCATTTGATCAAAGAGACAATCCAAAACAAAAGTGATGTAAAGATGTAAAAAGCTAATACAAATGTTCGTGTAAAACTATTCGTGTAGTCAATTTATATATAAAAATACGAAACAGTAAAACATAATATATTACAATATGATAACACATATTTCTTTATACAATGTAGATATACTATTCGTCGATTATTTTACTAATCGTAATTATTGGTTATAATATCAAAATGAATGAGCGGTTTCTATACGACAAAACTACTAATCGCTGAATTGTATTTGTAACTACTCTTAATACCTTGCCTTTAACGGTCAACAAGATCTTAAACGTTTTAAGCAAATATAAACACTATTGCACATTAAACACAAACAAGAGAAAGTCATGGCAGAACGAGTAACACAACTTCTGTTGCTCCCACTTAATTCGAAAGTATTTTAACGAAGTACCTTTAGGTTATTTTTACAATATCACTGATTGAATGGTTGATTGGTGATTGTTTTGCATCATTACATACAAACATAATCGATCAATTATACTGTAATGGTATATAATGAATTGAAATGTTGGATACTATACAATTTATAAAAAGGTTATTGCATAATGTAAACGAATAATGTTTCTCTCAGCGTACAATATTGAACTCGAAAGCTCGTGAACTATAATATACTCTTCGGGAGATATAATACAAAGATAATAACCCCGTTAAAACAATTCTCTTCCTTTTTTCTTTAAAAACAGTTACACACCTAACATTAATCAACAGCATATGTATACTGTTACATCGTTATGATGTATTGTTTTTGAAATCACAGTACTAGTATATTCTATAAGATTATATGCGGTTGTAAATTTCAAATAATCAACATAAATTTAATTTGATATTAACATTGGTTGCGAATCTATATATCCTGTTACTTGTTCAATGTAGGATAGTTTTTTAATTGTGAATAATACCAAACTTTCTAATATATAATTGCTCAACAGTAAAAAAAAATAAACGGAATTGAAAGTAATGTTACGTTCTATGCCGTCATTTTTGAAACCTGACACTTTATATCATTTCCAAAATTTACATCTTAGCACCTAATATTTCAATACGTATATTCCTATCATCCACATCTGCTTCGATTTCTCTCTGTTTAAATATCTGCATCATTGCATCTTTTCGTTGTATAAATAGCTGAGGATTTTTTATTAAGGTATAGGCCAGTTTCCATTGAAACCTGGCGACTGTATTAATTGGTCGCTTTGGTTTCATCATCATTGTACCTACATAGAAATTAAAACTTATTAATTTGTTAATAAATAACATGAAAAATGACATTGATATATTCTGTCATGCAACAATAAATTTAGTTTAGACATGCACATGGTTTCTTTAATAAAACTGTTATATATTATATAGGATTCACTATAGACATAATACATAATACATGAAATAAATTTCAGTCACATGCTTTTGACACGCATTTGGAAAACAACATTGTTTCAATGTATTCACCCATCAATTAATATCACAGAAACATGTTAAACTGCGAAATTGAGGTCTGAGTCAGGAGCCTCTTGCCTTTGTTAGTCTTGTATGTTTTTTTTATCTATTATTTTATATCACTTATATGTTTTGGAGTTTAGTGTGACGTCCATTCTCACTAAACTAATATGCAATTTTATTTTGGGCAAAGACAAAAACCACCTCCGGCCGCCGGATGTGTAATTTTCTCGCTGCGGTGAAGACTCATTGATGGCTTTCGACTATTATCTTCTCTTTGGTCAGGTTGTTGTCTCTTTGACATATTCCCCGTTACATTCTCAATTTTATTACACAGGTAGATTAAGGAATATACATTACAATTAAAATTTTAGAGCTGGGTTTAAAATTTCAGATGGTATTCATATATGCACAGCAATAACAATAACAAAACACATATGTTTTTGCATAACCAAATTATGAATAGAATAATCTGTGTTCCTTTTGAATATCGATCACTATAATATGTGTTCATTAAGGGAGTACCTAACACTTTGACCAAAATAGACATGCTAGTTTAATATTCAAAAAAATATTCAAAAATTCAAACCACTTTATTACAGGACTAATTTCATTGGATACAGAACGCTCAACATAGCGGTTTGACAAAGACTAATTTTTATAATCGAGAAGAGTAAATTCTCTTTACAATTAGTATGTGATTGAAACGTTCAGTCAATTTTAATCCTGGTACCTTTGATAACTAATTAAAGAGTTAACTCTCTTATGTTTTCTGTACACCCTAAATCGATATTTTCATATCTTTGCGTTTATTGGTTGGTAGATTTTTTGACTTAACATAGGATATGACGTCAGAATGTGTAAATACATAAAACATTCTCTGACTTAACATAGGATATAACAACAGAATGTGTAAATACATAAAACATTCTCTATTATGTAACTTCAGCTTGACAACTTATTATTTTCTATTGAAGACTATATAGTATAATTATACAGTGAAACATCTTACCATTTTCTACTCCTTCTAATGAATTATTTCGTACTAATCTTTTCTTTTCTATTATTTCAGCCTGTACAAGACTTATAAATGTTAACACCACTGGGTGAGTGTGTGCATTTTCGACATGCATGAAACCACAAAAAGAATCAAAACCTGGAGCAAGAAAAAAGTACATTAATTCCAAATTCTCACATCATTACATACATTGAAATATCAATAAATTTGGTGTATTTTCTGTCTTCTGATTGGTTAAAAGAATTAGCTTTATTTTCAATGTTATCAATGTTATGGCAACACGCCCACTCTAGCGTTGTGTATTCATACGCAAACATCTATGTACGTTGTTATTCGTATTAATATACATCTTTGAGCCTTATTTTTGATAGAAATTTATTTATAATGAATAGCAATATTTTATTTTGAATTTATTGAACCATAAAATTAATTTTTGACTCTTCACATTTAACATAATCCGCTTTCGCGGATTATGTTAAATGTGAAGAGTCAAAAATTAATTTTATGGTTAGATAAATTCAAAATAAATAACAGCCATTCATTAAGTATTAAGAATTTACCCTCATACTATACTACGGCACAATAAGGTTATTGTTATTTTTTGAAATATTGATCATGATATTGCACGATCAGATACAGACTTGCATTTGAATGAAAACCTTTTTTTAATGGCAAATCTTTTTTCAGATGTCAAGAAGCACATTACTATCTATGTTATATCAAGATGACGATAAGTATATTCAATTTGAACGATATTGAACAAACTCTTGATAACGAGTTGGTAAATGTAATATCTCATACACAGACGGAAGTTGGTATATTGCTGCTAAGGTAGACGAAATTTATGGTGGTTAAATGGGTTGAAAATAAAAGGGGTTGATATAATTAGTTTTTAAATTAGAACAAAATTTAAAATAACAAAAAGTTCTTTAATTATTTTTTTTAAGAATCCACATACTATTATTGTTTATACTACTATGCACGTTAAACGTTTCACAGTATTTCTGGTGACCTGCTTACACTGACAAAAAAATAGTTGGATGAAACCAATGGACATTTCTTCTTTGTACGGAATTTTGTGAAAGTTAGGTTTCCAATATAAACAAGGCAAGTCCTCAGCTTCGCCAAAATCGATTCATTGTCTAATGATTTGTTTTGGTTTGTAGGATTACCTAAGTGTTCTTGTACTCCTAATTCTATAACAGGGGCACTCATAGTATTAAGATTTACATAGTTATAAAGCTTTGTCAACAGGAACCACAACAATTTATCATGCCAACATAAATGACAGTTAAGTTTATATGTACTTCAGTTTCACTTAAGGAAATAATACACTTTTATACTAACGCTTGAAATTTTATAATTTAAAAGTATTAACTAGGTATTTTCATTGTTATTAATTTAAATTACATAATATATTATACCTGGGTCAAACCACTGAAACTTTCTAGGAAGTGTGCTATGATCCAGCCGAGGCAGAAATAAAGCACCCAATACCATGGCTTTTATAATTCTCAATAAACAAGACACCAAACCAAGAAATATGTTGTAGAAAAACATGAAGTAAACTACTACGAAAAACACTCGTCTGAAAAAAATAATTAATTACTCACATTTAATAATAAAGGGAAAAATAAAAATACAAAAAAAGGAAGTCTTTTTCATTTAAAAAGATAATGTAAGACCCGAGTTCATTTCTTTGATAGTACATATATATATAAATAATTGAATAAATCTCTGTGAGATGATTTCAACATGTTGTTATTCTAAAAATATTAGAATCAAAATGTATTTAGAAGACAGATAATTTTAGAAAATATGTTACTCGTATAAATCTTTTTTTGTTTGTTACCGAAGTGAAAATTCATTATCTGTTTTTTTAGTAATTAATAAAATAATGCAATTGATCATTTTTACAAAATTATTCAACTTGAGTAATTGACATTTTCATACTTGCAGATTAAAAAAACGGTCAAAATAACGTAATTTTAGATGTTTAAATATCGATTCCTTTGATATGTAATTCCTGTGATTATAAAACAAATTTCAATTCTGTTATCTATGAGGAGTTTATTTATCGCGAATCATTTCAAATGAAGGAATCTCCCTAACGAACATATCTGAATGCTTGTTTCTGGGTTTTGCTTTACTTCAATTTGGTTTTATTGTGCCTGATCAGCTATTACATGTTTGTATTATATTTTGGATTCGCAAATGGTTTGGCCTCGAACATATCTGAAAATACATAAATTTTCGGAGTACGTACATGGTTCAGGATAATTAACCGTTTATGGTATTTAAAATCGAGTAAATAATTCATTACACAAACACAACCTACCTATTATCTATTGCTAGAACCTCTCCATTTTGTTGTAAAAAGGCAAAGGTACATACAATTTTTTGTGTTATATTAACCACCAACGAGGATAATAGAACTGGCCTGAAATAAAAAAAAAAATAAAACAAACATAATTTATAATTTGCACAATATTAATGTATTTCTTTCTAAACTATGTTAAAGCTTGCGCAATTACTCCTGATAAGAATGACTTCCAAATTTATAATTTGGGGAATACCAGTTTAATAATGGACCAACAACTACCTTTCTATAAGAACAAAAGACCAAAGCTATCTAACGTTCTCATATAACTTGGGATTATTTGTGTAAATGTGGAGCTCACAACCTGATTTACTTGATATGTAGAGAATGAAATGTTGCATATGTCAATTTTAAAGAAGTATAGCAGAATGATCTTTCAGAGTTAACTTACCAAAGATTATGCAGGATAGTAACTAACCAACCATGAAAACCATTTATCACCAGAATAATTATAACTGCCAGTACTATAGCCACAATAAAAAGTATAAGGAACTGGATGAAATAACCTATTTGTATAAATAGAGATAAATATTGTCATTATATAAATTGACATACTTCTGACTTTCCAGTTGTATACAGCTAACATCATATAAGCAGTACAAAGTAAGTCAAGACTTCGAAAAGTTTTTGTTTTCTTTGTTGTTTCTTGTGCACTTTTATTTATCTGTTTGTCTTTTTCATTTTTAGCCATGCCATTGTCAGTTTAATTTCGATTTATGAGTTTGACTGTTTCTCTGGTATCTTGATTTCGAAAATAAATCCGACTGTTATTTTTCCAAAATTGGATTTGTCACTTTGCCTTTAGAGCCTGTTATGGCGTTTGAGTTTAATTATTGTAAAAGTCATACGGTAATCTGCTTTTGACTACTTCTACGTCATTTGGAATCTAATAGAGAGATGGCTCGTTATCAATCATACCACACCTTCTTTTTTTCCTAACAATATTAAATACGAAATAATCTGTTGTCAACAATATATCACAAAACAGAGCCGATCGCTCAAAATAAATATCATGAACCGGAGTTAAATTTTACAAAGCTGTATTGATGTTCATAAACCATATAACGTGATGATTAATATGCAATAAGTAGGGGGGAAAGATTCCAACCAATCTGAGAACGTTTAAATATTCACTTAAAACAATAATTAAAAGCAATATTTGTAGAAATCATATAGAATGATAACTGAGTAAATCATACCCCAAGCTACATAAGCTACCTGGTAGCCAGCATACCGCATACTACCAACCTAGAAATAGCAAATAAGGACAAAATAATCTAAAGAATATTTCTTTGAAGTAAATGCTTATTAGTGAATCATTATTTTTACTTTGATAAACACCAACTTTTATTCTGCATAATTGTATGGCTGTACCCACCAGATGTTCATTCGTTTATCATTACTAGTGAATTATTATGTACAATAAATTCACAAATTAGCAATTATGTCCCACCTACGAAAGAAGAGGGGCATTATGTTTTTCTGGTCTGTGGGTCTGTTCGTCCGTCGTACCGTCCGTCCGTCTGTTCGTCCGTCTATCCCGCTTCAGGTTAAAGTTTTTGGTCAAGGTAGTTTTTGATGAAGTTGAAGTCCACTCAACTTGAAACTAAGCACACATGTGCCCTATGATATGATCTTTCTAAGTTGTATGTCAAATAATAGTTTGACCCCAATTTCACGGTTCACTGAACATAGAAAATGATAGTGCATATTTCAGGTTAAAGTTTTTGGTCAAGGTAGTTTTTGATGAAATTGAAGTCCAATCAACTTGACACTTAGTATACATGTTCCCTAAGATATAATCGTTCTAATTTAAATGCCAAATTAGAGTTTTTACTTCAATTTCACGGTCCACTAAACATAGACAATTATAGTGCGAGCGGAGCATCCGTGTACTATGGACACATTCTTGTTCTGTTTATTTTCCAACTTCAAAGATCACAACTATTTCAGGTTAAGATGACATTGTGGGGCTATACAGCTTAATGTATATGTGCAGAATATATATCTTTAACTGTCGAACAGTTAAACCTGGTAAGTATACTTTGATATACTACAAATTGGCTGAATCCAACACTAAATGTCCCCTAGGGTATCATTTATGTAGAATGTGTTTAAATATTAACTATTTTTTACTCTTAACAAAGGAACTATTTGAACGTTGTTCTGTGTAGCTTCCAATAGTAAAAAGTAAATAACAAAAAATACCGAACTACAAGAGAAATATTCAAGAAAAATTCAAATAAGAAAGCCCTTCATAAAATGGTAAAAATCAAAAGCTAAAACGTATCTACCGAATGGAAAACTACTTTCTCATCCTGACTTATGACAGGTTTTTCCTAATGTATTAAACAAGTAAAATTACAAAAATACCGAAAGCCGAGGAAAATTCAAATTGGAAAGTCCCTAATCTAATGGCAAAACCAAAGGTCAAAACACATCAAACGAACGGATAACAAGTCACATTTCTGACTTGGTACAGGCATATTTTTATGTAGAAATTGGGGCATTAAACCTGGTTTTATAGCTAGCTAAACGTCTCACTTGTATGACAGTCGCCAAAAAACTATTATGATGACAACGCTGTGTGGATTAAACATAAAAGCTAGTTAAAGCTCATTCGTGTATGACAGTTACATATACAAGAGTAAAATGTAATTTTTATATCAATAAGCAATACATCGATTGGGATAACAAAAATCTAAAAGTCCGGATGTTTCTGAAACAAAGCTAACTTGATTTCATAATGATCCCATGTGAAAACATAATTCAGTTGTTGAAAGCGGTTTTACAGTGCTCTTTAAAAGTGTATATGTAAGAATTATTACATAAGTATGAATAAAAGAAGCGCGTACACCTTACAAGAGTTTTATAATACTTTGAAACAAATAAAAGCAAGAGTAGTATACCGCAGTTCAATGATCATTAATCGGTTGAGCGAAACCGGGGTACAAACCAAAACCGAGGGAAAGACATCAACTATAAGAGGAAAACAACGGAAGAATAAACAGGCTGAGCTGCAACAAAAACTAACATACATAGGAAAGAACTATTTAATCAAAACTGCAAAATTCCTGATTTGGTACTGGACATTTTTTTTAACAAAAAACATAACATAATCGCCCCCCTAATCGTTCTCATTGTAAATGAGATTTTGATTTAATCACGAAACATATTGTTGACGTAAGAGTGCATAACAAGCGGATTGGACTATTCAATATAATATGAGATTCATTAAATGAAAATTCTTCCGAACTTATCATATAACTGAAAGAAGTAAACTTGTACAGATTTTACTTACTAGCAAAGTTGAGTTCGATTTTTCTTCTTTCGGAGTCAAATGACCGTTGTCACCTTTATATAATCCCAACAGCAAAGTCCTATAATAATCAATATTTTATTCATTGATATATATGTGCTAGTCAAGTTGTATGACAGCCTTAAATAGGAAAAACAGAAAACTTAGCGCCCAACATTCCACTAACCTAAAACTATGGTGGCATAGCACAAGATAAGAACACACTATGAGATTTGAGTTGGAAATGGCTTGACAAATTAACAACTTAAATTAAGACACATAGTACTGGTTTGGGAGTATTCGCAGTTACAGTATTTGGCAAAACCTTTCGGAATTTTTGGTCCTCGATGCTCTTCAACTTGGTACTCTTTTTGGCCCGTTTAACTTTTCAGTGATGAGTCTTTTGTAAACAAAGTGTGCGTCTAGCTTAAACAATTTCAATTCTGGTTCTTATTTATTGCAAGCTATTTCAAGGTCAAATAACAGCTAAAAATAAATCATGTTTCTCCAACAATACCAATCAAGACACATCCAACGGATTATGTGGATAGATATCATATATAATAAGTACTGTATGCAGATATTGGTTAAGTAATTAATTTCGCATATTTTGACACAGTCGTTTAATTAAACTTTAAATACCAATTTTAAACTTTCCCTTAACAATTATTAATTATCTAAAAAGTCCAGGAAAGAGTTTCAGACACCATCATTCGTACTGATGTTTATATTTTAATCAGTATATTCAAAATGTTTGGTCAGGAATCATATATTTCTCGTAGAAATACTGTTAAATTTAATTTTAATTTAGTCAAAATGGTTAAGATTAAGAAAAGTATTTTCCTCTTACCTGTAAGACGCTAGGGTATGAACAATCATTATTACATTCACGAGAAAGCTAACAGTCAAGGATACGACTAAACTGACTGAAATACAAAAACAATATTTTTGGCAACTAAAACAGTACGACATTTATTTTGGC
This sequence comes from Mytilus edulis, assembly GCF_963676685.1. Classification (NCBI taxonomy): domain Eukaryota; kingdom Metazoa; phylum Mollusca; class Bivalvia; order Mytilida; family Mytilidae; genus Mytilus; species Mytilus edulis. Next base: position 101,118,964 of record NC_092346.1, read on the forward strand.
GTATAGATCAGATTCTTTCACAAAATGTGAGCAAAAACAACTTTATTATAGCAATGTAGATCGCATAAAACAGGTTTCTCCCCTCTCCCTCCCAAAATACTTTTTATCCACCCTTTTATTTGTGTTCCTGTGTCAACATGACGTTGTAAAATTCTAACTATGAAGATATGATTAACATTGAAATGGTAACCTATGCTCCTAGTGCTCCTACCGGCATTTGACATGTCAATTGCTTGTCAACATTCAGTCACAGAATCGAAACAGTGTATTTGAAAAAGTGCAGATGACCTTTAATATAAAGTTCTTGGTGTATTTATCGGCGTCTATTTTTTTGGTCGTAATGAATTTATTTATTTTGTCTTAGTGTATGTTATATGCAACTCTTAACACCAAACATAAATATTTTTTTTACAATAGTTAAAAAAATATTGCGATTTATATTTAGTTTGTGCTTAACTATTGGCGGATTGTATACAACATACTTACTATAAACTGAATAAAAAACATAAAATAACAATCCTACAACCCATTGTAAGTCATCTTCTGTCGCGTCTCCAACAATAACTAAAAGGTCGAAAACGATATCTACCAAAGCGAGAATAGCAACTAGAAATACAACGTATACCTGAAAAATATTCAATAAACAAAATTATCATTCTGAGTACATTATAGCACAAGTTTCCAGAGATACTAATTGGAAAACAAATGTTAACTTTAGCTACTCAATGTTAAGTCAAAGCTACGTGTACGGTATGAGAGCCTAGATGGAGTTTAAAGAATATAGAATACTTGACAAAATTGGGAAATATAAAATGGATAAAAATGGAGCAAAATAAGAATAACGAAAAATAGGATGTAAAACAATATACAGAATAGGGGAAAATGGGGGACACAAATGGTGAACAATAGCCAAAACATTATAGAATTAATAAAATTTAATGAAAAATCACTCGACATCGGTTTTGTATATAGAAGTGAAATATATTTTTTTTATTTACTTAGTTAAATGTTTGGGTATAAGTGACACAAAAAATCTATAAAAATGACTTGCACTTACAAAATGACTACATTGAAGTTAATCTATCTAAATTCAAAACGTTATTAGTCCATTTTATAGCAAGTAGATGCTATAATTATAGATAATATAAAACTAAATTATTCTGACTGCAGTAGCTAAACCGTTCAATACACATTTTGGATAGCGACCAATCTGTTGATCTGTCAAAATATAAAAAGCATAATATTATTTAGAAATGACTTACTGTAATAGACAGTGTATTGCTAATGACATGTTTTATCTGACACCTACCTGATATATAAGTATAAATGATACAACTGAAACTGACAACATTCTGGTGGAATATCTGAAACCTGCAACAAACACAATATTACATCTTCACGCTTTATAAATATAGTTGTATCAAAATCAAAAATCAAATATTTCATGCAGATCTTTTTGATTAATATAATATTGATAACGAGATTAAATGTTCAAAATTATTGCATTACATTCTCTAAAAGTTTAGTACGCACAAGAGAGTTTCCGAGAAAACCGATATTTGCACGAATGCAAAGGAGTGAAAAAAAACAAGATGGCGGTAATACTAATTGCGGTATAACAGCAGCTAAAATGAAGTGATATATTTGTTATTTTATCATAAACGGGTAATTGTACTAGTCCAATGTTTAAAGAAAAAGGTCCTTAGCAGTATATCCTATTGAACTCTAAGCTGTTGAAATACATGTATATCTCATAATTGGTCAGCTATTCATCCTTTTCAGAATTTTCCCAATAGGAATGGTATTTGAAGGAAACTATATTAAGATTTAGAATTTGACATTGATTACGCGAACTTAATCAATGCATCACTGGTAAATTATTAAGTCAGGAGTTTCATAACAACAATTACTTGAAACATTAGTAAATTAAGCTCTACTTGTGAAAACTTATTAAAAACGATAGTTTACACTCCAAATTATACGGTAATATTGAAATCAAAGCGCGGATATCACCATGTGATTCGTGTATACTCACCTAACCATTAAACAAACTTATAAGTAATGGTTATCTTATTAATGTTGTCACAAGATATCTGAATATTGTTTACATTGGCACAAATATCGATTTTTTTCATCAATAAATAAAACACACCTATTTTTTTCGATTATTTTTTAGGATGAATGACCACACATGTAGTTGATTTTCTATATAGAGATTGCTTTATTTATATATATATATATATATATATATATATATATATATATATATATATATATATATATATATATATATATATATATATATATATATGAAAGCTTCATTTTTTATGTAGCCCAGGTGGTCGTGTGGTCTAGCGGGACGGCTACAGTGCAGGCGATTTGGTATCACGATATCTCAGTAGCATGGGTTCGAATCCCGGCGAGGGAAGAACAAAAATTTGCGAAAGCAAATTTACAGATCTAACATTGTTGGGTTGATGTTTAGACGAGTTGTATATATATATTTGTTTTACATGCACATGTATAAAAATTGCGGTTTTTATCCAACGCAATCATAGGTTTGAACGTAGTTTTCAATTTAGACTCTAAAGTGCGATGGTACTCTATAAAGTGCGATGGTCACACTAAAGTGTGATGGTCTATGCTAAAGTACGATGGTGTCATACGCTAAAGTACGATGGTATATCACGCTAAAGTGCGATGGACCAAAAGGGTAAGATTCGAGGAAAGAAAACATCGATGTTAAGAAATAGTCTTTTTGCAAAAGCTAATATGCTAAGGTATAACATATGTATTAGGCCCTATAATTAACCGGTAGTCTTAAGTAATTGTTTCTAAATTTAGGAGACCGACCACGTAATAATTGCTAAAAGGGTAATTTGTGTTTTGCAAAATATTATATTTCATGTAAAATGAATTTTTAACAATTCGGAGCTTATTGCATATTTAGATAATTAGTGTAGATTGCCGTTCACACTCATGTTACAACCTCCCTTACAGCCGTCATTGTAAATAACAAATACAAAATTCGTTAATTGTTGTAATATGCAACATTTATTAGTATACGATTTAATTTGAATGTGAGAGAAAGGCAATGTTCTCAGAGCTTTCTCCTTTTTCGTAACGATATATATAGTTACCAGTGTATGCTATTTTATTTAACGCTATGTTGACCCAAGTTGTAGCGAAAAAGATTTTTACTTAGTTACTCGTGGAATATTAGATTTATCCAATCTCAAAAGTAAAAACAATTTTGATTGGATAAAGCCGATGATCCACTGGTACCAATGTAAGAATCTATATATAACAGGTACTAACAGTGATAATGAACACGTTCGTCTATTTGAAAAACAAATTTCATGAAAAATATGTTAATAACAGATTACTCACCTTCTAGTCTCGAATAGACTATCTTATGGTAAATTCCTTTAAAAATCGAGATTATTTTGTCTTTCAAACCATCTGGTTGCCTGTTTAATAAAGATATCAATTCTGTTAGAAATAATACATATATATTATGGCAGGCCGTTCTCGTCAAAACTATGCTTAAACCATTTTTCCAAAAATTTACACACTGAGAATTACAACAAAACACACTGAGATTTAAAAACTTTAAAACACACACTGAGAATTAAAAATTGCACACTGAGAATTAAAAATTACACACTGAGATTTCATAAAGAGCACTGAGATTACAAAAATGAGTAACACACACTGAGAATTGAAAATTACACACTGAGATTTCAAAAAGACACACTGAGAATAAATAAACTGAAAACACACACTGAGAATTTGAAATTACACACTGAGAATTTAAAATTACACACTGAGATTTGTGCGCACTTTTTATGCGCACATATCTAATTAGCATACTTAATCTGAATCTATTACAAGCTGGTACCTTTGATAACTATTTACACCACTGGGTCGATGCCACTGCTGGTGGACGTTTCGTCCCCGAGGGTATCACCAGCCCAGCAGTCAACACTTCGGTGTTGACATGAATATCAATAATGTGGTCATTTTAATAAATTTCCTGTTACAAAACTTTGAATTTTTCGAAAAACTAAGGATTTTTTTATCCCAGGTATAGATTTCCTTAGCCGGGTTTGGCACAACTTTTTGGAATTTTGGATCCTCAATGCTCTTCAACTTTTTACTTGTTTGGCTTTATAAATATTTTGATATGAGCGTCACTGATGAGTCTTATGTAGACGAAACGCGCGTCTGGCGTACTAAATTATAATCCTGGTATCTTTGATAACTATTTACACCACTGGGTCGATGCCACTGCTGGTGGACGTTTCGTCCCCGAGGGTATCACCAGCCCAGGAGCCAACACGTCGGTGTTGACATGAATATCAATAATGTGGTCATTTTTATAAATTTCCTGTTACAAAACTTTGAATTTTTCGAAAAACTAAGGATTTTCTTATCCCAGCAATAGATTACCTTAGCCGGGTTTGGCACAACTTTTTGGAATTTTGGATCCTCAATGCTCTTCAACTTTTTACTTGTTTGGCTTTATAAATATTTTGATATGAGCGTCACTGATGAGTCTTATGTAGACGAAACGCGCGTCTGGCGTACTAAATTATAATCCTGGTACCTTTGATAACTATTAACACAACTAGGGGACAGAACTCGTTAGTCCTTCGATTTGGTTCCAAATTATTTATAACAAAAACTTTAGAAATACAAGAACAAGAAAAATACACACTTACTCTTATTACAAAATATTACCAAATGGTGAAAAACTTTATTAAAATTATAAGAAAACATTGGAACAATCTGCAAAAAAACAAAGAATGCAGTGAAATTTTAACTCAAGTGTCTATTATAGCATTTAATTGTAACAAAACCTTGCGAAATCAAGGTAACAGTTGGAAGACTTTTGAAAAGGGACCCATGCTTAAACGGTTTTAAGTTAAAAAAAATCCCGATACACTGGTAGTAATGATCTGAGTTATAGGCAACAAACTTATGAATATGAGCGATGTTAAGTCTTGAAATTTATTACGAATGTTGGTTGAAGGAATCGCATTTCATTATAGTGACAAGAGTTCTTGAGATCAAGATATTAATCTGTTGAATTATTCATCTCATGAATATTCATTAATAATTTGCATATTAATCTCGTGTGTATTTTTGAAATATCAGTGTGTAATTAACAATTCTCAGTGTGTGTTTTTCAATTTATTTCATCTCAGTGTGTCTTTTTAAAATCTCAGTGTGTAATTTTGAATTCTCAGTGTGTGTTTTTTATTTTTTTAAATCTCAGTGTGTAATTTCGATTTCTCAGTGTGTTATTTTAGGTTTTTAAATCTCAGTGTGTATTTTTTTTTTCGAAAAAAAGGGGTTAAACATAGTTTTGACGAGAACGGCTTGCCATAATATATCGTACCTAAACTAAATCATTAGAGAAAAAATATAAGAGGACTATGGATAAATGTATTACAAAATGTAATATTTATTATGTATAGTGGTATTAAATAAAGAGTTTTACATAATGTGGAAAATTAAAAAAAAAAACCAATTCGGTGAAATGTATACAAAATGTTTGAAGTCAAAGGAGAGAATTAGCCATGAGTGTTAGAAAAGACTAAGACACTAAAAACTCTCAGTAATCGATAAACACGAGACAAAACTTGAAAAAGAGGTGTGTAACTTAGATGCTAGGTAGAGTGAGAAATCCTTTAGACACTTCTTGTTGCTTTTGCTAATTGTGTTTAAGTCTAGTCTTAAAATTCATAGCTAATGAATATAAGAGGTTGTGACATGACTGTGAAACAACACGAAAACATGGTAATGAATATACGAGGTTGTGACATGACTGTGAAACAACAAGAAAACATGGTAATGAATATAAGAGGTTGTGACATGACTGTGAAACAACAAGAAAACATGGTAAAGAATATAAGAGGTTGTGACATGACTGCCAATGTAAAAACAATCCACCAGAGACAAACAAAAGCACTTTAGTAGATGACAAAATGATAAACTTATAGAACGAGAAAACCAACGGCCTCATAATCATTAAAACATAATACTTAAAAGTAAATAAATACACTTATCATTGTATTACAGGCTCCTATTTTTGAATGCTGTTTCAGTAAAAATTTAGTTCATTTGTTTGAATCATAAATATTTTATAATCTCAGCATAACGATTCATCTTGGTTATACAAGTTATCAAACTGCGATGAGTGAATAATAACATTGGTTATACAAGTTATTAAACTGCGATGAGTGAGTAATAACATTGGTTACAGAGTTACTTTTGCATATGTACTATTTCTGTACTTAAATTCCGTAGTACTGGACATTTACTTTTAATATTTAGTACTATTTCTTTACTTTAGAATTAATGTAATATTTAGGTACTTGTATTTTCCAGTACTTGATTTGCACTTAAAATATTGGTACAAAAATAATACCAAGAATGATCACAGTATTCCATGTTAACTTTATGAGATTTGAAAAAGACAAACTTTCAAAATACTGCAAATGTAACCGTACAACCAAAAATCTGTATTACTTAAATATCAAGTACAAATCAAGTACTGTAAAAAAACAGGTACCTAAATATAACTGTTGTTCTTAAGTAACAAAATAGTACTGAATATTAAAAGTAGATTTCCAGTACTACAGATTTTTGATACAGATATAGTACCTGTGCAAAAGTAGCTGTGTATACAAGTTATCAAACTGCGATGAGTGAATAATAACATTGGTTATACAAGTTATCAAACTGTGATGAGTGAATAATAACATTGGTTATACAAGTTATCAAACTGCGATAAGTGAATAATAACATTGGTTATACAAGTTATCAAACTGCGATGAGTGAATAATAACATTGGTTATACAAGTTATCAAACTGCGATGAGTGAATAATAACATTGGTTTTACAAGTTATCAAACTGCGATGAGTGAATAATAACATTGGTTATACAAGTTATCAAACTGCGATGAGTGAATAATAACATTGGTTATACAAGTTATCAAACTGCGATGAGTGAATAATAACATTGGTTATACAAGTTATCAAACTGCGATGAGTGAATAATAACATTGGTTATACAAGTTATCAAACTGCGATGAGTGAATAATAACATTGGTTATACAAGTTATCAAACTGCGATGAGTGAATAATAATATTGGTTATACAAGTTATCAAACTGCGATGAGTGAATAATAACATTGGTTATACAAGTTATCAAACTGCGAAGAGTGAATAATAACATTGGTTATACAAGTTATCAAACTGCGATGAGTGAATAATAACATTGGTTATACAAGTTATCAAACTAAGATGAGTGAATAATAACATTGGTTATACAAGTTATCAAACTGCGATGAGTGAATAATAACACAGAGAACATGTCCAAAGCTAGCAAATGTGCAAGTCAAATTTGCATGGATTAAGCTATTATTTTTAAATCTTCTTGCTCATCAATTATTCAGTACTTATAAGTCCTTGGCTTTGGAAATTAATGATGAAGGAATTTCAAAACGGCGATAAATTAATTAAGTTTTAGAATAAAAAAAAGTTCTGCACGGGTCCAATAATATGAAGCTACCTACTGTGGTTCATCTTTGGATGGTTTAAACAACTTCATCACATGTACACCTTGGTAAGATCGCCTTATTGAATCAAATATATCGTCTTCATCTTCAAAGTCAACTGCTAGGTCCTGGTGGTGTCTCTTTCTCCAAAGTGATCGGACAAATCTGACAGGTAAGCTTATAGAAAGGTACAAATGACAAAGCAGCTCGGGTAGACTTCGAGCTATTATAAGGAGCACGGATGTCTGAAACATAAATTATTATAACAGTTTTATCTAATATTATTTTCGTTTACTAGCACTATGTTGATACTTCTAGTCGTGGACTGATATTGTCACTGAGTGTACCATCGTATATGTAGTCAGTACTTCTAGTCGTGGACTGATATTGTCACTGAGTGTACCATCGTATAGGTAGCCGTTGAAGAAATGATTTATAACATACTTCCATACAATTTTCAAAGTTTATCAAAAATTAATGAAAAAATTAAGATTTCAGCTCCCTCAGGTAAAAATTACATTTATCAAACCTGTCTATTCCTTTTATGTATTTATAAATTTTAAAGCTTTCAAATATTTAGTTTTCAGTGTTCCCGATGGTGGTTTATCCATCAAAACGCTTCTTACACGCAAATTCGCCAATTTTGCCACAGTTTCACAACCAGATGCTCCGCAGGGCGCAGCTTTATACGACCGCAGAGGTCGAACCTTGAACAGTTGGGGCAAGTATGGACACAACATTCAAACTTGATACAGCTCTGAATTTGGATTATGATTAAATAGTTGACACAGCAAAGGTTTCTGACACAGAATGAATGTTGTCTAATGAACTTAAAAAAATGTTTTTTTTTCCTTTTGAGCAATACACTATGCTGTTGAATATAAATCCCCTGAAAAAAAATATTTGAAGAAAAATTCTTTTTAATTTCTTCAATCTGAAATGAGAAAAATTTTACCCCCTCCCAATTTTTTTTCACCTTCCCAAAAATATCTCAATTCAAATTTCTAATTGAGTTGGCAACAATAACTTCTCATTTAAATATGTAGGACTCTAAAGTGCGATGGAACTCTAAAGTGCGATGGTCACGCTAAAGTGCGATAGTCTACGCTAAAGTACGATGGTGTCTCACGCTAAAGTGCGTTGGTTGTTTGTTCGCTAAAGTACGATGGTGTATCACGCTATAGTGTGATGGTCCAAAGGATAAGATTCGAAGTATTAAAACATCGAGGTTTAAAAAGTCTTTTTGCAAAAGCTATTATGCTATATTATGCTAAGGTATATCATATGTGATAGGCTTTACAATTTACCGGTAGGCGGAAGTAATTGTTTCTAAATTAACAAGTCCGACCAAGAAATAATTTGCTTTAAAGATAATTTATGTTTTGGTAATAATATATTTCATGTAAAATGATTTTTTTAAAATTCGGAGCGTATTGAATATTTGGATAATTGGGGTAAATTGCCGCTCACTCTAATGTTACATACAACCTTCCTCCTATTACATTTGGCTGACAATTAAAAATCCCTAATTCGTTCATTGCCGAAATATGTACATAAGCTTAAATCTAAATACGAGAGAAATGCAATGTTCACCGGGCTTTCTCCTTTTGCATATTTTTCTACAATATACAGTACAAACTTATGTTTTAGAAGACAATTTATAGTTAACGTATGAAAACATGTATCTCTATTATACCGACGTTACGTTTCATTAAAATCGACGGCATTTTAACGGGGATCACAAAGTAAACTGCCACATAAACAATGATTCGAATGTATCCGTTCACTTCAAATAGAAGCAGGACAATTATGCGTATACAGTTTTGTATTTATATAGTAAAACGGTCGACTAAATAGGATACAAGTCCTTTTTCCAGCACTTGAAAAAAATAAACATCGTGATTCAGCCGACAAAGAACGGTTAAATTCAATCAATTACTCGTAAGTCATGGACATATGGTGTAAAAATTGTTAATCAAATATTTACCGGTATGCTCATTTTTAGTTTGTATTAACAACTGTTAACGTCATTATCGAACTACGTTTTTACGTCTATATTTTCCCGGACCCTCGCACTTTAGCGTATGGAACCACGTACTTTAGCGTAGACCATCGCACTTTAGCGTGACCATCGTACTTTAGCGTCCCCATCGCACATTAGAGTCCTACAAATATACATCATAAAATATCAAAATATAAAATGATATACAGTCATGGTTAAAATTAATATTAATTTACAGTTACTTCTAACAATAAATTTACTACTACAATCTTCGCATCTCAAGACAATTATTTCTTAATACATATAATTTTCAAGCAGTGTACGGGAGGTAATCAAGTAATCAAACATATGTATAACAGTGTTCTTTAAATTTCAATTGGATTACTTCCCCTTCATTGCCTTTAAAGTGTCTAAATTGTCCTTTAACCAGAACAAACATTGTTTCCCCCTAATTGCTCAATGATTTGAGCCATAACCCCCCATAACCATCCCTTTGTAGTATGGAAACTTGTGGTAAAATTTTAGAGAGATTTATACACCTAAACACAAGTAATTGACTGAAAACTACAAAAATGATTATTTGAGTCCCTTTTTTGGCCCCTCACTTATAGAAACCCCTTGCCCCTCCCCCCCCCCCCCCCTGAAGTAAGAAACCCAAGGCTCAATTCCATCCTTTCATTTCTAGTAAGAAACCGTGTAGTATAATTTCAGAGAGATCCATACACTTAAACACAAGTTATTGTCTGTAAACTAGAAAAATGCTTCTTTTTGGCCCTTTTTTGGTCCCTCTTTACTTTTAATGTCAGAGATATAAACCCCAAACTGAATCCAAGCCTTCCCTTCGGTATATGGAACCTTGTGGTACAATGTCAGAGAAATCGATACTCTTAAACACAAGTTATCGTCTCGAAACTAGAAAAAAAGCTTGATTTTGGCTCCTAAATACTGCATAAATTGAGCAATTACCCCCAAAGTTCAATCCCAGCCTTCCTTAAAATTGTGATATGAAACCTTGTGGTACAATATAAGAGAGATCCATAACTTACACACAAGTTATTGTCAAGAAACAACAAAAATCTTGATATGGCCCCTTGTTGGCCCTTTATTCCTAAACTGTTGGCACCATAACCCTCAAAATTTATCAGAACCTTCTTTTTGTGGTATTAAACATTGTGGTATAATTTCAGAGCAATTGAAACACTAATACACAAGTTATTATCATGAAAGTAGAAAAATGCTTGTTTTGGCCCCTTTTTGGCCCCTAATTCCTAAACGGAACCATCTTCCCAATAATCAATCCCGACCGCTCTTTTGTGGTATTGAACCTACTTATTGAATTTCATAGAGATCAATTGACTTAAACTCAAATCATTGTCTGGAAACCAAATGTGTCTTCGGACGACGACGACGACGACGACGATGACATCATACCATAATACGACGCAAAATTTATTTTTTGCGGTCGTATAAAAACTTACCACAGACAAATTATCACAGTAAAAATTCCTGAAGAAAACGATGAGTGTAAAAGCCCAGGCATATAGAGTGCCTACTGCAAATCCAAGGGTTGAGTTGGCAGTAATTGCGGTAAACAAGGGCATAAAATCCAATCCATAAATCAACATTGATAACAGTACAGCAAACACTGGAAATAAAATGAATTTTTAACTAAAATTACCTTACATTACACAGCAAATGATCGAGAATTTTTGTTTCTATCAAAAAAGTGTTCTTTTACACAGAATTGGTCATTTTAAATAATCTAACCCATATTTGCTGAAATGAAAAAGTTGTTACCAAGAATATTTTTTAGTATGAACTAGCCTGTTTTTTTTTATAAATTTATGACTAAGTGGTTTCGTTTGAATTCATATTTACAGCCATACGCAGTGTCTGATCATAATATACTAGAGACAGTTTCGTTTGAATTCATATTTACAGCCATACGCAGTGTCTGATCATAATATACTAGAGACAGTCGACAACATATCATTATGATAAGCCAAGAAAATAATACAAATATTTAAATGAACAGACGGACAAACAGGATTATTGAATTATTAAACATTATCGGCTATGAACTAGCTCTTATTTAGATACTTAGATTTTATCTTTTGTCTTTGTGTTTTAGATTTTGTGTAATGTGTCGATCTGACGAGTCAAATAAAGGCAACAGTAGTATACCGGTGTTTAAAACATTTCCAATTGACTCTTGAAATGTGTATGTATGTTGTAATATAACACCACTGTCCTGTGTAATTAGAGGGTTTATCATTCACAAAAGGCTTAATTCCACCACATTCATAAATCAGGTCTTTTGGGGTTTTTTTTCGTTTGATTAGTTTCACGTTTTTTTATGATTTGGTCTTTTATAGTTACCCATGGTATGGGTTGTACTCATTGGCGAAGGTGTAAGTACGATTGTAAATTGTGTTATGTCTTATTGTTTGTGGTTGGAATTCAGAATTTTCGGTACATTTCAAGAAGGTCTTCTTTGTCAGTATAGTCGAGATAATTCTTATTTTTCATGGGTTAAGTATTGTTTTAGTCTAAATAATTATAACATCGTCACAGCAATAATTTAAAATAGCATTTCAAGACCGTCATTATCATGATAATAATTTGCACTAGTATTGTGAAAATAATTGTTAATTTTTGGATCTTATCATAGTATGAATTTCAAGATTACCTGTGATAATACAATACATCACTTTTTGTGGCGTTGATCCATTTAATTGACGCACAGTCTATTGTGTCCTGTGCTGATTTTACTCCATGTTAGATGTTTGTTGTTATTCTCAGGTTGACATGTTGTAATGTATATTTATATTATTTATTTATGTATTTCTCTGTTCTGACCGTGATTGCATTCGATTGTATTGTATTCCTGTCACGTATTGTTTAGTGGTATTTGCAACATTGCCATATAAACGGGAGGTTTGGCTAGCCATAAAACTAAGTTCAACCCACCATTTTTTACTTAAAATGACATCTACCAAGGAGTATGCCAGATTTTATCAATAGTTCGTTTCTATGTATGTGTGCGTTTGTTTTTTGTTTTTGTAACCTGGATTTGTTTTCTCCTAATCGATTTCTGTCTTTTGAACAGCAGAATACTAATGTTGCATGTATTTAAAGTACAAAGGTGCTTTGAATGGGTATTAAAGATTTTTTTTAATTTGGTGCATCGACTGTCCACGTAACATTTTTATGTATATGTACCTTTTACTGTATATTCAATGATTTCTTTGATATAAGTTGTCAGTTATAGATGTGACTAATAGTATTAAGTCTAAATCATTTTCTTTGAGTACCTTTAATATATGCAGCACCACCCAACTCCACTGCATATTTTTGTTCGAAAATAACACTTGAACACAAAGTCGCTGTGGCCCCAAACGCTGCTGCATACGACACTCTACTAGATCTACCCATGATATCCATTGGACTGAAAACAGGGTAAAACATCAATATATCATAAAAACAAACATGTACTGGACCTTACCAAGGATAGTCTAAAAAAACATATGGGTTAGACATTCTAACAAGTTAAATAAATCTGAAAAACACCATGAGGCCATCATACATTTTTCTCAGCAACGTGTTTTCAATGACCCGTCCTTACTAACATCTTTTGAAAGACATTTTTACCTATTATATAGATATAAGAACATGAGGTATGACTGCTAATTATCTTTTGAAATATAGATATAAGAGCATGTGGTATGCGTACTAATTATCGTTTGAAAGACATTTTACCTGTTATATAGATATAAAAACAGGTGGTATGAGTACTAATTATCGTTTGAAAGACATTTTACCTGTTATATAGATATAAAAACAGGTGGTATGAGTACTAATTATCGTTTGAAAGACATTTTAACTATTATATAGATATAAGAACATGTGGTATGAGTACTAATTATCTTTTGAAAGACATTTTACTTATTATATAGATATAAGAACAGGTGGTATGAGTATTAATTATCTTTTGAAAGACATTTTACCTATTATAAATATATAAGAACATGTGGTATGAGTTCTAATTATCTTTTGAAAGACATTTTATCTATTATATAGATATAAGAACATGTGGTATGAGTTCTAATTATCTTTTGAAAGACATTTTTACCTATTATATAGATATAAGAACATGTGGTATGAGTTCTAATTATCTTTTGAAAGATATTTTTACCTATTATGTAGATATAAGAACATGTGGTATGAGTTCTAATTATCTTTTGAAAGACATTTTTACCTATTATATAGATATAAGAACATGTGGTATGAGTTCTAATTATATCTTGAAAGATATTTTTACCTATTATATAGATATAAGAACATGTGGTATGAGTTCTAATTATCTTTTGAAAGACATTTTTACCTATTATATAGATATAAGAACATGTGGTATGAGTACTAATTATCTTTTGAAAGACATTTTTACCTATTATATAGATATAAGAACAGGTTGTATGAGTACTAATATCCTTTGAAAGACATTTTACCTATTTTATAGATATAAGAACATGTGGTATGAGTACTAATTATCTTTTGAAAGACATTTTTACCTATTATATACATGTAGATATAAGAACATGTGGTATGAGTGATAATGAGACAATGGGATATGTCTGTTTGTTTTGTTCCCACATCGTTGTCAATATTATGGAATGGTATGCGACTGTAATACAAGTGAGAGGTTTAGCTAGCTATAAAACCACACTATCATCTACATAAGAAAAGCCTGTACAAAGTCAGGAATGTGACAGTTGTTATCCATTTGTTTTAGATGTTTGAGCTTTTGGTTTTCAAATTTGATTATTAGGGACTTTCCTTTTTGAATCTTCATCGGTTTTCGCTTTTTGTGATTTTACAATAAATCCGCATTCCTTTTTTTTTTATTTCAATCAATTTAATTCATCTCGTCTAAATTACTTTTAATTCATATATAACGGGTTATAACATAAATCTTACTTACTATACAACACCAGGTCTCCCAGACAGACATTGCAGACACTTATGTACACGCTTATCAGCAAAAGCCAGGAGTAATGTAAACACAACCTAAAGAATTAGAAGAATCTATTACAGATTTCATTTATCTTATGTCCATACTTATATGTTGTAAACGTTAACTATGCAGTCATTCGTTTATTTGTTAACTGGAAAAGGCACAGAGGGGTCAACAAACAGCTTTTAACCGTTTACCATGTCGTGTAGTGAGAAAAGAGACATTTCTTACAATCATGGATGACAGTTTAATTTCTAAAATGGCGTTGTGAGTAATGTTTCAGGAACTGGTAAGTGGTTGTATATGTTACCGTTTATTATATTTGTATTTCGTTTATTGTTTGGTGCATAAATCAGGCCGTTAATTTTCAAGTTTGCATTGTTCTAAATTTGTCATTCATTAGCAGTTTAAATATTACTATGCGCTATGGCCTTTGCTCATTATTGAAGGCTGTACGGTTACTTAGTATTTGTGTTACGTCATTTGATATCTAGTGAGGAGTTATATCTTTGGGAATCGTTCTACCTAAGACTAAGTCATCATTTAATGGTAAATGAATAAAGGAAAGATTCGCGTATCTCCAAGGAACTAATAGCTTGTCAAATAGCTTGTCTTATTCTTACTAAAATTACATTATCAGTGACCAATGATCGTTATATACCTTGCTTTTAAAATGTGTCCTTGTAAATACGACTCCCTTTGCTTATTTTCTGTCCAAGATTATGATACTTTGATCGACTACATTGTATGGAGTGTACATTTTTCTACTGGTTGACTTTTGCGCGCGTTAAAAGTGGTGTATACTTGTATCCATTTGATGAGTAAAGCCTTTTTCAACTGATTTTTGTAGTTCGTTCTTTTGTTGTACTGTTACACCACTGTCCCAGGTTAGGGGAGGGTTGGGATACCGCTATCATGTTTAACGCGGCCATATTCTGTATGCATGTGCCTGTCCCAAGTCTGGCATATTGGATTTTGACCTTCATACATATAATGTATGTTAAGCTGGTGTTTTGTAACAAAAAATACATCCTAAAATTTTAATTTACTGTTCGTCTTGATGGTAATTTGTTTTTATCGTTCTAGAAATAAAAACAAGAACAATGTTCAAATGCCTTCTGTGAAGAGGAGTCTGGTCGCGCGTATGTTATACTTGGTAACACAGTGATAAATCACTGTAACGTGTAACCAGGCGTTTATAGATCACAAACGTCCGTTCCAGTAAATACTTGGATCCAGTTATCCACAAACAATACGGTAATGCTAAACACTACAACTATCTTTTTTATACACAATGAACTGAAATATGCACGGGCTCTTTGCCGATATAAAGTAACAACAGACAACTATATATACAACTATAATACAATAAAACAGTCTGTCCTCAAGATTGGAAGGTCTGTCACTAAAAGACAGTATGGCTGGTACAGTCTGTCTTAATCAGACAGTGTATGCTGATACAACCTGTCCTCCAGATGGGACAGTCGGTCACTACCAGACAGTTCGTATTGGTACAGCCTGTCCTCCGAGTGGGACAGTCGGTCACTACCAGACAGTTCGTATTGGTACAGCCTGTCCTCCGAACGGGACAGTCTGATCTGTCAACTTCCTATGTAAGACCAACTTGTACCCAGTAGAAGTTGTCCTCAGTACAAGTTGTCCTTGACAGTATCACTTACAGCTATGTAACGTGCCTACTCTTGTACACTGGTCTTCCTCTGTAAGAATATCGACAGAACCCGAAGTCTGTTCCTCATCCTCTTATATACCCCAGGGCGAATATACTATTTTTTGAATAGGGGTGTTCTCTAAATGTTCCCGATACCGAACACAACAATGCCTCTCAAACACCCCATACCCTTGGACCCGACCACTGACTTTCCCGCCAAACGTCTAAATTTGCCCAACCCTTTATCTAGCGTAAACCAGGCATTGATACAATAAGATCATACTTATTAGTAACCTTAACGACTAATAAACATTACATCATGAAAATTCCTCTACATTAGAGAGAATGCCTAAAAAATGGAAACAAATGGATTGCTCTCTAGATATTTGCTATGTCGTTCCTGGTGTCTTTCAATACACTAGACAATTTATATGGGCGTGCATAAACAATCCTTCAAAGCCAAATAAGAACAGAAATATTACTTCCATCACTACCCGTTTAAAGTTCGACAGATATAGAGAGCATATATAAAACTGCAGTGTCAATGGATAATAATACAGGAGAGGATACATTTTGTAGGTTTGGTGCGAGGGAGTAGGTTTTTCCAAAGCCTCTTTTAGTATTTTTGTAGAATATTTGTGTCTTGCTTCAGTTTTAAATTAAATTTCTTACCGCTGGTATCAGAAGAAACTGGTATAGTTGTTTAAACGGTATTACTTCTGTACAAACGGCACTGAAAACAAAATAGTTAAACTTTTATCATATAACACTTAAATTAAAATTCTGACAAAAATTCACAGCTTTAAATAAAGCAACCAGAAGAAGATAATACAACAGAAAACAAAACTTTAGCATCGCCACATTTTGTATGTGTGTGCCTGCCCTAAGTCAGGAGCATGTAATTCAGTGTAGTTTGTTGCTGTGTTACATGTTTGCTTTTCGTTCAATTTTTTGTACATTAATTGATGGTGGCAATTACCCTTTTACCGGCTCCGGTAATGCGTCGCCAGTTAAATTAATTTGCGACCATCAATTCGCCAATTGATGATGACGTAGCTTAAAATACAATACAGTTATCTCCTAAATTTAAAATTAATTCAAAAACTGTATAACATCAAACTCCAATCTAACAATATTTTCATGCCAGGAATGAGCAGGTGATTCTCTCGGGAACTAACATTCAACCGGCAAACTATAATATATAAATTTAAAAAAAACAAGATGTCTCACAAAGGAGAGTCTTAAATATTTGTTCATTTTATAATGATGGTAATATACATACTCGCTTTGTGATGAGTTGCTATCTTGAAAGCCATTGTATACTGACTCGAGAGGTGAAAGGAATTCCAAAGACATCGTAAATTATTTATCTGAAACATATAAACATCAATTAATTTAATGAATAATAATTGTTTGAGCAGAATAACGACACTTTTTAAACAGTTGAACTGTTTCGTATAAATGATCTCAATGAACGATAATTTAAACAGTTGAACTGCTTCGTATAAATGATCCCAATGAACGATAATTTAAACAGTTGAACTGCTTCGTATAAATTATCCCAATGAACGATAATTTAAACAGTTGAACTGTTTCGTATAAATGATCCCAATGAACGATAATTTAAACAGTTGAACTGCTTCGTATAAATGATCTCAATGAACGATAATTTAAACAGTTGAACTGTTTCGTATAAATGATCCCAATGAAGGATAATTTAAACAGTTGAACTGCTTCGTATAAATGATCTCAATGAACGATAATTTAAACAGTTGAACTGCTTCGTATTATAAATGATCCCAATGAACGATAATTTAAACAGTTGAACTGCTTCGTATAAATGATCTCAATGAACGATAATTTAAACAGTTGAACTGCTTCGTATAAATGATCCCAATGAACGATAATTTAAACAGTTCAACTGTTTCGTATAAATGATCTCAATAAACAATAATTTAAACAGTTAAACTGTTTCGTATAAATGATCTCAATCAACGATAATTTAAACAGTTGAACTGCTTCGTATAAATGATCCCAATGAAGGATAATTTAAACAGTTGAACTGCTTCGTATAAATGATCCCAATGAACGATAATTTAAACAGTTGAACTGCTTCGTATAAATTATTCCAATGAACGATAATTTAAACAGTTGAACTGCTTCGTATAAATGATCCCAATGAACGATAATTTAAACAGTTGAACTGCTTCGTATAAATGATCCCAAGGAAGGATAATTTAAACAGTTGAACTGCTTCGTATAAATGATCCCAATGAACGATAATTTAAACAGTTGAACTGCTTCGTATAAATGATCCCAATGAAGGATAATTTAAACAGTTGAAGTGCTTCGTATATATGATCTCAATGAACGATAATTTAAACAGTTGAACTGTTTCGTATAAATCATCCCAATGAACGATAATTTAACAGTTGAACTGTTTCGTATAAATGATCCCAATGAACGTTTAAAAGTCTTGACATTGTTAGAAGTATTTTGCAATGAATTTATTTTGAAGTATAAAGTTATATGTATATAATACCTTATCGTGGTCACGTGTATTTAGTTTGAAATAGGTGTTGTTGGGAAAATTACGATTTATAAATAATTGATATAGTTATTCTGTAATTTGTCGCTACGTTATTTGTATGACAACTCGAATAGATCCTTTCATGAAAATATGACATTAACCAATGTCCGTATATCTTTGTACTCACAGTCTTAGTTGTAGGTCCTAAAAGCTTTAAAAGGTTCCTTTTTCGTATTTTTTTTTATGGAAAGTTGATGAAGATTCCTTTATGCAAATTTTTAGGCAGTATATTTAGGAATGATTATTTAACGAACACAATCATCAAGATAACGGTAAGAATTGACGAATTCATCAATTAATCTGTAGAAAGTGTTCACCATTGAATGTGCAGTTATTGTATTTCAATTCCAAAGTTAGAAGCTGGACTAGACATTCAGTTGGTGGGCGTAAGGTGTTGCGACAGTTTCAGACTTTCCTACAGGCTTCAATTTTATCGTCTTGGGGATGTTCACATTCAATGGTGAACACTTTCTTTAGATTAATGGAACAGAAATGGGACCAAAGATGGCCCCGTCTTCTGCCAATAGTTTTGCGAGTAAATTAAAACTTCAAATTCTCAATTATTATCTTAATAAACCTCTCTTTTTGTTCTCTCTCTGAACAAGAACTCAATGTGTTGATTCAACATTTCGACGATGTCCACCCCGCAATGTAATTCTCTTATGAAATCTCTGACTATAAGATCCCATTTCTTAACACTGCTACGCAAGTGAAGTGTGGAATCATATTTACAGATCTGTAATTAATGTAATGCAAGCTTACAGGCAACCATCAGTCTCCTCCTCCTTTAATTTTTAATCCTAAACAATGCACAAAGAGCATTCCCTATATCCAGGCCATACGAATTAAACAAATTTGCTCAACCAAATTAAATCATGTAAATGAAAATAATATAAGGGAAATTTTTTTTTTCCGGAGTATGTATTAACAGATTGTTCTATGTAAAATAATTCCCAACATCTAATAAGGACTAGTGAGGCACTTTTAGAAATTTCATGTTGGTCATATGTTCAACTGCCAAAAAATTACGAAATTACAATCTCCAAAAAACCAACAAACAACGGCAAACTGTATCTAGAATGAATCCATAAAGAGTTGCACATTTCCTAAGTATATACATACATCGTGCAAAAGATAAAAGGCGACTAGGTTGGGAGTTTATTACTCAAAACGGGTACACTCTTCTCCCGCTCGCCTGTAATATAAAAAAGAAGATGTGGTATGATTGCCAATGAGACAACTATCCACAAAAGACCAAAATGACACAGAGATTAACAACTATAGGTCACCGTACGGCCTTCAACAATGAGCAAAGCCCATACCGCATAGTCAGCTATAATAGGTCCCGATAAGACAACGTAAAACAATTCAAACGAGAAAACTAACGGCCTTATTTGTGTAAAAAAATGAACGAAAAACAAATATGTAACACATAAACAAACGAAAACCACTGAATTACAGGCTCCTGCATGACTTGGGACAGGCACATACATAAATAATGTGGCGGTGTTAAACATGTAAGTTCATCAGCCTAACAGCTGAATTTCATAATATTGTATGATAAGTCGGTTCTGAATGGTGTATAATAACCCATCCGAAATTTCTGACCAAATATAAGGAATATTTATAATGAAATTTTATATGATTCAAAGGGACGTTTGTTATAAGAAAAACAAATATACGTAGATATCGTTATGATGTTATGCAGTTTAAACCAAAAATTCATCTGATACACAGGTGTTTTAAATCTAGTGTTTTGATACGATACACGCTTTTTAAGTCTAATTTGTCAACCTCAGCGTCGCTTTTATACCATTGCGTAGCACGTCTAGTATACTAATGCAGGTTAAATATTTGAAACCAATGACCACATGAGAGAGGTTTAATAATATTGCATTTCTTAAAAAAAAAAAAAAAAGACCGAAAATAGGACATACCAATTCTAATATATTGATAGAGATTTAGAAACGTTTAGTGAAATTTAAAATACGTTAATTACAAATGGTCATAAAACTAAAAATAATATATATAAAAAACGATCACAAAAATAATAAAAAAAAAAGTTTCCTGTGTGAAACTGAAATATCCTTATTTAGAAAAATTAACTGCTGTCTGTATTATATAAATGTATGGTTCTTTCAAATCTTAATTACATAAAGCAAATACATATCTAGGTAACGGTAAGTGTTTTTACTTTTATTAATGAAATGTAATTTAGACGGACCTTTACTGAGTTTGACCATATGTACAGTGATTCATAATATAGGTATTGTTTGTCCCCCGCACACAAACCCCACACACCACGTTTTAAATCATGCACCTCGCCATTTCTATATATCGGTTTGACTGAGTTTTATACACTTTAAAAACAGCATGTACTAAACAAAGAATCGGACATTTTAATTATATTTCTTATTTTGCTGTGTAGTACACAAACCGGCAATTGATTTTTGCTTATGTAATTAAAGAGTTGTCCATAATAGGTCATACTAATAGGTCGGAATGATAATCTACCGTGACGATATTCTTTTATTTTAAGATGGATATTATATTGGTCAAGCCGGGATGCTACTGCGTCAGTTGAATGGATGGTGGGGTCATTTACTGTACTTTCCTCTCTATGAATGGATAGGCTTGTCCATTACATATGTAACGGAGTTGCGCAGCTGTGTTATAATCTCCCTTTGCTAAACACGGGATGACGCAAAATGAACTTTGTCACTGTCAGAGAAAGGAATAACAAAGTGTATATTTAGATAAATTATATGGTAATGATTTGGTAGACGTTTCATCCAACTTACTGGATATTTAAGAGAAGATTTTGCCATTCTCATGGAGGAAATATACCTTCTTATATGGACCTGTGAAAAGTATAGACTTGTTAAAGAAATATTTTGTACTGGGTCTCAAATTGACCACTTGAATTTATCATTAATCCGCTTAACATAATTTACAACATGGATTTATAATTAATCCGACCATTGAATATATGCTTTTACTCATCCAGATTTATGTTTTGATTTCATTGTTCACATGTTAAAGATGTGTATTTAAATAAAGTATCTGAACATCTGTATTTGGTCTCATTTGCCAGAGCTCAGTCGCAGCGAAACGAACCATTAACAGACAAGAGGGAACGGTGACGCATAGCCACCCGACCCTCCTGTTACACATATTTATTTAAGAAACCCAATGATCAAATTGTTTATTCACTGCCAAAAATGTCACATAAATGTTGAGTGTATACAATTAGGGTGGAAAATTCATCTAACACATTAGATTAGAATTTCAATAATATATTGAGGCCATTAAAGTATTGCTTTAGAAGTTCCAAAATAAATGAAAATAAACGAAATGTTGTAGATATTGCACACTGAATGAATGAAAATATCTATTATATACAGTTCAATACGTATAGTATCTAGTGATGAAAATATCAATTGAACGATCGAAAACTTGCATGTTTTCATCATTGTATATCAAATAATGTTTACACGAGCAAACTGTTTTGTATGTAAGAAAACGTTAATACATTCACCTTTAGTGAGAATTCAAAATTATTCTAAACATTATAAGATAACTTAAAAGGTTTTTTAATCAGTGAATATAGATCTTTTGAAAGGGTCAAATACTATGATTATTTACTAACCTTGTTTTTGCTCCATACAAACTTATTCCATACCAATTTTGAAATATCAATGTATATATACCTATTTTATTACACTCCTTTAATAGCACATAGTTTACCTGTATAGATAATAGAGTAGGAAATGTGTGTTTAAATAATTGTGTAGGACTCTACTTTGGTGCATAATGAAGCTTATGGACGTAAAGAAAATTAAAGGGACAAATTACCTCTGTCTATTTTCAATTGAACAGAACATCACCCAGGCGGAACCCGGTTGAAATAGAACAAAAGAATCGAAGCTCTTTGTTAGAGAAGGCGATAAATGCTTACTGTAATGTTGATCAATGTTTACTATAGTAACAAAAAAATTAAAAGTTAATAGACAGAGGCGGATTTAGGGGGGGGGGGGGGGGCATGGGGCCCGGGCCCCCCCCCCCTTTTTGGGAAAAAAATTTGGTTGCTTATATAGGGAATCATTGAAGCGTGACTGGAGCGGGCCCCCTCTTAGGTCAGTCAGTGGGCCCCCACTTATGTAAATTTCTGGATCCGCAACTGATAGAAACAAATAAAATGACGATTTTCTTCTCAATTACGAAGTGTTCTATTATAAAAACACCATTTGCATAAGGTTTCAATTTATCTATTACATAGTTAAGCAGAACAATTAGATATCAAGTCGACGACATGGGTATCTATCAAGTTGGATGTAGAAAATGCATAACTTCCGATTTTTTTGAAAAAATTACCACGGACGGAGAACATATCAATCTATTAGTTCAGAAATTTTCGTGTCTGCCCTTCCATTATCACTGTGTCTAAACCACACCGGCAAAATTTGATCGGACTCGATGGTATCTAACATCCGGCACAATGACGGAACATCAATAGACAGTGGACTATTTTCTATTGTGATATGCAATATTTTCTACAACCGTTCTATATTAACGAAAGAAATAAGTAAAAATGCATGTCAAAATGACGAATTGAGTGAACCTTGCCTCGAAATTGTTTAATTTCTCGTTAAATTGTTCACATTGTACGGAAAGAAAGATACGGGAAGATAGATACTGACACGGAGATTGCAAAACTAGTCATTATGACCATCTCAATACTTGCATTTCTGTGTATGGAACGAAAGAAATGGGTCATGTCAAATTAAAATACACCGGTTTCGTCATTGTTGTTTACTTACAATCACCCGGTTTCGTCTATATATATCACCCGGTTTTTTATATTTTTTTAAAACCAAATATTTATGAAAAGCAACGTTAACACGGATCTGAACATTGTCTTACGAAAGAATTTATATATATATTTATTATAAAGTAAACTTGGCGTGTTTACATTTATTTACATAGGTAATTATAGTACTACACATTTTCCTAATGAAAGACGTATCCGTTATTTCACTGATCTTCAAACTAATTTTAAATGGAATATAAATATTCATTAGCAAACACTGATATCTGAGACTACTATAACATGTGTTATAGTAGTCTAGTCTCAGCTGATATCTAATTATTTTTTTAACATTAACATTATGATATTTATTATATAGATTTTGAGATACATCGCAATATGTGACCCCCCCTTTTTTTTTACAACCCCCCCCCCCCCCCCCCCCCTAAATAACGCTTAATAAACAAAATTTAAAACATCACCAAAAAGTATGCAGAAGTTAAGATTTATATTACTAAGAAGTGTGTAAAGTTTGATGCAATAATGATAAATAGTTTTGAGATATGGCGCGACATGTTAAAAAAAACACACTCCTGTTTTACTTACAAAGTTCTGTAACTCAATAAGATTTCATTTCACTAAAAGGTTTATAGATCGTTTGACCATTTCAAGAAATAACTTTGTTAAGTTTCATGAAAACTAGATAAGCTGTTCTCAAGTTACGGTGCGACATGTTTACGCTGGACGGAAAGATAGACGGACGGACGGACGGACAATTAACTGATAGATGGAGGAACTGACGGATGGAAGGAAGAACAGACGGACGGACGGATGTATACAATAATACGTGTAAAACGCAATGAAATGAAAAAAAACCCTCTTAATTAAAGGTCAAAAGTTTTATTAGGATATCGACCAAGTCGATTTATTTGTATATCTTCTTGACTTCCTAAGTCGTTTTTGCTAAATGACTTTTATATATATGTTTGAAAATAATAATTTCTATCTATTATTTTATTATTGAAAAAAATTAAATTAAAGAATTCCAAACCAAATTACACCGTTCTTGAATTTAAAAAAAATGTGTAACAACTGAAAATTTCAAATTTCTCGAACCGGATCGGACATAGCTTCACTGGCATTTTTTTCAATAAAACAAATAAGACATATTATTTATTTTTAAGTGTACGCACTGACATGTCACAAATGCTTAAATGGTCGCAATTCTATTTATGGTGAAGGTCTGTGGCCGAAGGAAAAATAATATAAAAATGAGGTCAAGGGCAAGTGCAATGGACATACGACAAATAGGGAAAAAATCGTTAGATCTGTGTTTCGTACTTGTATATGTTACAGTCAAACCTTCTTACTTTTGACATATGCAGCTTTATACAAATACATGTAGTTCAAAACGTTATGAATTCGAATCAATTAGTGTCGCTTGTTTAAAAATATCAATGAGAATGTTTATAATAAACATAATCAGACTCACATAATCCGATTTCGCGGGTGTCCCTGTTTTCTTATTTCTTACAATATTTTAATTCGGTATACACTTTATAATATAAGTGGCGAATCTAGAAGACGTATATATTGCACCCCCTCCCCCCGATCCCACCTTTGATGCATGGTAGTTGTAATCCTTTTCTTCCTATAAACATTCATTTTCCATGTCGATTATGCATGCATATATACATTTGTCTTATCATATTTTCCATAATTCATATAGAAAACGCATATTTGAGAGTTTTAACCTCAATTTGCGTTATAACCTTCATTTATATATATTCTGCTGTTAAAAATTTTTGAATGCAAAATAAAATTAAAATTATTTGTATTCTATAAGAGTAGGAATTCTAGTGTTTGCTTATTTTTTATTTGAATCTGAGACTAATCATATATATAATAAGCCGTTGTCCTGTGAAAGAACTTGTTTTCCAACTACCCGGTCACAAAACTCCTTTTTATCACTGAAGTTAAATTATCAATTATAATGCAATGCGATTATGATTTTTTTTTATTTGACCAAACCGGGTTATGCATTGTGAAATCTAAGACCAAACCGGGTGGTACACATTGACGAAACCGGCCAGTTCCATTTTGACATGACCCATTTCTTTCGTTCCATACTCAGAAATACTAGTAGTGAGATGTTCATAAAGACAAGTTTTGCAATCTCCGTGTCAGTATCTATCTTCTCGTACCATTCTTTCCGTACAATGTGAACAAGTTAACGAGAAATTAAGCAATTTCGAGGCAAGGTTCACTCAATTCGTCATTTTGACATGCATTTTTACTTATTTCTCCGTTAATATAGAACGGTTGTAGAAAATATTGCATATCACAATAGAAAATAGTTGTATATGTATATATATTCTTCGATATCATAAAAAAATAAGAAAATAAGGAGAAACCTAGCTTTCTTCTGTCTATTAATGTTCCGTCATTGTAACGGATGTTAGATACCATTGAGTCCGAACAAATTTTGCCGGTGTGGTTTAGACACAGTGATTATTAGTCTCGATCATCCAGCCGCTTTATTTTTCAAAGTAGAGCGTCTGGATGACAAGTGATATAAAAATGGTAATTTATGACATTCGGAATAGTATCGGCTTTTTTAGCTTGTTTTTAAAGACAATGTCCAAGACGAATAACCAAGAAGTTGGTTATTGACTTCGGAAAAAATTATATTACGATAATACTATTGAAAAGCCCGAGAGTACCGATTGTTGTTTAAAGCTATTTATATTTTGTTTGTGACGACATACAAGTCGTGGAAAACACCAGACAGCATGGCTTCCATGACCGCGAAGGAAAATAACAGCACATCAAACCTTGGTAAGATGATATAACAACACAATCTGTTACATAAATTTTAATGCAAACTGAAACAGCGAGTAGTTATATATTCTTTCATGCATGTCCGTGCTACGTAAGCAAGTTACTAATTATACAATAAATGGCAATTTTTGTATTGACTGGGACCACTCGAACAGTCGTGTGTACGCTATAAATACATTTTGGGGTTGTTAACTTTAAAAATACTTGATGGAAAAGTGATATGACGCCGAAATATGCACTTCATCTAAGATAAGTTTGTTGTATTTATATGTAGTGTATAAAGGAGTTTGCATTTTGATATGTGTAAAAAAAAAAGGTGGGAGGAGAGATGCGCAATGTTGTACACTTTTGAAGGAGGGAACGCAATTCAAAAACATAAGCAGACGAAAAACAAACAAAGTATATCTAGAAGATGCCACTGATTTTGTACATACACCAAACGGTCAAAATGATTTATGCTCGATTTTTTTTTAAAACAAATGCATTTAGCTTATACAAACATATAAGAAGTGCGACACGTTGTTATGAAAAGTAATTTAAATATACTGTTAGTAAACAAAGTCTGGACTGGTCAACTTAAAAAAGAAAAATACTTTTTTGCACTTTTAAGAGGCATTTTTTTCACACTAAAAAAAAGTCCATAAAAGAATACAAATGTTGTCAGTGAATATATACCAATTGGCTTTCTAAACCTTGAAACAAAACCATGGCATGAGGAATACACTGTAAATTTGTTTTTATGCAAAACAAGACAGTAAAACAATAGATGCAGCATCAATGAAAGGAGGTGTCAATGAGGCAGCAACCTGTGAACCCAATGACATACATTACCAAAAGTAGACATCAACATGATTAAGAGGACATCTTGTTGACTTAAACAAAAATTGAGAATAAAAGTACCAAAAGGTCAACATTATACAAGTAAGAACATGCGGTATGAATACCAATGAGACAACTATCCACCCCAAGTTCAAAGGAGGTGGATGAGAGCAAGTATAGGCAACTGTATGGCCTAAAACAATGATAAAAATTCATGCATGATTTTGATAGAGAACACGGACAGGGAATGTGCCAAAGAGACATCAACCCAACAAAAGAGCAGGAAACAACCCAATGCCACCAATGGGTCGTGTCATCACCACAGCGAGATAATCTCGCATCTCGTAGCGGAATTCAGCTAGCACCAAGACATTTCTAAATGTATATTTCTATATGATGTTTTTTTCCAAACATTTTGTTTTTCATATATGCTATGCTGGTGACCAAAAATTAATATGATTTTAACATTTACTTTATTTTGTAGACAAACCAATGATGATTTCGGGACACAGATGTTATGTGTAAAATGTGAAGAATTAAAAAAAAATCTATATAAATATTCGAATTTTCATTGTATCATAAACAGCTTCAAGGTTCAATTTTATAAGAAAAAAGATTCAAAGATTTTTTTTTAATTACTAAAGCAGCAATCATTATAAATAAATCACAGTATCAAAAATGTTGGGTTAACATTATTTTGACAGCAACCACAAAGCGAAAAAAGGTACACAGACATATATTAAGTAAATGAAACAAACATCAAGAAACACATTGTTGTCAGATATGTCGGAGAATTTTAAAGATTTGTATTAACAAATTAAAAATCATATAAACAATTTAACAGTTTTCATGTTTGCGTTGTATCGATATCATTTACATGTCTGGCCCTTCTCAGTTAACTATATGGTATGGAGTTTTCTTAATATTGGAGGCCGAGCAGTGATTATATTTGCGAATATCCATGTCATTTGAACTCTGCTGGGTTGTTGCCTCATTAGCAATCATACCAATCTCCTTATTTTATATAAAGGTTCACATGAACAGGAGAATTCGAAGTTGCTGTTTTTGTGAAGCTGCTCTTTTATACAAAAGTCATGATGGATATTATAATAGTTTGTAGTAGGAGAATACACTTTTCAGTTATTTTTTGTATAAGTTAGCATGCAGTATGGGATAAATCCCATTCTATCTTTTCCATGTGATTGATCCAAACATGCATTCAAAGAGTATTGCATGGTTTCATGAATGACTGGTTAACTTCTGTATTTCTTCATAGACACGGAGACTGGCAAAGTGGTATTGTGTGAAGGTTGGTCCCCAAATGTTTTCTTCCCAAAAGGATTAGGCGATATAGATTATTGGTGAAACATTCAGACTATGCTGTCGTTAGCAATTTTAAGATCAGTTAATTTTGTAAATAAAAATTGAGTTGACTCATTGTGTGATCTCGCTGATCTGCCAGTGATAAGTTGTTAAGCAGGGTTTTTTACATTGTAATCTTAGAGTTGTTTTTCTTTCCATAAACGTAACTTGATGTGTGCTTTTCGAGTAAGGTAAGTGCGTCAGATATCTGAAAGATTATTATAAAAAGGAAAGCATAAATTATAACAAGAATTTACAGAAATAAGAATGAGACAAAACTAAGAAAAATGGATAAAAATTAAAAATAAGGAATACAGACTAACGTGGCTACAATATACCGACTGTAGGTTGGTTAACGTCAAGTGGCAAATATTTCATGCATGTTCAGGACGATGTGATACAATATAAAGAATAGAGAATATATATAGTGGTGTGCTATAATATGAAAATAGAGAAAAATGGTAGTTTATAGTATGAAGATAAGAGAATATTAAACGTGGTGTGTTAAAATATAAAAATAGATCTTTTGGGTTGCTTGGTTATCGTCTTGTGGTAAATAATGGTAATGTTCAGGACGAAAAAAAATAACAATAATTATAAAGATGAGGTCCTAAATTATAGCCCGTTGGGGATACATGTTCGAGAAATTATAACTCACCAGAAAATTAAAGTATATTGGATTGCTTTATGTACAAAAAAATGTGGAGTACAACCATCAACTTTGATATCACATTTCCAAAAGTTGTCACAACTGAAAGGTGAATTTCAAAGTAGATATACAGAGCTATGTGAAAAACTGAAACAGTTAGAAAACTCAAAATGTTTCAACGAGTTGGACTCCTTTATCACTGAGTCTGAAATATCCAAAGCCATTTCACACTTAAAATGCAATAAATCATCAGGCTTGGATAACATTAGTAATAATATGATAAAGAATGGACAGACTTTCCTTTTAAAAAGTTTTCAACAGATGTTTAATACTTGTCTGTCTTCAGGTATATACCCAACATCTTGGGCTGAAGGTTATATTACACCAATTTTTAAAAGCAACGATACAAGTGACCCTAACAATTATAGAGGAATAACAATAACAAGTGCAATTGGAAAGCTTTTTAATAGAATATTAAGTCTAAGACTGGACAAATTTCTTCAGGAACATAATATTATACATGATAGTCAAATTGGATTCACAAGGAAAGCCAGAACTGCAGATCATATGTTTATTTTAAACTGTCTTATTAACAAATACTGTAATTCAAAAGAAGGTAGACTGTTTGCCTGTTTTGTTGATTTTCAGAAGGCTTTTGATACTGTTATACATACAGGGATCAAGATTAAACTACTAGATATTGGGGCTGGGTCTTATTTTTATAACATTATTAAAAGTATGTATGAAATTAGCAAATCATGTGTCAAAATTCAAAATCAAGTAAGTGATTTTTTCCCATTAGATATTGGAGTCAAACAAGGTGACAACCTCAGTCCGAATTTATTCAAGATATTCATAAATGATTTGCCCAGATATTTGTCAGATACTAGAGACCCAGTTAATGTCAATGACAAAGATCTACATTGTTTAATGTATGCTGATGATATTGTTTTATTATCTACATCAGCTGAAGGACTACGAGAAAAGCTGGGAATGCTTGATAAATTTTGCAAAGATTGGTGTCTCAATGTGAATACTAATAAGACAAAGGTGCTGATTTTCAACAAGGCAGGCAGACATGTAAAACAGATATTCACATTTCAGAATATAAATCTGGAATGTGTTTCAAAATACAAATACCTAGGTTTATATTTAAGCTCATCTGGTTCATTCAGTTATGCTCAAAATGAACTATACAAAAAATCCCTGAAAGCTCATTTCAAATTAAGGAAAGATCTTTTATCACTTAATCCTGATGTAAAAACAAGTATTCATGTTTTTGACCACACTGTAAAACCTATTTTATTATATGGTAGCGAAATATGGGGGATGTTTAACTCTCTTTCCTCTAAATGTAAGAAGGAAGATATATCTTTTGAAAAATTATTATCATGTTTACCCTGTGAGAAACTTCATATAAAATTTTGTAAATTTATACTTGGGGTACACAAGAAAACAACAAATGCTGCAGTGTTATCTGAACTTGGAAGATTTCCAATATATTTTAATATTATAAAAGGAATGTTATTGTACTGGTATAGATTAGAGAATTTAGGTAATAATTTTCCTCTATTAAAAGAGGCATATACACAATCAAAGACACTACATCACATGAATATAACATCATGGTATGGTTCAATAAATGTTGTTTTTAAAATACTTGGTATTGACTATACAAATGCCATAAATGCTCCATTTTGTGAATCCTTGTACAAATTTAAGAAATATATACAAACCAAGCTATCAATATTGTTCATTAGCTGTTGGAAAAAACAAATAGATAAATTTTCAGACAGTAAACTGAAAACCTACCTTTTATATAAAACAAATTTTGGTTTTGAAAAATATCTAACATTGATCAAGAATTTTGAACTTAGAAGAAGTTTTACTAAATTACGTGTATCTTCTCATAGATTACAAATAGAATTAGGTAGATATCAGGGTATTCCCCGAATTAACAGAATATGTAATAAATGTTCTTCCAATACTGTCGAAGATGAGGCTCATTTTCTATTTGATTGTAACAAATTTGAGGATGATAGAAATTGTATGTTAGCTAGTATTGCACAATATAATTCTTATTTTAATCATATGAACAGTCAAAGCAAAATTATCTGGTTATTTAGTGTAGAAAATGTTGAGTTACTTAAAATAATATGTAATTTTATATACAAACATCTTCCTTAGTGAAGATTAGTTAAAGGAAATCTATGTGTGTATATACATTTGATTGGACATAGAAAATTATATTCATCTGAATATCACAAACATACTAGCCGATTAAAGAAAAAAAAATAATTATTAAGATATATTATTTATTCAAATGTTCTCTTATATCCTTGAGGCATCGTCCCCTGGTATCAACTGCATTCAAGTTACCTATGATGCTTCCTTGTTTGCTTTTGATACAGGTAGGAAAGAGACATTTACACACATTTTACATGCCTCTGGACCATAAGGTATCGTCCCCTGGTGTCAGCTGCCTTTAGGAAACCATAATGCTTTCCTATTTGCTGCTGACACAGGATGAGTCATGGACATGTTTAATTTCTACTTTCTTTTTGGCTAATTATTATATATTTAATTGATCCAACTTTTTGTGTACTATACATACAGACCTTCTAAAATTCAAACTGACCACACGCACGATACACGCACGCACGATACACGCACGATGAATGCACGATACACGCACGGTACACGCACGATACACGATACACGCACGATGAGCGATGAGCGTTACACGGAGGATTAACGCAAAATGAATGATGAATGATGAACGCACGATACACGCACGATGCACGATGAATGATAAATACACGATACACGCACGCACGATACACGCACGTTGAATGATTCATTGACGAATGAACAACGAACGCTTTTTTCACGATTCTCAAAGCTATTATATTTAGAATAGTATTTAAAATTTATATGCATTGTAATTAAAGGCAATACTTGTAGCTATTTTGCCGATACCAGCGTAATAGATAATATACTATTTTGCCAGCTCAGATTCAAATAACTAAATTAAAGTCGGCTATTTTATAGGCACCGGAAATATTTCTGAACTTAGACAGAAGTTCCTACCAATCAAAATATAGTGTCTGGATTAAAGTTCAGCCTGAGAGTTCAAGTTTACGGCAAACGAAGGCGAGACATTGTGTTCCGCGAAACCCTAAGCTAGTTTTATTTCATACAGTTAAAATCCTAATTTTATTTTTATGCATACAATGTCCGACGCATTATATCTATAGACAGTGACTGGTTCTAGAAATTATTTCAACTACATGTTTGATATAACTGATTGCAATAAATAAATGATCTATGTATTTTTATTTTCATGTTATATAATTTTTCACTTTGACGGTTTATATGTATATATCTAAAAAAAATAGTAAGCTGTTTTCGTATTTACTACAAGCATAGCAGAAATTATTTGATTCTTTTATGTTAACATGCACTGCAAATTTTTGTAGTTCTGTACATACATTGTATATACTTATGAACAGGACATATTAGGTTAATTTCACCAATAAATCAGAAGTTGAACATTATTTAGAACGTGTCGGTTTTTCCTTGATATTGCCGAAAATCAGTGATCCGACTGACACGAGCGAACTGACAAAACAACTGATTTAACAAGCATAATCTCTTTTTTTATGTAAGTAACAGTGTTCCTTATATTATCCATTGTTATCAGAATCGTATATGTTAATTTAGAGCAAAAGATATTATTTTGTTAGAAAATTTGATTCGTACAAATTAATTAGAACTAGCTAAGAAAATGATATTTACCAAATAATTAGAAAATTTAAACATTTGTTATACCAAATACTTCATTATATACTTCTGAAAGGACTTTTCGTCCTGAATATGCATTAAACTTTTGCCACTGGACGTTTAAACAACCACTGAATAATCAATTAATCAAATTTTTCTCTCAGTAAAAATGAATTAAAAAATATAACTGACACAATTGGTGTATGCTGTTTGTTTGTACAGAAAACATACTGAATTTGTTTTTATTCCTTTTATAC
The DNA here is from genome assembly GCF_963676685.1 of Mytilus edulis. NCBI lineage: Eukaryota > Metazoa > Mollusca > Bivalvia > Mytilida > Mytilidae > Mytilus > Mytilus edulis. The sequence continues at coordinate 101,152,325 of NC_092346.1, forward strand.
AATTTCAAGTATGTTAGAAAATTCATACATATTTCAAAACATCCTGACACTTCAAATTTCTAGGAGGTGAGATTCTCGGGGTTTTACCTAAAACTCTTAGGGAAAATGCAATCATTAATTCCAATTTGAAACCAAACGGTAATAGATATCCCATATCTTTTTTAAATGCAAGTCTAATTTGATAAGGAGATTTGAAAATTTTACAGTGCAATCATTTTGTGTCCGTCGTTGTCTTTCATACATTGTACATATCAATTGGTGTAACCACTGTTTGCTGTTCGTAATCTGTTGTTTATGGCAGTCAGGCCTCGCGATCGGTGTCCAAATTTAACCCCACTTAGGTAAATTAATGATCATTTATAGGGGATGGGGCTATTTTTCTCGATGCAAACATTATTTTCCTTCCTGAAATAAAAACAGCTTAACAATTTTTCTAAATTTTTTCATTTAATCATAAACCGATGCATATTAAATGATATTTTAAAAATTTAAAACATATTTTTATGGTAAATATATCTAAATGTCAGGGTAATTTTCGTATCCAAATAATTATTTTTTTCATTTTTTAAGGTGATAGTGTTATCAGTTATGTAATTTGACACGTGTCTTATAGTTCAGTGATTTTCTGAAAAAATAACGAAAACTGGCACAGACATTGTTCTATTATCATTTGTGATCTTTTATTGATTAAATTTGAATATATTCATTAAATATCAATATCTATCTAGATAGGAAATGTGTACATTGTACAGCCCCATTTTAGTCCTTAGTACCATATTATAACTCATTATTGCACTTAGGAGTCCTTAGTCGTGTTTAGACGCACCATTTTCTGCTCTTTGGTCGGATTGTTGTCTCATTGACACATTCTCCATTTCAATCCTCCATTTTATTCAATTAGTTGTGAATTTCTTTATCTCTCTGTTTGATGTTTTTACAGACAAAAACAATTCGCAGAATTAATCTAAATAAGCAGACATTAAACTCTTTCTTCTAAAAACTTTTTGCATTTAAACCTTATTGCATGACATTGAAAAAGTATTTTATTATCAGTCTTATCATATATAACCCGGTCAAAGTCTGTAAATTGATTCTTAAAGACATTTAAATGACTAATAATATGATATAAAGAAAAAAATAAATATATTACTATGAAATAAAAAAAAAAATACTTAATAATTGAAGAATTCGTTCTTTCAAGTTGACACATTTGAAATTGCTGCCGTAAATAATATTTTGCGCGACGTCAAACTGTGAAATATCGGGAAAAGATGCACTTTTTTTTCGAGATTTAACCATTTGCTTAAAGGGAAACTCCGCCAAAAAAATCAAACATTGATATTATGTCCATTCTATATAAAAATGCTCAAATTCATTGATCTTAAATTCTATTCTGCTAGACAAGAGATCACAATCGATTTTAAAAGAGTATCAATTCTCTGCGTGCCGCCAATTTGACCATCTTTGACCATCTTTTCCGTATTTAGCCACGATATGTCTATGAACCATAAAAGACCAAAGCAGTAACCTAATGAAGTCGTAATTGCGAGTGGATATCTTGTCAATCGTACGGTTGTATTATCCGACTTACTAATTTGATACGGAAAATGGTTTTTTTTGTAAGTAACCAAGGTTTGCATGTCGTTTTTAACTGTTTATGTGGGAATTGGTTAAAAAGTTATAGTTCAAAGCCATAAATGAACAAAAATAAGTGTTCCGTGAAAATTGTTTTCGAAAATCTAATTTGTTAATTATTCTTTTATGTAATAAACTTATTTTGATAAATTCGGACCTTCCCTTGTCTGATCACCTGCATAGCTATTGGTATTACTCCGAAAGGTATTGCGAGGTGACAGGTCCAGGTATTCAGGCGATTTCCTGTCGGGTGTATAATATACATCTCTGTCTTGCGTGTCTGATAGTGATATATACTGGTCAATATTACTAAAACTCATACGCTTGTTTATAAATAACATTTCTGGTGTAAAGAATATTATTTATAAAAATCTAAATAATTTAAATAAAAAAGATTTTTTCCGAGGGTACATTTGAGAAAATGTAAGTACTCGTCTCGTTGTCAAATGTGAAGGACAGTTTGAAACATATAAGAAATATAAATTTAACAAAAATATACGCACTTGTCAACCATTCGCCTGGATAGAACGTTACGGAACTATAGATAGTTGCAATTTAAAATTATATACCGGCATTTTCAGATTGAACATAAGAAAGTAAAATACATTTTGTTTAATTTGGGTTTAAAGTTTTGTAAATAGACTAGTCCTCGCATGACAACAGTATGTCATCATGGGATATCGATGGACTATTGTATACCAAAAGAAGAAAAAGAGAACCATTTTGAATTAAATACAGGTCGATTTTTAACTTGCTTTGGTTCATCAAACTTTAGTTATTTGGACATTTTTCAATAAGATTGTTCTCGAACAAAGGAAGGAATTCGTCATCACGGGATTTATTTTCTTTCTTGGTATTCAATAACAGAGAAAAAAAAACTGTTTGTCCGCTAAATAGGGGTATTCGTGTCATATTAAAGACTTATAGTTATATTAAAAAATAGGGAAAATGACAATAAATTGGTTCTGTATTTTTTTTAAGTATCGTTAAAGATGTGTGTCTAAGGTGAACGACACAAGAACCCCTTCATACTTTAGTATGAGAGTATAGCATGTAAACATTCCTTCTCAATATGGTTGTATTGGAAATCTTTTATTACAGATTGACAACTCATGGTCCGATATGCATGGAATATTTGCCACATGACGCCCATAGTTCTTTCTACCATCATCATCTTATTCTCTGATATTGCTGTAAACATCGATGGTTTACACACAAACAAAACGGGAGTGATGTTCCTTCAAAGCTTCACCGTGTTATAAACTGAAATTTCGGTATTGAAGTGAATCTACATCTCACAAACAGGATTTTTAAATAACGATTTTGAGTGATCACCTACCAAACCAATATAAACGTATGGCAAGATATAACCATGCAGGAATTTAGTTTTCGTCAGACACAAAAGCTCATCACTATCATAAACGTATACGTATATTGATGCAGTTTTAAAATATCAAGAACAAGCGGTCGATGTCGATAGTCCGTTTACTAACTGATCAGAGTCAGACATGTCACTTTTCCATTCTTGGAAGCCTTCATATTTCCCGTCCGACGATGGGAACTCTTTCTGATTGTGTTGACTATAAATGCTTGTATGGTGGTTCTGTCGTTTATTGTTCGCTGGCTTATTGTTCGCTAGCTATTGTTTGCTAGCATCTGTCTGGTCTGATTACGCGGGGATCCTCCTATCTGTTGTGTTGACGTTGATCGATTAAGGTTGGATACTATATATAATATTTAAAATAAATGAATAGTTGTTAAAAAAATCCAGAACGAAAAAGTATTTTCTCAAGTGTATTTTGTAAATATTTCATGTAAATAATAAATTTGTCAACAGAGCAGTATATCTAATGTCGGTATTTAAAAGACCGCATACACATTTTGCGTTCGTATAATGGTATTACTTCGTCGTCGTCCGTCGTCAGTTTGACTTGTTCGTAGAGCGTTTTCACAAATTCTGGTATACTTTGTGGTTTCCAGTTAATCGCAATTTTGAATACGTGTTTTATAGATTCGCAAATGATACTTGTCCACAATTAAACATGTTGAAGCCGGTTACGAGGTAATACACAATCGTACAATCGTTCTTTAAGTTTTTGAAAGTACGCGTTGAAGTTTTGATAACAAGAAAAAGATGTGGTATGATTGGGGATGAGACAACTCATCGCAAGAAATAAAATGACACAGAAGTTTTCCCCATAAGTCACCACACGACCTTCAATAGTGAGTAATGAACATACCACAGTCATTATTTCATAAATTATCTCATACAATATGTTAAACAGACAATTTGTTAAAAAAAATTCGTAAGGGTTCCGCGGAACCCAGTGTCTCGCCTATTCTTTCTGTTTGGTAAAAACCCAGAGCAGTTTATGAATCTAATAAATGTTTAAAAACTTCGTGATACTATCTAATGATCATAAACAAGCTTCTGTCCAAGTTTGGTAGAAATCCAAGATAGTTTAAGAAACGGTTATTAAAATTTCTAAAACTTTAACCACAGAGTGAATATTTGTAGACGCCGCCGCCGCCGAAGCCGACGGAATGTAGGATTGCTTAGTCTCGCTTTTTCGACTAAAGTCGAAGACTCAACAAAAAACATACAAATCAGATTTCCTTCTGACATACGGGCGCAATACGCTTTTTTTATACGCCCGTAAAAAATATACGCCCGTCAACATTTTGACGGGATGTATTATAGTATACAAATGTACGGCGTACGTCCGTCCGCCGGGCTTCCACATGTCGCGCTGTAACTTGAGAACCGCTTATCCATTTCATGAAACTTAACATATTTGTTTCTTATGATGGTTTTCGGAATTTACGGTTTTTATTGAAACCATTTGTACAGAATATGCACGCATCTTTGTCGGAATTAAAATAAAAACAAAACACTTATAAATATATATATTCCTTTTGTCTTGAAGTTCGTATATCTTACGTAAACATTTTTACAAGCTGACCACACTCTTACTTATAAGTTAGCGCACATCAAAGTCGTGCTCATATGGCAAACAATTTTGTTGGGAAAGAAATAAAACAACAGCAAAATTATTTGTCCTTTTTATCATTTTAAGAAAGAACAACACATTTAATTATAAATATTTGAAGCATAAATATTTTCGATACAATTGTTTTAAATTACTTAAAATAAAGAGATCGTGATTGTTTAATCAGTTCAATCGGGTCATTGATTTTCGGCATATCAAAGAAAAACCGGCACGTGTCTAAATAATGTTGAATATTTCGTTTATTTACGAATATTTTTCTGTAAAATTTGAAATTTATGCATTAAATATCATTCTCTAACATGATATATCAAAATAAAACGTATAACAGCACTCCTTCTAGTCCTTAGTAGCATAGTCAAGGCCTTAGTGCATTTAGGACTTCTTAGCAGTGTTTAGACGTTTGTTTCCCGGCCATTATTGAAATTCGTGAAAATACCTTAATATTTGTATATTCCGAAGGCATACTGAATGTTTTACGGAGGGAACCAACCTAGTTACAAATGTAACAACATACTATTGTGAATTATTTTTTTCGGATAATAATCTTTTAGACATACATTTTGTACATTAAAAACGGTGTCATTGATAGGCAACCATGAACACAATGAAAAATGAATCCGTGAAAGTGTTCCATGTTTATTCCATTCAAATAAAGACTTGTTACGATAATACCATATTTTAAACTGTTTTATAAAAAACAAGATTATATCATAACTTGTAAATTCAATTTTAAGTTTTAAAAGTTCCTCGATTTAAAATCTTTCTTAAGGAATATGATGATACATGATATACTTACCTGATCCTATATTTGTTTAATTAAAAACTAAATAATGCCTTCATATAATGTTTATTTTTATTCAATTTTCCACAAAAAATATTTAGCTTAGTTTAAATGAAATTCAGAACAGAGATTTCAGACACTTTTGAAGAGGATATACATATTCGTGTTAATTCACCTCAGTTTAATTTGTTAATTCAAGTTTGACATTTAACATTTTAATCCGCAATCCACATTTACCCGACAATCTTGTACATTGTATTTTCTCAATGGAATAACATTACGTGCATGTGACCATCAGAAACTAAGACAAAATATTTATAATGGTATTTATCAAAACTTAAATATGGAAGCGTATATGGTACAAATTAAGTATACTTATTGTCAAAGAATGTGTACTTGTTTTCTTGAAATTCTTACTTATTAACTAGGAATTCCTTTGAAAATATCTTAGTAGCATATGAATTGGCCAAATAATCGAAGAATTATAATCTAGCATAGTTCAACCAAGGATTTGTATAGTTTCTTTTAAATGAAATAGTGTTTGTGTTTTGGCGACTAAACCAGCAACATTGCTGTTATTAAATAAAAATATAAAACTTTCGCCATCTGATAATGATAGGTTAAAATGTTCATTAAAATGTATAATATTTGTAAGTTTTACTTAAAGTCGGAACAAATATACATACTTTAACCGCGAGAAAAAAATATAAGCTTTGGTGAGCTCTATAACCGACTATCATATAATAGCCGCAATAAATGAACGTTACACAATTAGAAATGAACGTTTGACAAATGGACATTATCTGATATACACAATTATACACGATTGACGAACGCACGATACACGGTTAAGAATGAATGATTGATGAACGCACGATACACGCACGATACACGGTTGAGAATGAATGATTGATGAGCGCACGATACACGCACGATACACGCACGATGCACGATTAAGAATACACGATGCACGCACGTTACACGGAAAATACACGGAACGATGAATGATGCACGCACGATTGGTACACGCACGATACACGCACGATGCACGCACGCAACACGCACGATACACGATGAACGCACGGAATAATGGTCAGTTTGAATTTTAGAAGGTCTGTATGTGGATATCTATTTTTCTTTTTTTTTTCTTTTTGGGCTGCTTGTTTGTTATCTATATCAACCACACTTGTAATAAAATGCATTAGTATTAAAAAAAAACAACATACTATAGATTCTTTATCTACGTATTCTTTAAGAACTTAAATAGTTCTCGTTTATCTTTTTTTTTTTTTTTTATCTCATTGTTTGTATTGTATTATGAAAAAATTATTGATGTTGTAATGTTTATGCCCTTTGGGGCCCATAATTGGAAATAAAAATATCTTATCTCTGTACAACGGTCCACCTACGGATCCCTCTCTTAGCGCACAGAGAGCGTGGTATATCCTCTATACACGACCAGTGGCGGATCCAGAACTTGTTATAAGGAGTGCACTATACAGTCATGCTACAGTGTTTCCTTATATGATATAATCAACCAAATTTTTCCCACGAAAAAAAATCATGTCTAATTTTTTTTTACATGTGACAAAAATTCAGAAAAAAAGATCGCCGCTAATTACAGTTTTTTATCGTTCTTTTAAAATTGCCCATCTGCAAGTTGGGCAACATAGGATCAGCTACAAGAATGTCAGTTTTAATAGTCACATATACATGTAACGTTACACTGTTTACTGTTGTTATTATTTTTTTTTTAAATATAATGGGGATAACGGAAGTGCTATTTATAGATATGTTCTATATTTAATTATTTGTTACGCCCCCTATAAATATCTGACCAGTCCGGTTAATCACCCCAGACGCTATATTTAAATATGCGTCTGGGTTATCGAGACTAAGTGATTATGTGACTCAAGAAAACATTCTAAAAAATTGGTAACAATTGTACCGAAAAGAGAAAATCGAGTGCACCTTTTTATGTTAGGGCGTGTTTGAGTTGAATATTTTGTCTTGAAAACGTACAAAGCAAGAATATTTGATACATCAAATCGCTTCAGATTCTATCATTTTTATATATTAAACCTACAGGTTGACTTTATAACATAAAAAAATCACAGTACTAAAAGACGAAATATATGGGTCAAGTGAAATACCTATCCAATGAATCATAAAAACAGAGTAGGTGTGTTAGAATATCTATTTTTCACTAAAAGTACTTGACGACAGTCTTTCAAGTTGGATGATGAAAATGCATATCTTCGAACAAAAAAGATTTTTGTGTGTGAGTAAGTAAGTAAGTAAGTAATTTTTATTGGTTTAAAATCCAAATTTACAGGATTGATACCAAGACAATACAAATTTGTTATACACAAACATACAAACATATATATATCATACCAATTTCATAAACATTATATGAGGAGGTGGTACCACAGAGTTATTTAGTGCTTAATAAAGCATTTCTAGAAATGTACATGTCGCTTATAAATTTAACAATAAAGAATTATATCAGTCTCAACACACGTATATAAAAATTTAAATCTTGCTTCATTAGTCATATTTAAAAAAGAGGGAACTATTTCACTAATTTTGGAAAACAGTTGGTCTCTAATTATATTTAGTTTTGTACATTTTAAAGTGAAATGAAATTCATCTTCAACTTCTAAGAGGCACAAAGGACAAATTCTTTCTTCTACAGGGGTTTTAGTGTGACGCCCTTGTTCAATTCTAAGAACACTATTACTAATACGAATTTTAGCAAAATGCCCTATTACTTTTCTGTCTATATTTAACAATAAATAGTTTTCCAATTTATAATTTTCTTTAAGCTGTCTATATGTTCTCAGCTTATTACCATGTACTGCTTTATTATCACAAAATATATTTTCTTTCCAATAATTAAGATATCTATCATTAAGTTTGGTATGAATTGCATATAATAAACGCCTTTTTGAAATAGTATCATGATTTTTCCAAACATGTGAAAAATTTAATGTAGCAAGTAACTGTTCAATCTTTTTAGCAAATCCATTGGTTAATTGCAGGTTGGAACAATATACATCTTTTAGTAAACAATTGTTATCAGATTTGATCACATGCAACCAGAAGCCAATTGACAGTTTTAAAGCTTCTATGAAAACTGGATACATACCAAGTTCAGCTAGTACTGCTAAATTGACAGCTGATTTATTTACTCCAATTAAAGTTTTTGCAAATTTAATTTGGACTTTGATGGTAGCCAATGACCAATATTTTGACTCTAGATTTGTAATATCTTTTATCATATAGAGAGACCAAACTTCACTACAGTAAAGAAGTATAGGTTTAACACAAGCATCAAAAAGCTTTAAGTGAGGTAATACATTGATATCTTCAGAAAATAACAGTTTTCTAATACAAAATATAGCTTTTGAGGCTTTTTTACAAAGAAGTCTCACTGCTTCTGTAAAACTACCAGATGGTTTAAACAGTATACCCAAATATTTATATTCTGTACAGTGTTCCAAAATATTATCACTAAAAACAAACATGTCTTTTGTAAGTTTTTTACCTGATTTGTTAAAAATCATAACTTTGGTTTTGTCAAGATTTACTGTTAAATCCCAACTAGTGCAATATAAACTAAGCTTGTCAAGGCATTTTTGTAAGCCATTAGCCGATTCAGAAATAAGGACTAAATAATCAGCGTATAACAGACATGATATATCATTATCATTTAACTTGGGTGGTTCACATGTTGAGTCAAAAATAGATGGTAAATCATTAATATATAAAGAAAATAATGTAGGGCTTAAAATACACCCTTGTTTTACCCCAAATGAGGAATTAAAAAAATCAGTGATACCTTCCGAGATCTTTACCGAGTACAAAACCTTTTTATGCATATCTTTCATTATACTAAAAAAGGGACCATCTATGTTGTAATAAGACAATTTGTAAAAGAGGGCATCTCTGTTATAGTATCAAATGCCTTCCTGAAATCAATGAAACAGGCATGTATCTTTTTTGATGATTTAAATGCTTTATCAATTATAGTTTTTAGAGTTAAAATATGATCACTTGTTCGACTTCCCTTTCTGAATCCAATTTGCTCACGACAAATAAGTTCATTTCCTTCAAGATACTTTTCTAATCTGTTATATAAAACTTTTAGAAAAAAATTTCATAAACAACTTGAAAGGGCTATACCTCGGTAATTAGATGGATCATTAAAACACCCACCCTTGAAAATGGGCTTAATAAATTTGTTTCTCCATAAAGTTGGGTAGATACCAGACTTAAGTATAAGATTAAACAATTTTACATAAACATCAATATTCATATAACAAGATATTTGTAACATTTCATTTGTAATACAATCTGAACCACTTGCTTTATTATTCTTTAAAGATTTTGCTGCAATAACCACCTCCTCAGTTGTAATAGAACTGTTTAACATCTTAGTACATGTGTTATGTGTGTGATAACTAAAGGTCTTCAACCATTAAAAAAATCTAGTCTGCCCTTCCACAAAATATTTAATTGGAATTATTTAAATGTTTATGATTTTTCAAAAATTCCACCTGACAACCGATTAGACAATAGTTTTAAGTTGAATCAATGCAGACAAGATCATTAACTGATGCTCATTAGCTAGAAGATACATTTGTCTTTTAAAATACAACTGACATATAAGGATCGTAATAATACTATGCTAATAAATTTATCGGTTTTCAAGAGCACAAATTGGCAGCGCGTCATCCATACAATGGCTTCTGTTTTTTCGATTGTGAAAATTAAATGGCGTAATGGAGAGATAATTTTGACGAAGTAGAATCCTGACTGCACCTGATTGTTAAATGTGTGTAAATGTACGCTTCTGATGTCGTCCGTGCAATGTTTTCATAATTGTATTATAGGAACTGTAAATATAGTAGAAACATCACTTTTAGGACAATAAATATAAGAAGCAAGTATGTAAGCACAAATAATACATAAATTAAACAATTATTCAATATCATAAAAGAACAATTTATATATTAAAAATGAAATAGATAAAAAATTGCCCTTTCCTTTCCCCCTCTCTTTTCCCTTTTCTCGATTACTATTTAAGCCTTTTTCAACTGATTTTTATAGTTCGTTCTTATGTTGTACTGTTATACCACTGTCCCAGGTTAGTGGGAGGGTAGGGATACCTCTAACATGTTTAACCCCGCCACATTCAATATGTATGTGCCTGTCCCAAGTCATGAGCCTGTAATTCAGTGGTTGTCGTTTGTTTATGTGTTACTTTTTTTTTTCTTTTTTTTTTTTTTTTTTTCGAGTTTTCGTATATAAATAAGGTAAGGCCGTTAGTTTTCTCGTTTGAATTGTTTGCAATTGTCATTTCGGGGCCTTTTATCGCTGACTATGCGGTATGGGTTTTGCTCGTTGTTGAATGCCTTACGGTGACTTGCAGCTGTTAATTTCTGTGTCATTTTGGTCTCTTGTGGAGTGTTGTCTCATTGGCAATCATACCACATCTTTTTTTATTATCTTTTTTTTTTACATATATATATATATATATATTCTACCACTGCATCGAGTGTGATACGATATTTATCCACTCGAGACAGTTAAATTTTCAAATTTAAAACGCGGGGCTCGCCGAGCGTTTTAAATATTTAAAATTTAACTGCCGAGAGTGGATAAATATCGTATTACACGAGATTTGGTGGTAGAATCTGTTTCTCTAATGATTTTCTAACATTATGCAGGCAAACTTAAAACGCGAGGTGTTGCAGAACTGAAGTATTTAGATACGTATACGTATCAAAGTATTCATATGCGTGTTTGGTTATAGAAATAACCTTTGGCTAAATTGTTGAACTTCTCACTCGTTATGAATTTAATCTTTTTGACCAATTATTTATTTTTTTATGCAGATAGTTTATTTCTTTTAAACTACTAGTATACTAATAGGGAGGCTATGATGAACTTTGAAAAAAAGTCACTTTTTGCCAAAAAAACCAACATAAAACACAAAGACAGGATAAAAATTTATGTCAAAGTCAGGATAAACTTATAAAAAAGGCAGATCCGATTAGAGTGAAAAATAAAACATATAGGACAGAGATTACAACTAAAAAAATGCAGGACAAAATCTTTTCATCCTAGACCCCCCCCCCCCCCCCCCCTTCCGTTAAAATCAAATGGTAGCTCCCTTTCCAAGGATTTGTATAGTATAGTTATATACAAACCCTCGAGTTAACAAAACAGGGCAGAGGTAGATTAAGGGAGAGGCCCCACTCCCCTTTTTGAGGGAAAAATTTGATTGATTATATGGGGATTCACTAAAGCATGACTGAAACGGCCCCCTCTAATGAACATTTTTGTATCCTCCTGGCACAGAGTAGAGGTGGCTAGGTACTTAGAAATTAAAAAAAGAAACAAAGTACTGATCTGAGAGTCTCTACTGTTGTTTCATTTACTAGTATTTTAGAAATGTAGATGAAATACGCAAGCCACCATCCCAATGTAACATACTTTTCCCATGACATTTTTGCATGTATTTTACAAGGCAAAACCGAATATTGCCAATCGTTTTATTTCAAGGCGTCAAGAGATTTTATTTTGAACTCTACAATTCAAAAGTAAAACAATATCTTTATCCCATCCCCTTACCTTTCAAGATCTAGCTATTGTATTGTGGTTTTTTTTATATGTATACATGTCTATTTGAATATCGCACTCCCATCAAAGTGGTTCATATTAATTTAAACAGCTCCCCTTCTACAAAAACTTCGAAGATTTTATCACACGTCAAAAAGGTTCTGGCAGTATTTTAATTTACCTAACGTGCTAATTGCAAAGTTTGATTGGTTGAGCTCAAAAGTAAACCTTTTTGATACATCAGATACGTTGGGGGAACATTCCATTCATGATGCTGTTATTTCATTGGCTGTACGATACGTACAGAATATTCACAAGAAGGTTACATTTTATTTGTCATGCTAATCAAGCGGACCTTGATCGGCTTCGATGTACTCTATCTGATTCATATGTACAGAGGCGGTTCAGTGGTATCTCAGGGTGCCCGGCCCTCTTTTGTGGGAAACATCTTATTGATTATATAGGGAATCACTGAAAAATGAGTGGGGCGCGCCAATCTTTGGCAGTCGGTGCCACCCCCCTCCCCCCCCCCCCCCAAACCCCTTTACGAAAATTTCTGGATCAACCAATACATGTATATTCAATCATTGTTTTTTATGACACGTGATAGATTTGTGATTGTTTTTTTCATGTAACAAAAATAAATTCAGCGTCCTATTCAAAGCGGTATAAAATGTATTGATACTATCAAACTGCTACACACAATTTAAAGATTAATTATACGTCAAATACGTTCTTGGAATATTCCAATTTTACTCCATGTGCTATGCACACAATTTGATTGGTTGTGGTAAACAGTTAACTTTATTGATACATCGGATACGTTGGAGGAGCATTCCATTTCTGAAGCGGTTTTTTCATTGGCTGTTTGATACGTTTGAAGCTTCACAGGAATGTTCCATTTTATTTGTCGTGCTAATCAAGCGGATATAATGTGTTCTTTATGTATTTTTCAGCAATTTGTATAGTGTCTGATGTGTTTTCCGGAAACTTTTATGGAATACACTATTTTAAGTATACAACGTCAAATGAGAAATTAATATTTTGTTAAACACGACTATGTATTGAGTCTAAATAGACAACATTCAACTCAAACATGCATTCATTCAAAGATTGCGAAAGTTGAGCACACTTTTGACATGAGGCATGTTTGAAATTTAAATAAAAAATGATACAAGAAACGAAAAATTGTTAAGCTTTTTCACATTCAAATTAAAGGTTGAGTTTACTTGGTGATAATGGATTATAAAATTATGTGAAATAGCACGAGTGAACATTACAACTTAGAAGTTCTGATTTTTTTCAAGATATAATATATAATCATAATACTATTCCTATAATATAAGACGCTGCAGGTTCATAGCATTTACATTCAACGTTTTTTATCGGATATTTTTTTCCCTATCAATGTTGAACCGCAACGTCGTAATATTCTATAACAACCATCCATTTTCTCGTAGCAAAAATTAAATTAATAATCCACTGCCAAAACAAATAAAACTATTAGGAACAACCTAAATATGAATGAAAGTAACTTCTTACTGCATTAATAGTTTAAAATAATGTTCCTAATCCATCACTTTTATCGTCAGTTGACAAACAATTTTTTCACGCCATTTTATTTCAAATATATGTGCCGATCCTTTATTTTAAGGATTGAGTGAACGAAACGAATTTGAAGATAATATTTATAATCAGTATTATACGAAAAATACGAATGGGGTTTACACGTTTACAGAATAGAGAACAATAGGCAAAAAACATAAAGAATAGAAAAATATGGGTTCTATTTTTTTTTTAATTTGATGATATGCACCCCCCCCCCCCCCCCCACACACACACCTCCCAGAAAACAAACGGTATATGTATATTGTTTACAGTTGAAAAGAACAATGTCCAAAATACAGTTATAATGTATCAACAGATTATTAAAAAATATGTTAAACATAAATTATAAGTATAACTTATTCATTAATTGAGTCAGTACCTACCCAATAATTCTTGTGGGCTAGTCAATCGATATTCGGTGAAATCTAGCATGTCGTTACAATTCCATAACAGTACTGTCAAATTTTGATTTTCAAATGCGATTTCGCGAGTTCACTTTGGGACAAACTAATTATCCTTTACAAAAAGTTCTCTACTCCAAGTTGTTAATTGAGCAACAACAGAAATCATGGGCAAGTTCTAAGAGCAGGCGAATTTATAAATGTCTTTGGAAATATGAGTTCATGTAACGGGGGCGTGCGAGCCAAATTCACCAAATGAATGTTCACTAGTCAATAGAACGGGTGATGCGATGAATGTCTTTCGAAATACGAGTTCGAACGTTCATGAAATCTGCTAGCTGCTAACGGTATGACAGAGGGACAAAAGATACCAGAGGAACAGTCAAACTCATAAATCGAAAATAAAACTGACAACGCCTGGCTAAAAATAAAAAAAAGACAAACAGACAAACAATAGAACATATGGCACAACATAGAAAACTAAAGAATAAGCAACACGAACCCTACCAAAAACTAGTGGTGATATCAGGTGCTCCGGAAGGGTAAGCAGATCCTGCTCCACATGTGGCACCCGTCGTGTTGCTTATGTTATAACAAATCCGGTAAATAGTCTCCTGCTCCACATGTGGCACCCGTCGTGTTGCTTATGTTATAACAAATCCGGTAAATAGTCTCCTGCTCCACATGTGGCACCCGTCGTGTTGCTTATGTTATAACAAATCCGGTTAATAGTCTATTTCGGAAGGTCACATTCATGAAAGGGTAATAAAGTTGTAATGTTCCATGAGAGTGCATCAATGTGAGAGCGAGAGTGGCAATTCATGATTTTCAAAGTACAGGTTCATAAAACAGAGGTGAGATATTCTCATTCACCAAATGTTCTTTTGTAAGTTGTTAAGCATAACAAGATATTAATTTCCAGTTGTGAGCGGGCGATACATGTCCTTCAAAATACGAGTTCATACAACGGAGTGAGCAAGCCATTTATCTTGTCCAAGCTTTTAAGAATGAACATAAATCAATTGCGAGTTGTGAGAGCGGGCGAGGCGATGATCCTTCAAAATACGAGTTCATAAAAAAGTGAGCGAGCCAATTCTCATTCACCAAATGTTCTCTTGTCCAAATTGTTAAGCATCAGCAGTAATGAAGTTCTAGTTGTGAGAGCGGATGAGTGGAAACATATCTTTCAAAATACGAGTTCATACAACGGAGGTGAGCGAGCCAATTCTCATTCACCAAACGTTTTCTTGTATGTATAGATAGAAAAAAATAATACCTGGCGAGGCAATATTTGTATTGCAAAATTCGAGTTGTTACAAAGAATAATAGCAAGTTGTTAGAGAAGACAGTTCAAGAAAGAATGCAATTTTAATCTCTCGGTGTTTGTAGAAACTCTTCAACACTAAATTTGCTCCTTTCTTGACAAGAACACGGGTTTTTTTAACACTCTGCACAATATTTACAGGAAAGACACCGACAGTGCTACAAATCGCATCTCTTCGCATTTCTGATGTATCTTCTTTGAAGTTGTCCATGGTCAATGAATTTACAATTTGACGTCTGATACAAGTGCTGGTGCTTTTTATGATATCGCGTATACATTTGCCGGTGGTTTTGAGCGACAAAGTAAAGCTATCATAGTAAGATAAAACTGAATCCATCTGTGCCATCCCTAGCACATCTGTAAGCTTCTTGCCAATAGGACAACACTGATTTTGGACATTTAATTATTAAACTTTTCATGCATATGTTGTTCTCGCAATTTTACCATTGTTTTGTTGTGCGTTATGAGATGTCTCATAGAAGGGCTTAACATATTAATATTGTTTAAATATGACAGAAAGAAAATAAGTTTTGTTTTGAAAATAGTACATGAAGTCGTTTAAAATAAGAAAAAGAAAGGGAAAAGTGGCTGCCAGCTTAACAGCACAAGAAACATGAAACATATTGTAATGCATAAATGCAATTTATATTGGTTTGCGTAATTCGTGTAAAATTCATTACATTTGAATTACTTTATAATTACAAAATACTTATAGAATCACATTTTACCGTTTATTGATTTACATTTATCCCCAGATTCTGCATATGACCGTCGAGCTATGCATTAACTGTATAACTATATATAGATATATATTGTATTAAGATAATCTTTTTACAAAGCTTGGGTAGAAGTTTATACAAACAAAGCAAGCGAGCCGAACAAAGCTTTACTCTACAAGCATTATGAAATTAGCCCTAATCAAAATTGTAAAGAGATGTGGGAAGCCAACGCAACAAACGAGACAAAATAATGTTACATTAACAAGAGTTTAAATGAAGTTGATGTAAGCAGTTTATACCACGTGGCCTTCCGCGAGAGGAAAAAGCGCCGCTATGGCCATCATGAAAACCCCCGCTGTAATGGCAAAGCCTCAACATACAACAAAATCTGTAAAGCAAGTAAATCGAGAAAGCCAACTACCTTGTTCATGTATGTAATGATTGTCACCATTTCCAGCTTTGACCATTATTTTCATGACACAGCAAAGTTATTTGCAATAACTCTTTGGAGTAATTATCACCGTGTATAATTCCTGTTATTATTGGGACATAATATTCATTTATACAATCATCCTTTACCTTTTTAGGAATACTAAATGGTCGCCTCCTCAGAGTTAAGAAACATTTGTTGATACGCTTCCTTTTCTATTAATGAGGAAATTAGAATTAATTTACATCATTTCATCATTAACTATCATCTGAAAGTCAAAATAAAATTCGTTTTCCAAGGAATTCTCTGAAATATGTACAACTGATTAACCTTCGGAAAGACCTGCGGTACTTCTCGTAATTGACCCGCTTGACAATTTGAAATGAGGGGGGACAGTTTGAAAAGTGGTTCAAAAAAGGATATAAATCCATCATATGATAAGGTAAGACATTTTATTTATTATTTAAGATGTTAATTTGTAAGGATAATGACATAAGTAAACTTAAAACTGTCGAAAACATTGTCAAATTGTCGTTCAAAGTTCCCACAAAAATTCGTTGGGAATTCGCTACGAGAAATTGGATGGTTGTTTAAATAAGACGTTGCGGTTCAACATTGATAAAAAAAAAAATAAAAAATCTCTTTTGGATTTTGATTGGCATTTTTTTTCCTTCATACAAAAGGGGTGAAAATTAACTAAGTTGTGGTACAATTATGAGATGCTCCCTCAGGTAAAAAACCGGTTTGTATTGTTTTGATTGTCCTTAATTGTCATGGACAAGAGGTATCTTCACAACTATAGGTGAGTTAAAGAGTTTATCTGAGTCAGTGAGTGGACAGTATCAAAGTAATTCAGGTGTTTGCAGTGGCGGATCCAGAGGGGGGGTTCCGGGGGTGCGCACCCCCCCTTTATTTTGGCCGATCAATGCATTTGAATCGGGACAATCGGGACATATGTTTTGCACCCCCCCCCCTTTGCCCTGGGCTAGCACCCCCCCTTTCGAAAATTCCTGCATCCGCCACTGGTTTGTTTATTTTTACACCTTCTGCAGAAAGGAAAAAAAAATGCCCATCAAAAACCAAGAAAGTGCTTTCTTAAACACTTTTTTAAAACTTTTATATATCTAGTGGATGCTAGGCATTAAAACTTTCCAAACAGAACAGGTAAGTCTGTACACAGAGTAGTTTTTGAGGTGAAAAACGGCCATATTTGTCCGTTTGTTATGATGAACCTTAAGTATTCCTTAAACTTAGATTTCACTAAAAATTTCCTTAGTTAAGTAAAATTCTTAAGTGGTATGCATAAACTTACCTAAGTCTTCACTTAACTAAGGAATACTTAAGACTATATGACGTATATTAGCTCATCACATGTACTCAGTGTATGTAAAGTGCGGATCCTAAAATATCATTTTCACTGTATATGCCAGAAATTTTTGATGTAGAATGATAAATAAACAGACGACTTTTTTTTTATTTTTGAAGAAAATGAAGAAAATGAGTTAAAAAGTATATGTTAAGAAACACATAATACTAATAAAACAAAGTAAGAGATGCGAACGGGTTTTTTTTCGCGCCTAAATCCAAATAGCTGTGAAATATATACCAAAATAGGTGAATATTTAGGACATTTCACGAACAGATCGTGCAGGTGTTTTATAACTAACAGATAAGATGTTGTTGCAGAAAAAATATTCATTTCAACACAATTATTAAAGTTGTATAACGTAGAATAGGTTTTGTCATTCAGTTTCTTCATATTGAACTGAATTCCACTATGATGCTTTCTTTATGTGAGTCATGTTTACTGTCGAATAATGATACTATTCTTTCATTTTCACTGTAGAGCGATTCATTAGTATTGTATATGCGGCGCATTTTCACTGTATGATATATTTATTTTTTTATATAATTACGGCGTATTTTTTAAGCATGTAAAGCAATACTTTAGTTAGCTGCTTTGTTTTTTTTTGTACAATCATTATGATAACACCCAATTTAATTCAAATATAATAATTATATAAATACAGGTTAAACTATGCCGATACATATTGTTTAAAGATGTCAATCTTATTTACAAAGTTTGTATAAACAATTATACAAACTAAGCAATCAAGTCAACCAAAGTTTTGCTTTACATGCATTAGGAAATTAGCTGTAAAGCCTTAATTTAGCCGACTTGCTCAAACAATAGATACAGTAAGAGACGGATTTGATAAAATTTAACTTACGGAGGAAAGTTTGGTTTTAAAACACTCTAAATAAATTCAATAGAAATAACATTTATTTCAAATGTATTCCAATTTTAAAATTTCTTATGAATCGTATAGGGATCTTTATCCTTGTGTTTTTTTATCCATTTCCATATCCTTGTTTTTTTATCCATTTCCATGACACTTCACCACTAATTACATACATCTTGATAAAGATTGAATCGTTGGTTTTCCCGTTTAAAAGGTTTTACACAGGGGCCCTTTATAACTTGCTGTTCGGTGTGAGCCAAGACTCCATGTTGAAGACCGTATTTTGACGTATAAAGGTATACTTTTATAAATTGTGACTCGTTTTGAGAGTTGTCTCATTGTCACATATGACATCTTATCTATCTGTGGGTCAACCCGAAACGAGACGGGATAAAAAGGGATAAAAAACACACTTTTTTAATATATTTATAATGGGCTTAATATGAGTCAGAAAAGAGTAGAATAGTGGGTCGCGTTGGGGTATAAGCGTGACACGTGATAGTCAAATGATTGTGTCGTGAAAACGAGAAATAAAGTATAGCGGGACACGAAAAATTAAAAAAAATGAGAACTGCATAGTATAAGCGGGATACGGGAATCTGATAAAGCAGTAAACGGGATCAGGGATCAGACCCCCCCCCCCCCCCCCCCCAATGAGACCCCAGAATAAGATATATTTTTTTTTATCTTCATCCTATTGTTACAGTCATGCCTTCTATAACAAATGTATCCCATGCATGCATTTTTATAGACAAAACACCTTATGGATATTTGGGGTTCTTTGACATGCTGAATCTAACCTTGTATCCAGTTTGGGGATTTTTACCAAGTTACCGAAATAGCCCACATAGAGGTCCAAAGGGTCTAATTTCATCAAACATGAATTGTAGCATGCATGTTGTGTACAATTACCCAAATGTGCATTGTTTGACCTCTGTGGTAGTATCCACTCGCGGATCTATATATAGAATGTTTTATAAGTAGGGGTCCAATGACTACCTAAGAGGGAGCCCGCTCCAGTGATTCCATATAAAAGTAACCAAATGTTTTCCCAAAAAGGGGGCAACCCCCTGTCCCCCTAAATCCTCCTCTGGTATCGAGCTGTTTATTACGGATAATTTTTTTTGTATCAAGGGTGCTCTACTTCACGTACCAATGCAAACAAAAAAGTTCGCCCACACCTTACATTTCATGTTTTAATGACTGGATAATTTATGTCACATACCGTTTCACCTTATATAGTTAAAATCATGCAAGCAACAATCGATTCAAGAACATTTGTTCTACCAAAACTGTCTTTTTCAGAATATGGAAATTGAAGCAGTTGAGGGTACAACTGGGGAAAGTTAATCTTTTATAAGCTTTTCTGTCACCATTGCGTTTCAAGATGCATATTTGTTCGCAAGTGTATTTATTGCGTGGAAGATAACGTCCTCAAATGTACTCGTCTCTATTTTACACTGACTGCACTTAAACTCCGCAATATCAATCTTTGACTTCAAAAAAATACAGAAATATCTTTTAATTTTTTTTTTAAATCAAGGAAAAACGTAATTTGAAGAATACAATATGACATTTTGAGAAGTGTTTTTGTTACAAGTTTGAAGAGCTATATATTTGATAAAGAATGAATGAGGAGTTTGTATTTCAATTTGAAAATACATTTATCATAAATTCTAAAGTCATCAACTAAGTTTTTTCATTTGTTTCAAGTGCATTTATCACATAATTCTACAATAAAAATTCCTCGCATCTTCGAAAATTCCACATCAGAAATGACTGCACTAACAGTGATAATTCATCGCATCTATAGTTAAAATGGATCGCTTTCAAAAATCGATATGCTATATTATGTTGCTTTTATAACACTTATTTGAACTGTAATGCTATGTTTGTACATAATAAAGACATATCACAATGAAAATATGTAAAAACTTTCCTTCAAATCAATTAATTTGGTATTTTCAAAACGTAAACAAATACAGTTTTCCCATGATCCTTTATTCTACAATAGACATACCCGCATATGACAGTGAAAATGAACTAGCTGGATTCGCACTTTATATACACTGGTACTCATCCGTGTAAAAGTTTGTTATGATTATTTAAATTTATTGATCAATGTATGCTTTTATTTTAAAGAGCTGGGGTTAAATTGATATTGGTATGTACATAAAATAGTATAACGATGACCAATTGGCGCATATAAGACAACGCTTTTTAAGGTTGATGTTTTGATGGATGAGCATTGCAAGAAAAATATTTCGGTAATATATATATATATATATATCTTTATTTCCTCCAATAATGAAGAGCATTAGTTAGATCGATAGTTGAAGTAAAGTTGGAAGATAGGACAGTATATTTACATACAATATAATCAAAATTAACCTTTACACAAATAAATAAACGTGAAGAATGCGTAACAAGAGAATACAATTAAATGTTTATCAGCCTAAAAGAATAGCAATGTTCACACAGTAGAATCTTTAACACAACTAATTGTCTAATATGTAGAAATTGTTCTATTCATCCAATTTAAGTCGCACACATCCAGTATATGTTTGTGATACAGGCCTTTTGAAACATAGTCCGTTCATCTTCGTTTAGATCGAAGTCTGTATGACATGATAAGATGCATGCTAAAAAGTCTTCGTCAGTTAAACTATGTAGATAGGCACTGAATTCGATTGGACCTATATCTATTAAATCACACCAAAACTTGTCCCTTTTTGACTGGAAATTTTCACAAGAGAGTACGATGTGAATAGTTATATCACCGAAAAACCTTCCGCACTTGTCACACAGAAAAAACGGTTCTTCATATGGGCGGGTTAATGTACATAGATTGACAATAAAACGGCACTGTTCTATAAGTAATGGATGTTTTCGGCTGAAAGTCCAAGCAGGATGAAGACCTTTTGAAAGTGTATGTATACGACTGAAGAATTTAAAATCTTTGTCGATTTGTGTCCTGAAACGCCACAACGATTCCTCTGTTTCTTGGACGGCAACTTTAACTTTCTTCTTCCATTGAATTTAAGTTGGGAAATGACCTGTACTCAGGTAAGTATCAAAGTCTGACAATCTATCTATGTATATCGGGAATAAATCCAAGCTGGTGTTTCACACAGTTATATTTAAATTTCATAGCTCGGGTAAGAAATATCTGCTTTGGAAGCATTGAGTCTTTCATTAATACTAACTTTCCAAGAAATAATAATTTCCGTTCATCTATGTATGACTCGGCGGACTTCCATCCAATCAACGCATTTACCATATCAGATCTAGTTTACCTTGGTAGTCCCTGTATAGATTTACACACAAATCGCTGTGCACGTTCTAATAATAAAATCTCGGTGTTGGTAATTTCGGTCCACAATTCACATCCGAAAAAAGCTTTCGTGAAACATACCTGACGAACTATACGGTTACAAGTGTCAATACTGATAACAGAAGGATGTAAACCTGATTTGATTAACCCTAATGCTGAAGATCTTAATGTTCTGCAGGCTTGAAGTGTTCTGTCCATAGAATTAAGGTTACTGTTCAATAGGACTCCTACGTGCCTAGCGAAAATTTCCAATTGTATGCTGCTGTTGTACAGTAGAATATCCGTATGTTGTTTTGATTTGGAAAAATTAAGTTGAATGCTTTTTAGTGGATTAAACTTAAATTTCCAATCAATGCTATAATTTTCGCATATTGTTACCATCGTCTGCATGTTACAACAGTTAGTACTGATCAAAGCGATATCATCTGCTTGAACGGGTGATGAAATATGAATGTCCGTTACGAGTATGCCACGTCTACAGTCGGAAAGCTCTTCTAACAAGTCATTAATGTATAACAAATACAATTTAGATGATAAGCTGCTCCCTTGGCGAACACCACGATAAACTGGGAAGAAACGTGAGATTTGTCCGTTGTAAAGACTCCATATTCAAGCAGTTTGTACAATAATCCGTTGTGCCAAACCGTGTCAAATGCTTTTGTTGAATCAAGTAAAACAACTATAACTTTTCCAAGTCTTTCAATATGGTGATAAATGGATTCATGGATATTGAATGATGTATGTAAACATGATAGGCACTGCTGATATGCCGTTTGTTGTGGGTTTGGAAAGCATTTGTTGTCTTTTTTCAATTCGAGTTTTAAATCAATGATTTTATCAAACACTTTTCCAATACACGGTGCTAAACTTATTCCTCGATATGAGTTTGGATCACTTTTACATTTGTTTCCTCCTTTAAATAAAGGAACAATCAAACTTGATTTCCAAGATTTTGGAGAATAAAAGTTGTAACAAACTAAGTTGAAAAGTTTTGTCATGTGATTTCTCAAACTGTTGCCGCCGTATTTCAGATGTTCATATTCGATGTTATCCAATCCAGACGCTTTATTATTTTTAGGCACTTCAATACCTTTTCCACTTCGTTAACTGTAACATTTAGCTCAGTATTGTTATAAAATGTTCCCCTGAAATCTTTGTGAGCAACCTCAACAGTCTTGGTTATCGCCCGTTCCTTGTCACTAACCGGTTCTGTTTCAGTATTTTGTTTGAAGATTGACTCGAAGTGCTCTGCCCATCCATCTAAGATATCATCCTGAGTCGAACATTGTCTCCCATTTACAATTAGTCTTGATAAGCAGCTTTTAGACTTTTTATTTTTGTTCAGAAATGACCAGAGACGTTTTTGATCTATATCGAAATCCTTTTCGAGTGAATCATATGTTTCTTGCATATGCTTTTGATATGCATTTCGTAATTCCCGTCGGAAGTTTCTTTTGGCTGATTTGTATTCTTGAAATATGACGTGTTCACCTCTTGGCCTATTACAAGAAATCCATTGTTGGCGTTTTGAAGCCATATTTTCATGCAGCGCATTTACATGATGAGTCCAGTATGGTTTAAGGTATTTTACGAAAGTCTTGTGTGGTAAAGTTTCTGTTTCAGCTTGTTGTATTGCATCGACGATGTTCGAATAATAACACTCTATATCACGATTAGAACATCCTAAACTCGGTATCTCCACGCCCCAAAGATGCTGTGAAGTTGCAAAAGAGAAGTCTTCCAAATTGTTCTTTTCTCGAGCCATATTCCATGATACCTTAGATTGTTTTATTATTGTTTCCGTGTCTGCAATAACTGTATTGTCTAATATTAGCTTGGCTATAATTGGATGATGATCCGAAACATTAAACGAATGGTCGTCTAACACTCTTGCAGAATCAATCAGACTGATATTATCCTTTGATATGGTCTATAGCAGTAGATGGACCACTTTCATACGACTGGAATGTAAATGTATTTCCTTCCCCAAAGGATTGTAAATGTAAGGAAACGAGTCGCAATTCGTCCAAAAATCTCGCAAATGTGACTGATCGTTTATCTCTAACGGAATTAAATGATCTCGGGCCGTTTACTTTGGTGTTTATATCTCCAAGAATGATGACCGTACCTAGCTGAGAGTATATCATGTATATGTCGTACAGTCGCTCAACGTAAATTCTAAAATGTTCGAATGGCTTTGACGATTCAGGTAAGTATACGCAGAAACAATATATATTCTCGGAGTGAATGGTGTGAATTTCTATTCCTGTTATACGCGTGTCCTCTATATCAATACTTTCAACATATTTGACAATTAAAGATTTAACAATAAAAGTCACACCCCCTTCCATGCAAATTTTAAACGCTTCAGGGTAGCCATCATCAACACATTTTGGATTTACTGATGAATAAGTCGAATCAATACTTTCGAGTACATTTACACAGTGTCTTCGCAACCAATGTTCCTGTAAAGCACATATATCAACATCGTGGTTTTTCAAGCACTCCACTAAATATGGGACACTTGACATAATCCCTCTACAATTCCATGACATAAATGTTAGTTTGCTGGACATGTTCATTAAAGTGTCACATAAGATATATGTGACCAGCCACGACACATCCAGGCTTATGGAGGTAGAAAGTCATTGTGAGAAAAACGCCATTAACTATATGTGACTAACTACTTCAAGGCGTAGGAGGGTACATTGTCTAAAAATTTGCTTTTTGTATATTTATCTAGAAGACCTAGTCATGTTTATATAGTGACATTTTTGTTGTAAAAGCAACGAGTCATTTCGAATACCGGTATGGAAATGAGACTGTTCTATGACGACTTGTATTTATTGAAGGCACTAATTTATAAAACACAAAATTGTATTTATTGGCTCTTGGAGATGTTCAATAGTGTATTTGAATAAAATATCAAAGACTTAAATTTACTACAATCCAAACAATTCTGATCTCTATTTTAGAACATGTAATTTAAACTTGTTGAAATGAAGTTAGCTTAAAATTTGTCAATATAAACTTTAAAAATTCCTTTTTTTTTTTAATTTAGATTTATTATGCATGTCTCTAAACATAGTATGCGACGCGTAACAGTTTATGAGGTGTTCTCATATATGCATTTAATTCGGTGAATTTATTATGGATATATTTCAGACTTCATTTATGAAAAAAAATCTTTAGAGCAGTCTCAGCATTTTTGTTTTGTTTGTAGCTCTATTCTAGAACATGTAATTTAAACTTGTTGAAATATGTTTAAAATTTGTCAAAATAAGCTTTTAGAATTCCTTTTTTTTTAGATTTATTATGCATGTCTCTTTACATAGTATGCAACACGTAACAGTTTATAAGTAGGTGTTCTCTTAAATGCATTTAATACGGTGCATTTATTATTATGGATATATTTCAGACTTCATTTATGAAAGGAAATCTATAGAGCAGAATTTTTTAATTTTTTTTTGTATCAATTTAAAATGTAGATTCAAATATTTTTCACTTCAAACGATAAAGTATAACATCTTCAAAACTTATATTTGATGTATAGTTCGGCGTCCGCAAAAAAGAAGCCAAGGAAGGTGTTCATCTCTTCTTTGCAATACGTATTTCATTGAATCTCGATATTTAAATCATGTTTATAATTTTTCTAACAATAACGTTCTACCTCCATAAGCCTGCACGGGTCACATATATTCAATTAGATAATATTGCGGTTTTGAAAATATTGCTAAGTACGTTTAAGATGTTGAGAATATACATACTGTCATAATTTGTGTCAGTAAAGATTGTACGACTTTTGAAAAATGTCCTTGTTTGTATATGGATTCCTGGAAAAAATTTCTACCCTCCCCCTTTTTTTTTGTTGTAAAAGGGAAGTCATAAAAATGTGAATTTCACACAAAAATAGATTTTTTCAAACCATAAGCAAATGTAAACAAGGGGTCTGGAAAGGGAGATGTCAGCGCATAATAAGCTGAACTATAATTAGTGAACATTTTATTGAAAAAAAATGTTTTGTAAAATGATTTGCTTACAATGTTACCCTTAGTCTTGTGCTACGCCACTGAAACCTTGCTCATGTTTTGTTAGAGTTTAAAACATATTGTTGTATCCATAAAATATTACACCATTAAAAGATGGTTAAAGATTATTCATTTGGGTTACTGAGATATTTTTCTTCCAATGCTCATCTGAGAGTCTCTACTGTTGTTTCATTTACTAGTATTTTAGAAATGTAGATGAAATACGCAAGCCACCATCCCAAAGTAACATACTTTTCCCATGACATTTTTGCATGTATTTTACAAGGCAAAACCGAATATTGCCAATCGTTTTATTTCAAGGCGTCAAGAGATTTTATTTTGAACTCTACAATTCAAAAGTAAAACAATATCTTTATCCCATCCCCTACCTTTCAAGATCTAGCTATTGTATTGGTTTTTTTTATATGTATACATGTCTATTTAAATATCGCACTCCCATCAAAGTGGTTCATATTAATTTAAACAGCTCCCCTTCTACAAAAACTTCGAAGATTTTATCACACGTCAAACCGGTTCTGGCAGTATTTTAATTTACCCAACGTGCTAATTGCAAAGTTTGATTGGTTGAGCTCAAAAGTAAACCTTTTTGATACATCAGATACGTTGGGGGAACATTCCATTCATGATGCTGTTATTTCATTGGCTGTACGATACGCACAGAAGATCATTCACAAGAAGGTTCCATTAATAGTTATCCCATAAGGACGCAGTGTGTAAGTGTAAGATCATCCCGATGGCCGGAGGCTAGAGGGTGATCTTACACTGACACACCAAGTCCGAATGGGATAACTATTTTACATCCCAGCTGTTTTAGATTAGACGAAAAACCATTTACAATTCATAAAATCTAGTTTAAAATGCCACACAACCATTATAATATACTTTATATATTACTATATGATGTATACCCTTTATGGTCCCCTAACACGATGAGTAGATATCAAACAATGTCAACTCGCCCCACTGGCCAATCGGCCCACACTATATCGCCACTTTATGAAAAAATCGCCCCACTCTTGAAACGGACTCGCCCAACTTTAATAAAAACAATCAGCTCATTTATTTAACGAAAAGGGTTTATACCCCACTGAGTAAACTCGTCCCAGTTAAAAAAAAATCTTGCTTCCTTTAAGTATGTTAAATTTCTGATAGTTAGTACCCAGTCGTCCTGGTGAAGTGGTATGTGTCGTGGCTTGATATGCTAAAGGTCTTGAGTTCGAATCCCAGCAGATACACTGGATTTTTTCTACGTGAATTTTGATAGATATTCTTCTCCGTATAATTAATTATAACTTTTATACTGGATTTGACATTCCCGCCAAAATGTTACAGAACAAAGGAAAGCATGCATAACAAAGAAACTTAAACTGGGGTGATCTGGTAGGGGTGATCCGGCTCAGATCACCCCTGTTAGAACAAAGGAGCTGGGATGTAATTTTATTTGTCATGCTAATCAAGCGGGCCTTGATCGGCTTCGATGTACTCTTTATCTAATTCATATGTACAGAGGCGGTTCAGTGGTATCTCAGGGTGCCCGGCCCCCTTTTGTGGAAAACATCTTATTGATTATATAGGGAATCACTGAAAAATGAGTGGGGCGCGCCAATCTTTGGCAGTCGGTGCCCCCCTCCCCACCCCTTTACGAAAATTTCTGGATCAACCGATACATGTATATTCAATCATTGTTTTTTATGACACGTGATAGATTTGTGATTTTTTTTTTCATGTAACAAAAATAAATTCAGCGTCCTATTCAAAGCGGTATAAAATGTATTGATACTATTAAACAGCTACACACATTTTAAAGATTTAATTATACGTCAAATACGTTCTTGGAATATTCCAATTTTACTCCACGTGCTATGCACACAATTTGATTGGTTGTGGTAAACAGTTAACTTTATTGATACATCGGATACGTTGGAGGAGCATTCCATTTCTGAAGCGGTTTTTTCATTGGCTGTTTGATACGTTTGAAGCTTCACAGGAATGTTCCATTTTATTTGTCGTGCTAATCAAGCGGATATAATGTGTTCTTTATGTATTTTTTCAGCAATTTGTATAGTGTCTGATGTGTTTTCCGGAAACTTTCATGGAATACACTATTTTAAGTATACAACGTCAAATGAGAAATTAATATTTTGTTAAACACGACTATGTATTGAGTCTATATCACAGTGTAGATACTATTCTGTACGCTATCCGGAAGTCGCGATTTTCGAAGCGATGATTTCCAACTGGCTAACAGGACGGTTTTGCCTACGGTAACTTTTCTCATCATTTGTTTACTCCTATATCTACAAAGTGCTTTGAACATCTTCAAGGTATATATAGCATCATAAATATGAGTAACTGTAACAAAAACATGCATTAGAATATAAAATATACGTGTGCATCACATCAACTTGGTAGAAAAAAGTGAAATCGATGGACAATTTTGCTCTCGTAGTACAAAGCAAATAATCATTTATTGCAAATATTTGCATCAGTTTACAGTTAAATATATACTGTTTCAATATTCTTTTCGTATTTAAGTAGAATATTCGTATTTCCCATAAAAAAATATGTTTTCCTTGAGGATCCCAAAATAAATTACTGTACGATCAGTCTAGAACTGACTGTATTCTAGAAGCGATTTCAGATTTTTTGACTGTATGACCAGTCGTGATTTTGAAGAAAAAACAACAGCAATTTGAAGGTATATACATGTACGTGTATATGTGATATTATGAACTATCCAGGGAACTATAACGTGTAATTACTTTCATCAGACAATACAAATATATTTCTGATGAATTTTTTAGACGGCAAAATAATTGTATTTTTGTTCCATCAGTCTTATTTAAAATCAAATGCCTAAAAAAAAGTAATACATAATTCGCTTGTGGACTTTGTAATAGTGTATCGTTAAAGTTATCTGTTTAGCTATTACATTTTTAAAGATTATTTACACCGTCCGCCGTTGACCAATTGATGATAACATAAATCAAGCTTGTCTTTTAAAATAACAAAAAAAGGATAAAGACAGCTTTGCGTAGGGGGATAATTCATGTGATATAATTTTGGTAAGTTTACAGAAATAGAAGGTCCATAATGCATTAATCGAGTAAAAATGGAGCAATTTCAGAAAACTTTAATGATTGGTTTAGGAGGTGTTGGAAATACCTGATGGGTGCTCCCATATAATGTAATGTTCAAGTCCGTATCTTATATAAAATAACCTCATAAAAGATTTTTACTAAAATTCGAAATAGACGGTACACAATACAATCATTATCATTTATGATAAGGAATCCGAATAAGATTAAGTAATAGTTATATCAGTGACGGATTCAAAAACTATCAATTCATTTGTATGGGAACATATATTTGGAATCCCCTTTTCTCCTGGATTGGACCCCTCTCCATTTAAAAATGGCCGGAACCCCCAATGTATATTAAGTGGTTTATGACGAGATGCGCTTACAAAACCGGCAAAACATATTGTACCGGTCCAACGGACGAACGGAAAGACGGACTTCTTTATCACTATAACCCCTCACTTGACAAAGTGGTGTACAATTGAGTGTCAAAAAGACAGTTTTCTCGTTTGAATTGTTTTACATTGTCTTATCGGGGCCTTTTATAGCTCACTATGCGGTATGGGCTTTGCTCATTGTTGAAGGCCGTACGATGACCTATAGTTGTTATAATGTCTGTGTCATTTTGGTCTTTTGTGGATAGTTGTCTCATTGGCAATCATACCACATCTTTTTTATATAGCTCTACATCTTAAACAAAGTGAAGGAACTGTGACCAATTATAGGCTACCGTACGGCCTCGAATGTGTGTAAATACATGCATTTTTATATAACAACTAAATCTGTGTGTTTGTACAATTTTAAGTATAACGGAGGACATTTCTGAAACTTGTATACTAGTATACATCAAACCTTCCTCTTATTTTAGCAACATTTAAACATCCTTACACTTAATGTAGTAAGTCGAGTACACCCTATCAAGCTAAAACATGTTTCAAAAGTTTTCAGGATGTGAATGTATTGAAATATATTTGTGTTATTTAGAAAAATGCCACCTTTTAATGTATCGTAAATAACTTTGAAATCCCCACTAGAATACAGTGACAAAAAGACTGATCATACAGTTTTAAAATAAACAAACGAGACTGATGGTACAGTGAGAAATTCAAACAAGTGTAATTTTGTTATTTCTGGCTTCAAAGATCTGGTTGAAACTTTTACCACCACTTGAAATATACTTCATTAAGTTAATTAAGTCTGGTTTTTACGTTAATTTGTACACTAAGAGGGCAAAAAGATTGTTTTTAGGTTCGCCGACTGATTTTTCTTAGTGATGCACTTGAAAATCTCTTGATTAAGGCAAAGACACGAATATTGAATGTGCAGAATTTAATTCTAAACCATTTGAGAATATCGATGTCGGCTGAATTAATCATTAAGCAATGTACAGATGATCAACTTACCGTTTAATTCAGTATACCCATCAAATTTAAAATGTGATCCAAAAAGTTCTCGCTTCGAAAATCGCGACTTCCGGATAGCGTACAGAATAGTATCTACACTGTGTATATAGACAACATTCAACTCAAACATGTGTTCATTCAAAGATTGCGAAAGTTGAGCACACTTTTGACATGAGGCATGTTTGAAATTTACAAAAAAAATGATACAAGAAACGAAAAATTGTTAAGCTTTTTCACATTCAAATTAAAGGTTGAGTTTACTTGGTGATAATGGATTATAAAATTATTAGTCCGAGATTACTCTGACGTCCAACGGCTGTTTTCCAGATAAATGAAAAATGAACAGATTGATGCCCGATTTATATAATCCAAAGGCCCTCAATCGGCACCAGAAGCGACGAAGCAGCGCATCTATTTTGGGTGGGCAAATATCCACTTTTTGATATGGGACGAGCTCTGACGTCCCACGGCCCCAGCTTGTCTGGCAAAACAGCCGTTGGACGTCAGAGTAATCTCGGACTATAAAATTATGTGAAATATCATGAGTGAACATTACAACTTAGAAGTTCTGATTTTTTTCAAGATATAATATATAATCATAATACTATTCCTATAATATAAGACGCTGCAGGTTCATAGCATTTACATTCAACGTTTTTTATCGGATATTTTTTTTCCCTATCAATGTTGAACCGCAACGTCGTATAACAACCATCCATTTTCTCGTAGCAAAAAATTAAATTAATACTCCACTGCCAAAACAAATAAAACTATTAGAAACAACCTAAATATGAATGAATGTAACTTCTTACTGCATTAATAGTTTAAAATAATGTTCCTAATCCATCACTTTTATCGTCAGTTGACAAACAATTTTTTCACGCCATTTTATTTCAAATATATGTGCCGATTCTTTATTTTAAGGATTGAGTGAACGAAACGAATTTGACGATAATATTTATAATCAGTATTATACGAAAAATACGAATGGGGTTTACACGTTTACAGAATAGAGAACAATAGGCAAAAAACATAAAGAATAGAAAAATATGGGTTCTATTTTTTTTTTAATTTGATGATATGCACCCCCCCCCCCCCCACCTCCCAGAAAACAAACGGTATATGTATATTGTTTACGGTTGAAAAGAACAATGTCTAAAATACAGTTATAATGTATCAACAGATTATTAAAAATATAAAAATATGTTAAACATAAATTATAAGTATAACTTATTCATTAAGCGAGTCAGTTCCTACCCAATAATTCTTGTGGGCTAGTCAATCGATATTCGGTGAAATCTAGCATGTCGTTACACTTCCATAACAGTACTGTCAAATTTTGATTTTCAAATGCGATTTCGCGAGTTCACATAACGGGCGGGGGCGGGGGGGGGGGGGGGACAAACTAATTATCCTTCACAAAAAGTTCTCTACTCCAAAGTGTTAATTGAGCATCAACAGAAATCATGAGCGAGTTCTAAGAGCAGGCGAAGTTATAAATGTTTTTGGAAATATGAGTTCATGTAACGGGGGCGTGCGAGCCAAATTCACCAAATGAATGTTCACTAGTCAGTTCGAACGTTCATGAAATCTGCTAGCTGCTAAAGGTATGAAAGAGGGACCAAAGATTCCAGAGGAACAGTCAAACTGATCTCATAAATCGAAAATAAAACTGACAACGCCTGGCTAAAAATGAAAGAAGACAAACAGACAAACCATAGAACATATGACACAACATAGAAAACTAAAGAATAAGCAACACGAACCCCACCAAAAACTAGTGGTGATCTCAGGTGCTCCGGAAGGGTAAGCAGATCCTGCTCCACATGTGGCACCCGTCGTGTTGCTTATGTTATAACAAATCCGGTAAATAGTCTCCTGCTCCACATGTGGCACCCGTCGTTTTGCTTATGTTATTACAAATCCGGTAAATAGTCTTATTTCGGTAGGTCACATTCATGAAAGGGTAATAAAGTTGTAATGTTCCATGAGAGTGCATCAATGTGAGAGCGAGCGTGGCAATTCATGATTTCCAAGTACAGGTTTATAAAACAGAGGTGAGCTATTCTCATTCACCAAATGTTCTTTTGTAAGTTGTTACAGCATAACAAGATATTAATTTCCAGTTGTGAGCGGGCGATACATGTCCTTCAAAATATGAGTTCATACAACGGAGTGAGCAAGTCAGTTATCTTGTCCAAGCTTTTAAGAATGAACATAAATCAACTGCGAGTTGTGAGAGCGGGCGAGGCGATGATCCTTCAAAATACGAGTTCATACAAAAGTGAGCGAGCCAATTCTCATTCACCAAAAGTTCTCTTGTCCAAATTTTTAAGCATCAGCAGTAATGAAGTTCTAGTTGTGAGAGCGGATGAGTGGATACATATCTTTCAAAATACGAGTTCATACAACGGGGGTGAGCGAGCCAATTCTCATTCACCAAACGTTTTCTTGTATGTATAGATAGAAATAAATAATACCTGGCGAGGCAATATTTGTATTGCAAAATTCTAGTTGTTACAAAGAATAATAGCAAGTTGTTAGAGAAGACAGTTCAAGAAAGAATGCAATTTTAATCTCTCGGTGTTTGTAGAAACTCTTCAACACTAAATTTGCTCCTTTCTTGACAAGAACACGTTTTTTTTAAACACTCTGCACAATATTTACAGGAAAGACAACGACAGTGCTGCAAATCGCATCTCTTCGCATTTCTTTGTATCTGATGTATCTTCTTTGAAGTTGTCTACGGTCAATGAATTTACAATTTGACGTTTGATACAAGTGCTGGTGCTTTTTATGATATCGCGTATACATTTGCCGGTGGTTTTGAGCGACAAAGTAAAGCTATCATAGTAAGATAAAACTGAATCCATCTGTGTCATCCCTAGTACATTTTTCAGTTTCTTGCCAATAGGACAATACTGATTTTGGACATTTAATTATTAAACTTTTCATACATATGTTGTTCTCGCAATTTTACCATTGTTTTGTTGTGCGTTATGAGATTTCTCATTGAAGGACTTAACATATTAATATTGTTTAAAGAAAATATTTTTTTTTTTAAATAGTATATAAAGTCGTTTAAATACGAAAAAGAAAGGGAAAAGCGGCCGCCAGCTTAACAGCACAAGAAACATGAAAAATATTGTAATGCATAAATGCAATTTATATTGGTTTGCGTAATTCGTGTATAATTCATAACATTTGAATTACTTTTTAATTACACATTATTAAATATTCGAAAGAAACCAACAGATATAAATTTAGGAATTCGATATACCAGATAAAAGATAACCCAAATCCATTGAAATCACTCGTAATATTTCCAATGACTCCAGATTACCTTCGTTATACAAATGAAGATAAGTTGTAAGACACACTAAATAATTATCATAATAAAAAACAACAAATAGTAAGTTTGAATTTTGGCAATTTTTTGTCATGGATTTATTAGGACAGTTCAACTATATATCAACCGGCCTATGAATTTGCATTCATCGACAATGTCTCATTAATGTCCAAGATAAAAACATAGAAGGGCAACCATCATATGTTTTCTCCAAATGGCAACTGGGCTACCAGACGCCAACTGTAATAAATTCAGCCAAATGCTAGCAAACTTGTTTGTAAGCATCGCCAAACAAAATTTATCAATCCATGACAAAAAATTAACTTCAACACACAAAACAAATGAAAAACCTAGGTTTTGAACAAACATATTAATTGAACGGAGTTTAACAACTAAACATTAGTTCAACGAAGTATATCAACTATACTAGACATTAGTTCAACGAAGTATATCAACTATACTAAACATAAGTTCAACGAAGTATATCAACTATACTATACAACAGTTCAACGTAGTATATCAACTATACTATACAACAGTTCAACGAAGTATATCAACTATACTATACAACAGTTCAACGAAGTATATCAACTATACTATACAACAGTTCAACGAAGTATATCAACTATACTATACAACAGTTCAACGAAGTATATTAACTATACTATACAACAGTTCAACAAAGTATACCAACTATACTATACAACAGTTCAACGAAGTATATCAACTATACTATACAACAGTTCAACGAAGTATATCAACTATACTATACAACAGTTCAACGAAGTATATCAACTTTACTAAGCAACAGTTCAACGAAGAATATCACTTAAACTATACAACAGATCAACGAAGTATATCAACTTTATTATACAACAGTTCAACGAAGTGTATCAACTATACTATGCAACAGTTCAACGAAGAATATCACTTAAACTATACAACAGATCAACGAAGTAATCAACTTTATTATACAACAGATCAACAAAGTAATCAACTTTACTATACAACAGATCAATGAAGTAATCAACTATACTATACAACAGATCAACGAAGTAATCAACTTTATTATACAACAGATCAACGAAGTAATCAACTTTACTATACAACAGATCAACGAAGTAATCAACTTTACTATACAACAGTTCGACGAAGTAATCAACTAAACTATACAACAGATCAACGAAGTAATCAACTTTATTATACAACAGATCAACGAAGTAATCAACTATACTATACAACAGATCAACGAAGTAATCAACTTTACTTTACAACAGTTCAACGAAGTAATCAACTTAACTATACAACAGATCAACGAAGTAATCAACTTTACTATACAAAGGATCAACGAAGTAATCAACTTTACTATACAACAGTACAAATATAAACAACGTGCACAACAAAAAATTTATTCAACTATGTATTTACAACTAACAACAAAACTGCTGTATATTCAACAGAGCTTTTCAACTTGATGCATGCGTTTAACAACTGAAATAAATTATTCAACTGACATACAACTTCATGTGTCCATTCACGATGGCTTGCAACTTTAAACAGTTTAAAATTCATCTGGATATAAAAATCAGTTTGGATACTTAGTAAACAACTCTAATGCTGACTGAATAGCATTAATATAAATGTCATTGCCAATATATGACAGATTCGCCATCATCAGCGAAAAGAGTTGGATGATATCATCAAAATCAGTATGTTTAATAGCCATGCCCTAAACTTTGTGTAGGTAAGATCTAACCCCCCTTTGTTTAAAACAGTCTGAAACTGAAATCTTGTCAATGATTTCCCATTTATATGGCAAAAATGAGGACCATCATTTCCAAGTCTTATTTGCAAAAAGGCTTTCAAACTTTGTAGAGGACAAATCTCATTTGATTCATTTTATTTATTTTTTACAACTAAAGTAGTGGATCTCCCTTTTTGATCAGTTTTTGAAAAAAAAATATCGTAATAAACAGCTGATTAAAGAAGGTCAATATAAACATCCAGCCTATGTAAAACATGCTCTTGCATAACATTCGTTGTAATGGCAAATTCACTCACACGTAAAAATGCAGCAAGCTAAGTTAAATGCTGTTTGAAACAATATTGTTTCATAATAAAAAGAGCACACGTGCCTCAAAGCCACATTTAATCTAATCAAAATATCAAAAGTCAAAGGTTCCCGAAAAATTTTAAGAGTTGCAAAGTCTATCACAACCAGCCAAACGTTTCTGTATGATAAAATATTTAGTTAAATCTTCATTCCTTTGAATTTTTAATTTGTAACTTATTCCAGATATATATGATCTAATTGTAATGATGAATAATGATTTAGTGACAAAAAAACCAATATAACCAATAATTTGCCTGTTACTTGGTGGCCAACTAAGGGGAATAGAATATTCCATCTTGAACATATTGAACGAATTCAATGCATTTTCATAAACATTTCTGGCACTTTGAGAAATTGAATAATTCAACAATTTTGAAGCTTCTATAACAAAAGATCAAGGAATTCGTGTGGAATAGTCTGTGGCGTCCGGTCAGCATTACTCGTTACTTCTCTGAACTTCTTCATCTGTCCACGAGATAAATCATCAGCAATAAATTTGTATTTTGAAAAAATATGCAACGCTTTAAATTGAAAATTAAATAACAATGTCCACAAAACTATTTTTCTTAACAAAAACATAACCCTGTTACCAAAAAGATTTTGAATTTAAAATTGTAACAAGAGCCATATTATCACAATGCAAAATTATCTTCTGATTCGTAAACCTTTCTTTCCATAAATAGAGGGCCAAAGCAATAGGTATAATTTCCAAATAAGTAATGTCACTTAATAAAAATTTTGACCCAATTATGGCCATTGTAAAATTGCCCATGGCCCATTTAAATAAGCTGCACAAACCAGTGAATGACCACCTGCACTGTCAGAATACAAATGTAAATCAGCATTTGAAACCCAATCTAAATCTTGGATATATGTATAGCCATTAAATTCTTTATAAAAATATTGCCACATATGCAAATGATCTCGTATTCCTTTGGTCAATCTTATAAAATGATGAGATTTTTTAACATTTTTAAAAGAGCCATATAGACGCCAATACCCAATTTATCTGATCTTTAAGTGGTTTTTTTTTTTTTTTTTTTTTTTTTTTTTTTTATTTTAACACTGGTATTCTAACCAATATCTCATCTGAATAAATTAACAAACCTATACATTCTAGTTTTGTGCAAGGACCTTAAAGGTTGTTTTTTTATTATTTGCTATAGGAACTTCCAAGTTTGAACAAACTTTTGAAAATGTAGTCATAAGAAAGAGACAGTCATCTTTATGTGCTTCTTCAACAAATATAATATCATCAAGATAATGATCCAAATTTTCAGAATGCGTTTTAGTTTTAACTGACCAATGCAAAAAGGTTAAATTTTAAATGTAGCACAACTAATAGAACATCCCATGGGCATTATTTTTTTTTTTTTTTTTTTTTTTTTTGGATATATTAAAGACCATTTAGTTTGATGCCTAGAAAATCAAAATCACCAGGATAACATTTAAGTAAAGGAAATGCCGATTTAATATTTATTTTTGCCATTAAAGCCGAATATCCCATTTGTTTAACAATTTGACTGCATTGTCAAGTGATGAATAAGTGACCTTGGTAAACTGAGTATCAATAAAATCATTGATACTTTCCTTCGGAAGTAAGACAAATAAGTTATCAATCTAAGTCCACCAATGTTCTTCGGAACTAAACCAATAGGAGAGCACCGAAGATTTGAAATAGGTTTATGTTTGAATGGGCCTTCCATTCGACCTAATGATATCTCATTATTCAACTTCTTTTGAGCTTCAATAGGGTTTTTCAAAACAGACAACAAATTTCTATATTCACATGAACGTCTAGTCTAGGACCTAATGAATTTTAAAACCATATTTAAATCCATTCAAAAGTTAAACAGCGCTTTGTTTATCATGATATAGTTCCAGAAGCTTAGAGAGTTCATTTACATTAACCGGAGATGTTCCTAGGGCCCAAATATTAAACTAGTTCTGGAAAATTATAAAGTATCTTTGCTGACAACCTCCTTTTGGGTTTTGTCTATTAACAGAGTTGTTAACAAAAGGTGAAATGTTATTTCCCTTAAGCCTAGATGGACCAGTATTATCTTCATTGTCCATAAAGCAACGACATCGTAAAGCAGGATGATTAAAACCATATTTGAGACATGCATGCCGGTATTGGCACTTGCGTTTATTGCAAAAACCTTTAAAATTAAATTTCAGCATTTATAACCAACATTAGCCTGCTGTTGTTTTTGAGTATTGTTAGTTAAAATACGCAACCACAAAAAACCATCTATGGATGCCCATTTTTCAGTATGATCCCTTGATACTCTCAAACGAAATTGTTGGTCATAAGAATACCATTTTTCAACAGGATGATCAGCCGCTGCACCCCTTATTATTGACATATATGAGAAAAGTTCACTTGCTTTTCCAGGATACCTTTCAATAAGGACCTGGGCATAAGCAATAAAACAATCAGTCCAATCCTCAACAGAATTAACAGTATGGATTTTCCTAACTTTGTTTTGTATAACCAGCATACCGTCATTAATGCCAATGGTGTTTTCATTTGTTTGACTGTTGAAATTGTTGTGAATGCATAAGGGACAAATCAATATATTCAAAATTCCTTAAGCTTTTGACTTATCAATAAAACAACCTCATTAAAACGAGGCAACATTAGATGTTCATCAAAAACTTCAATAACCTCACCTAAGGCAGCTAATTCAGGTTCAATCTCTTGAATTCTACATCTGGTTGCAAGGCAACTAGTTGAGGTCCATCAACACTCCGTCTTCTTACTACAGGGGCATCTTCATCAATATCAACTTTGGGACGCCTTCTCTCATTCCTAAATGGTGGTTAAAGTTGTTCCCTGGGAGCCATTCTAAGACGAAGTCTCCAACCGGGTCCTGCCGACGACGCCTGCCTCTATCTCTTGGCATTGTTATAAACTATTATAATTATAAAAACAGATTAGCTACATACATCAAGTCTTAAAAGCCCATTCATCTTTCAAAATATAAATTCAACTTCTTATTCAATCATTCGATTTAGATAAATGAAATACCACATATAACCCACAACGTTGTCTTAAATAAAATTAATACATTTGAATGCATTAAACAACTGAAGTTGGTAACAAAACACAATTAAAACAAGTGCAATGTTCCTTCAAACAAAATATAACGTCGCTATAAACGGTAAGTTACATTACCAAGCTTATTTAATTATCCGCAAATTAAAAAACTGAGTAGATTTCAAAGTGATCGGACGTACACAAATTTGCTCCGTGAATCTACTAGTTTATTTATTTATTGTTTATGTTGAGGATTTTGTGAAATTTCTACTTTTTGAAAACATTAGTGCATAAGGATTATATAAAACTGCTTAAATATGGAAGGTTTAAACATTGCCTGCTTTGATCCACTTAGTCAACAATCAGCAGAAGATTATGTGCAGTCGGTAATGTCCCAGACTACTGTTGGAAACAGAATGACAACAGCAGCAGATATACATACAGAGAACAATGTGAGTAAAAATACAGAAAAAGTAGCAAATGTTGGTACAAAACGCTGTTTATCACCAGATCCTAATTCTAAACCAAATAACTGTAAAAAACTAAAATCAATTTGTGGTGACAAAGACGACGAGATATATCGATTATCAGATTCACAACAGTGTATTATTAATAACACAGATAAGAGTGATATTAGTGAACTGAAATCGTTGATTTTAGGATTAACGGGCACCATGAATAGTATTTGTGAAGTAATGACAAAACGGATGGATGACTTTGAAATGAATATCCCTAGGCAAGTCGCTGCTATGATTGATAAAAAAATATCTGAAGAGATTAGTAAGGTCAAAGAGCAATTTAAGGTTGATCTGAATGCTGTCACCGAAAAAGTAAACAAGATGGAAACTTCTTACGCTAATGTGGTAAAAGCTAATACAGACCGCACTACATATGATGATAGCCTTGTGATTCGTAACTTACCTGAAACAGAAACAGAAAATGTTGTGAATAAAGTTATCAGTGTTTTTAAAGATGGATTACGCTTGAAAGATATACAAGTGGTTTCAGCGGAAAGAAAGAAAACGGCAAATAAAAAGAAACACGGGGTTGTGGTAGTAAAGTTACAGTCAAGTGCAGAAAAACGTAAAGTGATGGAAAAGAAAAGAGAGCTGAAACAGTCGAGAAGTTTCCAGGACGTTTTTATCGAAAACGATATACCGAAAGCACAGAGGCTAATGAACAACAACTTGCACAATATAGTGAAAGCAATCGGTATGAATAAGCTAGAAATGAGAGGAACAAGGGTTTGTCCAACATCATATGATAATCGTGTGTCTAGGGAGAAAAGTCCTGTCGTAGCCGGTAAAAGCGATGTCAATCAAGTGAATGGACAATCAAGAACACAACCAACAAATAATAATTCTGGACGTGGTAGAAATGTCGGCGTCAGAGGTCGAAATGGTAAACGAAGAGGGTATTAGGTTAAATGTGGATTTTGGAACTTAAATGGCTGGAATACTGATTGTAAACGGGATAAATTTAACCTTTTAACCGATATCATCGCACAATGTAATCTGCATATAGTTGGACTGGCGGAAACACACTTAAGAGGAAATGATTTTATTGTAATGCATGGATATCAATGGTTTGGCCACAACAGAAATAATATACATAAACGTGCGAAATGTGGATCGGGTGGAGTTGGTGTTTTAGTCAGGAACGATTTTGCTGACCAGTTTTCAATAGAAATTGTCGAAAGCAGTAAAGATGGAATCATGTGGATTCGATTTACTGAAAAAAACTGTGTCCAAAACTGTTTTTATGTTTGCGTGGTGTATTTGCCACCAGAGAACTCTACTAGAGCTGTAAACGCACAAGAATTTTTTGATAATATTATCGGTGATATTTATACAATTCCGAATGAAAATATGTTTTATCTATGTGGAGATTGGAATAGCCGATGTGGTGATATGCTAGATTATATACCAGGCGTAGATTCCTTACCAGAACGAAATGTAGTTGATTTTAAATGTAATACGTATGGAAGTATATTTTGCGATTTTCTATCTGATATAAGCTGTTGTATACTTAATGGCCGAAATACGATTCAAAACGACTTTACGTACGTATCTACTCGAGGATCTAGTGTAGTAGATTACTGTATAGCACCTTACGAAAAGTTACAACATTTTGAAAAGTTTAATGTAAGTCGTGCAAGTACCTTAGTCGACACTGTAAATGGCATCGGAAAATATGACTTAAAAGGAATTGTTCCAGATCATTCTATGTTATCATGGGAGATGTCACTAGACTTTTTAGTGACTGAAATAACACGTGAAAATACCAAACAATCTGTTAAGACGAGGTACGACACACAAAATATACCTCAGGACTTTCTTTTAAATTCGGAAGCTATTTGTGACTTAAACAAACTTATTTTAGACCTTGAAAACTCAAATAAGTCACAAGTCGATTTAGACCAGATGTATTGTGAATTTGTTAAAGTGGTAAAATCAGAGATGTCAAGTAAACTTTCATGTAAAACATATATAACGGATGGATTTAATAACAAACGCCGTAGATGCAAAAAACCATGGTGGAATGAAGAACTAACCGTTTTATGGAATTGTGTTTGTAGTGCAGAAAAAATATGGATTAAAGCAACCTGTAATAAAAGTACGTTACGTCATAATTATGTCCAAAAGAGGAAACATTTCGATAAAGCGTGTCAACGTGCCAAACGCCAATACTGGTATAGTATGCAAGATGAATTAAAGAATTTAGAAGATAACCCAAAAGAATTTTGGAGGAAAATCGGGAAAATTGGAGTAGGAAACAACAGGCAAAGTATTCCAATGGAAGTGAAAATGGAAGATAATTCAATATGTACCGATCCGAAAATTGTTTTAGATAAATGGAAATGTGATTTTTCAAATATGTTGAATTCTGGAAATTTATATGAAACTACCGAAAAAGATGTTAACAGTTGCATAATAACCGATGATATTCTTGATAGTGAAATAACCAATGAAGAAGTTGTCAAAATTTTAAAATTGTCAAAAGCGGGAAAATCTCCTGGTTGTGATGAAATTCCGATGGAGATGTATAAGAATCAGACAGCTATAAACGCCCTTACTCAAGTGTTCAACATTTGTTATAATACAGGAATGATACCGGAGCTATGGAGTAGAGGAATAATCACCCCGATACCGAAGAGTTCGACTTCCGACCCTCGGGACCCGATGTCTTACAGAGGAATAACATTGGCGCCAACTTCATATAAACTGTATTGCGGAGTACTGAATTCAAGATTAACTGTAAAGCTTGATGATCTAAATTTTATACATGATGAACAAAATGGTTTTAGATCTAATCGTAATACTATTGATCATTTGTCAACAATTACAACTATTATTGAAACAAGAAAAATGTGTAAAATGTCAACTTTTGCAGCTTTTATTGATTTCAAAAAAGCATATGATACTGTAAACAGATTTTTATTATTTTGTAAACTTGAGTCAATAGGAATTAGTAGTAAAATGTTGAATGCTTTAAAATCTTTATATCATAAAGTACAGTCATGTGTTAAAGTTAATGGGAATTTAACCCAATGGTTTGATGTTCAATGTGGTTTAAAACAAGGGTGTGTGTTATCGCCCATTTTATTCAATATTTTTATTAATAATTTAGTAAATGAGGTTAAAAGTTTAAATGTTGGTATTCCGATAGAGGAAGAGAAAATATGTATTTTGCTCTATGCTGATGATATTGTTTTACTTGCTGAAAATGAATCAGACTTACAGATGCTCTTAAATGTTTTACATATGTGGTGTCATACAAATGATATTAGTGTTAATTTGAGTAAATCTAAGATTATTCATTTTAGACCACCTTCTTTTCCAAGGTCTATTTATACATTTATGCTGGGTAATGATAATATTGAAATTGTAATACAATATACTTACCTTGGTTTACATCTTACAGAATTTTTAAATTATGATTTAATGGCAAAAGCTATTGCCAAGTCGGCAAGTAGAGCTCTTGGGTTATTGATCGCAAAATGTAAATCAAATGGTGGTTTTTGTTACTCTACTTATACAAAGCTTTTTGACACACTTGTATGGTCAGTCATCGATTATGGTGCTTCAATATGGGGAACAAGAGAATTCTCTTGCATAAATGCTGTTAAAAACAGAGCGATGAGATTTTTTATGGGTGTAGGAAAGTATACACCAAACTTATCTCTGTATGGTGATATGGGCTGGATTCCATGCAATGTAAAGCAATGGACAGCTGTTTTTAGATTATGGTCCAGATTTTGTAAAATGGACAATGATAGATTGAACAAAAGAGTATTTATATGGTCATATAAGTATGGAAATAAGCCAATTAAAAACTGGTGCTTCAGAGTGATGACTAAGTTTAAAGAGTATAATCTTGAACCATATTGTAACTGTGATATATTGTTAACTAAAAATGTAATTAAGGATATAGAATGCTTAGCTATTGATTTATATAAAACTGAATGGCATAATAAGTTGGTTTCGAATGAATATGCCAAACTTCGTACTTATAAATTATTTAAAACAGAATTTAAGGTAGAAAATTACATTTGTAAAACTATTGCAGGGAAATATAGAAGTGCTTTTGCAAAATTTCGTTGTGGTGTTGCGCCCCTAAAAATTGAAACGGGCCGGTATCAGAACTTACCTATTAATGAACGAATATGTTTTAGTTGTAATGAAACCATAGAAGATGAGAAACATGTAATTTTGAAATGTCCACTATATGCAGATTTTCGTGCTGTGTTGTTTAGTCATGCTAATTCTTTTTGTCATGATTTTAATAGTATGTCAGATGATGATAAATTTGTATTTTTATTTAGTGATGAAAATGTTTATTTTTACACTGCCAAAATCTGCTATGATATTTTACTGAAAAGAAAATGTTTATTATATTCTTAAAATTTGTTTACTTTTAAACTGTTTTATGTTATTCTTAACATTTGTATACTTTTAATTTGTTTTATGTTTTATGTATGTAAATATATATATGTAAATGTATATACCTTTTTTATAGTCTCTCATAACTCTTTTTAGAGTGGCTCTTGTTTTATATTGTAATA
The DNA here is from genome assembly GCF_963676685.1 of Mytilus edulis. Taxonomy (NCBI): domain Eukaryota; kingdom Metazoa; phylum Mollusca; class Bivalvia; order Mytilida; family Mytilidae; genus Mytilus; species Mytilus edulis. The sequence continues at coordinate 101,196,543 of NC_092346.1, forward strand.
TTTAAATTGTAATATTATGTAAATGTTTTAGAAGAGGTGAGACTCAAATAAAATATTGTCTTGTCTTGTCTATAAAAGATGTACATGGAACAAATTAAACATTAGCGGGCATGTAAATGTTAACACGGCTTACACTACAAACATGTAAAAATCTGTTTAAAGAATATCGCTCATACATTACAATCAAAACAAATATATCACCTGTATTAAAGCATTTTAAATTTCATGCTATTCAATGATTAATATATGTGTGCACAAATGTAACTATTGAAAAATAGTCTAGTCAGTATAAATGCTATCGAAGTAAGCGATACATTGAATTAAGAATCAAACTATGTGCAAGAACAACTTTCAAATGAAATAAAATTATTCTTTTATAAATTACAGAAATAAATCATTCGGAAAATTCAACTGCAACAACTATATCTATTTATCACTAAAACATATGTACTTATCTTATGTCTGAATCAGCCCATCCTTTTTGTGTTCCTTCAGTTCAAATCACGCAATGAACAAATCACGAAAAGCATGCAATTTTATACCAAATAAAAGCGGGAAAACCGCTTACGAAATTATGTAGGTAAATGAAAGACGCTCAAGTCCTTCAAAATTAAAGAAAAGATAACTCTAGTTTAGCAGACGATAATCTTAATTTATTAAATTGATTTAATGCTTAATGATTAAATCTTAATACTTATAGAATCACATTTTACCGTTTATTGATTTACATTTAACCCCAGACTCTGCATATGACCGGTGAGCTATGCATTAACTGTTTAACTATATATTATATAAAAGTCGCTCGGGAAAGATTTTGGATAAGAAAGTTACGGACAGTTTTCCCAGAGGGCATAAATGAAAAAAAACATAGAATGAGTCCCTCATTTTCCTGTCATCACTTGTTTCCAGTAACTCCGGCTTTAGTACTGGCTTGACAGTTCGAATTTTTTTTTAAATACCAGTTTAAATTACAGGGCTCCATTCATTCGGGATGGATGTATAAGTACGTAGCCACGTTCAATTATTTTACCTCATTAGATAATACTTATTTTTCTAACCATTATTAGACTGCTATTCGTTTGGGAGGCTTAAATATGTAGTTTGTGTTGCAATTGCCCTACCGTTGTCAAATTTGAAACATTATACCAACTTTGATCGGTTAGGACATTTTTGATTTTTTTGTTTGAGGACTGCCCTCAATGCAGTTATAACATCTAAACTGTCACAACCTTTGGCAATTTAGAGTTGTGCCAGTTCACATCGAAAATAACTATTTTCATTTGGCATATCTTTGTAATCTTTGCGCCGTGTTTGGAAATTTTAGAATTGTGTATCAGCGTCTGTGGTGTTCGCTTAAATTGTATAAATTTCAAGATTCAGAAAAAGTTTCTCAGTTTGAATATATTTTCATGATTCATTTGACATCGTGCTATTATTGAAGAAGATATCTGTTATCCGAAATATCTAATATTTGTTCATTTTATAGTTATTTAATGGTGATGTTGTACCCTTTTTGACTTGTTATATATTATATTTTGTAGTGTACAGAATCATATTACATGATCCATCGCCCTGTAAGATTGATCGTTGACTATTTATTCAGTCATTTTATATAATAGATGTATATTGTATTAAGATAATCTTTTTACAAAGCTTGGTTAGAAGTTTATACAAACAAAGCAAGCGAGCCGAACAAAGCTTTACTTTACAAGCATTATGAAATTAGCCCTAATCAAAATTGTAAGGAGATGTGGGAAGCCAACGAGACAAAATAATGTTACATTAACAAGAGTTTAAATGAAGTTGATGTAAGCAGTTTATACCACATGGCCTTCCGCGAGAGGAAAAACAACCGCCGTTATTGCCATCATGACAAACCCCGCTGTAATGGCAAAGCACTAACATGAGAAAAAAAAATCTGTAAAGCAAATAAATCGAGAAAGCCAACTACCTTGTTCATGTATGTAATGATTGTCACCATTTCCAGCTTTCACCATTATTTTCATGACACATCAAAGTTATTTTTAATAACTCTTTGGAGAAATTGTCACCGTGTATAATTCCTGTTATTATTGGGACATAATATTCATTTATACAATCATCATTTACCTTTTTAGGAATACTAAATGGTCGCCTCTTAAGAGTTAAGAAACATTTGATGATACGCTTCCTTTTCTATTGATGAGGAAATTATAATTAATTTACATCATTTCATCATTTATTATCATCTGAAAGTCAAACAAAATTCGTTCTCCAAGGAATATTCTGAAATATGTACAACTGATTAAACATTCGGAAAGACCTGCGGAACTTCTCGTAATTGACTCGCTTGACAATTTGAAATGAGGGGGGACAGTTTGAAAAGTGGTTCAAAAAATGAAATAAATCCATCATATGATAAGGTAAGACATTTTATTTATTATTTGAGATGTTCATTTGTAAGGATAATGACATAAGTAAACTTAAAACTGTCGAAAACATTGTCAAATTGTCGTTCAAAGTTCCCACAAAAATTCGTTGGGAATCCGCTACGAGAAAATGGATGGTTGTTATAAGACGTTGCGGTTCAACATTGATAGTAAAAAAAAAAATATCCGATAAAAAACGTTGAATGTAAATGATATGAACCTGCAGCGTCTTATATTATAGGACTAATTATAATACATGCTTGTCACACATAATAGGACGATACGTCGGAGGAACATTCCATTCTCAAGTTCTGCTATTATTTCATTGGCTGCTCGATACATACAGGGGCCGTATGCATAAAACATCTTAACTTAAGTATTCCTTAAACTTAGATTTCACTAAGAATTTCCTTAGTTTAAGTAAAATTCTTAAGTGGTATGCATAAACTTATCTTTGTCTTCACTTAACTAAGGAATACTTAAATTGGAACCTTTCTCTAGATAGCTACCGTATGACATATTAGCTCATCACATGTACTTATTCGTGAGAAAGTGTGTTATGATTATTTAAATTTATTGATCAATGTATGCTTTTATTTTAAAGAGCTGGGGTTAAATTGACATTGGTATGTACAACAATTCAATAGAACGTAACAAAGAAAAACGATGAACAATTGGCGCATATAAGACAACGCTTTTTAAAGGTTGATGTTTTGACGGATGAGCATTGGAAGAAAAATATTTCGGTAATCCAAAACTTTCCTCTACTTGATCTTGAATTATCTTTCATTGACGTAATATTTTCTGGAGACAACACTATGTTTTAAACTCTTACAAAACATGATCAAGATTGCAGTTGCGTAGCACAATACTGAGTGAAGCATTTCAAGCATGTGCTAACAAATAATTTTACAAAACATTTTTTTTCAATAAAATGTTTAATAGTCGTTAAGCTTATTGTGCGCTGCCATCTCCCTTTCCAGACCCCTTGCTTACATTTGCTTATGGTTTAAAAAAAATCTATTTTATTGTGAAATTAACATTTTTATCACTTCCCTTTTACAACAAAAAAGGGGGAGGGTAGATTTTTTTCTCGAGAAATCCATATACAAAATCAAAAGTCCTACAATCTTTACCTTATTTAGGTTCATGCTCCCCCTTATGAAAGAAGAAAGAAATCCACCTCTGCCATGGGTAGGTCTTAACACTTTTCGATTTTGTTCTTGTAAGTGAACAAAATTAGGGTATGCCCTACATCTTAAGAATAAAACTAAATTGAAAAATCAAATGATCAAGAAAAGAAAAAAGAAAAACAACAAAAAAACCCACACACTTAAATAGAAAATGTGGTTTTGCATGCTCTCTCTTCATTCCTTAATTCGGTTTTAGCTAACGGTTAGACAATTGATGTTCTGCCAAATAAACATACTTTCGACTGATTTTTTACTATTTTTGAAAATTTAAGGTAGCTCTATAGGTATACCTTAGACTTAAGTGTTATCTTAGGCGTTTCCTTAGTATAAGGAGTTTTATGCATACCACTTAAGTTTTGTGGGCGTGACTTAAAACAACTAAGATTTTACTTAAAAAATACTTAGTTTAAGATTTTTTATGCATACCACTTAGATAAAAAGGGCGAAGTTTCCTTAACTTAAGTGTTTACTAAGGAAAATATCTTACCTTAAGTAGCTATATGCATACGGGCCCAGAAGCTTTTCAGGAATGTTCCATGCACTATATTGATCGTGCTTTATTTCATGTTTATAATAAACACTTTAAATTTGTTTCGAGGTGTGACCTCCAGACCCTACATGTTTATTTACAAATACCTCGTAAATAAAACAATCATGGAATAAATACAAAGCTTTATATATATATATTATATAGTGAAAGCATCGTGATTTGGCGAAAATGTGCATGCCAGTACTGTATACGAATTTTAAAAAAAAACTGATTTACATGTATGTAATTTTTATTGAATTTTCAAGCTGAAGCAAATTGAGCATCATGGCCCGTATGCATAAAGCTACTTAAGTTAAGATTTTCCTTAGTAAACACTTAAGTTAAGGAAACTCCGCCCTTTTTATCTAAGTGGTATGCATAAAAAATCTTAAACTAAGTATTTCCTAAGTAAAATCTTAGTTGTTTTAAGTCACGCCCACAAAACTTAAGTGGTATGCATAAAACTCCTTATACTAAGGAAACGCCTAAGATAACACTTAAGTCCGAGGTACCTATAGAGCTTCCTTAAATTTTCAAAAATAGTTAAAGATCAATCGAAAGTATGCGTTTTTTGCAGAACATTAATAGGTTACCTACAATTAAATTGATTAATAACTATATCAGTAATGAAATACTAATTATTCGTTCATGTATTGCTAAATATTAACGATCATCGTAATTTTCTTCAAATCACGTATAATCAACAAATCAAGAGATAACAGTGGGTAGTTATATACAATTTCCCATATCTCGTGTTATACCGCAAAGTACTCAGTTTTTATACTCCTACACCCCTATGGAATTCGAAATTTATATAAGATCACATAAGTTATTTATGATACCCGGCTTACTCGTATCAAATTATCTTTTTATATTTCCTTATATATTCAATGAGATATATTGCGGCATCGCAAATATTGCTAAGTACGTTAATATGTTGAGAATATACTCACTGTAATAATTTGGTTTAGTAAAGATTGTAGGACTTTTGAAAAACGCCCTAGTTTGTATATGGATTCCTGGAAAAAAATTCTACCCTCCCCCTTTTTTGTTGTAAAAGGGAAGTGATAAAAATGTGAATTTCACATCAAAATAGATTTTTTCAAACCATAAGCAAATGTAAGCAAGGGGTCTGGAAAGAGAGATGTCAGCGCATAATAAGCTGAACTATTATAGTAAACATTTTATTGAAAAAAGTGTATAATGATTTGTTTTGTAAAATGATTTGCTTACAATGATACTCTTAGTCTTGTGCTACGCCACTGAAACCTTGATCATGTATTGTTAGAGTTTAAAACATATTGTTGTATCCAGAAAATATTACACCTATTAAAGAGACAGACAGACAGACACAGACAGAATATTTTATTATAGTGTCACATACCAATACTGAACAATATCATACATAATAATATAAGTATAAAAATACAAATAAGAATTTAAATCGAAGTTAAAATATCGGTATCCAGCCATGACTGACTTATGAGACACTTTTGCTTTAAAACTTATTCTAACATTCATTTACAAATGAATAAATAAAACTTTTATATCACATTTAAAGAAAAAAAACATTCCGTTATACACAATATTTTCTGCGGTTAAACATAAAATATAAAGATTTTGCTAAAAAGGGTTGTATACAGTCATGTGACATCAGAAAGATAAATTTGTCATCATGACTAAAATCGTAAAAATTTGGGTTAATTGCACTTGCTTTCATAAAAAGATCATATCGCAGATCTGAATAAAATTCACAATGCATTAAAAAATGTTTTTCGTCTTCTACACAATCAACTGTACAATATTTACATTTTCTGTCATTAAGAAGAGTTTATTAAAAGATGATTAAAGATTAAGAAGAGGAAAGTCTTGGATTACCGAAATATTCTCCTCCAATGCTCATCCGTCAAAACATCAACCTTAAAAAGCGTTGTCTTATATGCGCCAATTGTTGATCATTATACTATGTTATGGTTCTATTGAATTGTTTTACATGTATACCAATATCAATTTAACACCAGCTCTTTAAAATAAAAGCATGCATTGATCAACAAATTTAAATAATCATAACAAACTTTTACACGGTTGAGTACATGTGATGAGCTAGTATATATCATACGGTAATTAAAGAAAGGTTCCGATTTAAGTATTCCTTAGTTAAGTAAGTTTATGCATACCACTTAAGAATTTTACTTAACTAAGGAAATTCTTAGTGAAATCTAAGTTTAAGGAATACTTAAGTTAAGATGTTTTATGCATACGGCCCCATGTAAATAAAGCAGTACAAATTACTCGATTACACGTTAATTAAAAAACAATATTAAATACTTTGACTTGAAATGGCGTTTCTATAACACCTGTTGTACAATCCAGTATTTTTATGGTAAAAAGCTGTTTGCAAGATACATGGTTTTAATCACAAAACTCATTGTTCAACTAGAAATTTGAAAAATATTACGACTAAACACAAATATTTCTACTGTTATTTTAAAACCTTAGTAAATTCACACTCTTTCATGAACGTAGGTCTCTGAGGATTTAACCATGAAATCATGAAGGATTTTTACCAAACCGACAAGTAACCTCTGGTGTCTCGTGATAGTTTGTTCGTCTCGAATGCGGGAGGTTGTTTGGTCGTCGATTGCGTGAGATTAAACACTTTAAAATTGACATATCCTACTTTTTTGCCAAGCATGGTTCATTTAGAAGTTCAAACAAAGACTTGTCACTTCTGAAATCAAAATATGAGTGTATGCCGTTATGATATGTTTTCCTGGAGAACAATTTGTTAAACATCAAAAGGCAGGGTACATTCCTATTCAATCTTAACACATCATCAGGCGTTGTAAACATGGGACATGTCCAAGCCACTTAACACATCATCAGGCGTTGTAAAATGGGACATGTCCAAGCCACTTAACACATCATCAGGCGTTGTAAAATGGGACATGTCCAAGCCACTTAACACATCATCAGGCGTTGTAAACATGGGACATGTCCAAGCCACTTAACACATCATCAGGCGTTGTAAAATGGGACATGTCCAAGCCACTTAACACATCATCAGGCGTTGTAAAATGGGACATGTCCAAGCCACTTAACACATCATCAGGCGTTGTAAACATGGGACATGTCCAAGCCACTTAACACATCATCAGGCGTTGTAAACATGGTACATGTCCAAGCCACTTAACACATCATCAGGCGTTGTAAACATGGGACATGTCCAAGCCACTTAACACATCATCAGGCGTTGTAAACATGGGACATGTCCAAGCCACTTAACACATAATCAGGCGTTGTAAACATGGGACATGTCCAAGCCACTTAACACATCATCAGGCGTTGTAAACATGGGACATGTCCAAGCCACTTAACACATCATCAGGCGTTGTAAACATGGGACATGTCCAAGCCACTAATGTGTTTGTGCGTCACTAGATTCTAAGAAAAGTTTTAGTAACTACAAAATGTATTTCGTAGTCTTGATATTTACAGATAAATAACTTTATTAAACGCTTAGAACACGAAGGCAGTTATCCTTTTAAAGGTCTAGTCACAGCACACGAGGACAGTTCTCCTTTTAAAGGTCTAGTCACAGCACACGAAGACAGTTCTCCTTTTAAAGGTCTAGTCACAGCACACGAAGGCAGTTCTCCTTTTAAAGGTCTAGACTTATCACGTATTTGTCATCTTTAACTGCTTCAACTGATTAAAATGAATGTTGAATACATTAACAATGGATACAACACCACGTGGTGTCCAAGGTGTAAACTGGCGGCAATGTTACTGATATATTTCCCTGTTTTGCTGCACCACCCACTTTTAGTTTTCAGATCTTTACAAAGATGTTTATCCAAAGAACTAATCATATTTATCGATTTACCTACAAAATCATCATTGATGCATTTTCCAATCACATGTCCATATCGACCAGAACTGGAGACGGAAAATGCAGTGCAATCACAAATTAATGGATTATTTCTTAATGATATTTCTGAGAAAAAACATGGCACTGACTCCTCTAAAAATCTAAGAGACGAAATTTTATTATTATCAAGAAAGATTGAAATCGGACCTTGTATTCCAGTAAATGCCAGTTTTGAAATCTCAGAAATATTCATGTTTTGCAGATAGATATGCTTTGCTTTTACTCCAGTTAAAAACATACTATGAAGGGTTTTGAGTCTGTTATTAGATAAATCTAAATCGTCTAGTTCACTTATTGTTTGTAATGGAATTAAAGGCACGTGTTCCATACCAACACTTTTGACAAACAACTTTTTGAGACTAGCCTCTATCCCACTGAACATTGTGTCAGTAAATACCAACGGGTTTCCACTTATATCTAAAACTTGTAGGTAAGCTGTGCTATCAAACGAATCATTTTGTATATGTTTGATCAAATTATATGACACATTCAGATTTAATAACGAAGGGAGATCCATTAGTCCGATAACCCAGAAATGTCCTCCTATCAACTTATTTGAGCTTAAGTCAAGTGTCTGTAAACTGTTACCTAATCCTCGGAATGCATACCTAGGGAAGCTGTTTATCTGGTTCCTTTGAAGATTTAAATACAGTAGTTTTGTCAAGTTAGTAAACGTTCTTTCTGATAGGTACTGAATTTTGTTCGACGATAAATTCAGATGAGTAAGATTAAATAGTATTGAAGTTACTGATAGTGGTACCGTCCTTAATAAATTATCGGATAACTCTAAAACCTCCAGCTGTTCTATTCCTTGAAATGCGGTGTTCTGGAACAAAGCTATCTTATTAGAACATAGACTAAGTCGTGTGAGCGAGAACATATTATTGCCTTTAAAGAGTGGAACAACTTTAATCTCGGCGGCACCGTTATTACGATCCAGGTTTAACACCTTCAAGGAAGTCAGATTTCTAAGAAAACATAAACTTTTGTTGTTATCTAAACTTATTTTTGTAGATTCTAGGTGAAGAACCTGTAAACTTTCTAGTCCATCAAAAGGATTTGAATTCATATGATAATTGAGTGTATTATCACTTAAATCGAGATTTTGAAGATAATGGAAGTTTGAAAATGTATCTCCTAAAATATTCATGTTAAGCATGTTTCCCTCTAATGATAAGACAGTTAAGTTTTTAAAGCGACCCAAGTTCTTCAATACGCTATGACTCAAGAAAGAAGCCTTTTTAAGATTTAATTCCTCTAAAGAATCGTCAATTTTTTCAAGAATCTTTTTATAATTTTTGATATTTTTGTTTTCACTTATATCTAACTTGTGAATTTGTAAGTTGACAAAAATATGAAGTGGTAGTTTTGAATTTGTGTTTCGTAAATTCAATTCATGAATATATAATCCTTGTAATTTACTAAAATTATTATAATTGTCTTGTCCTTGGATGAACATTTGTCTGTCTGAACAATCTATTGTTAATACAGGTTCAGAGCTACATGAACACGGATCCAGGTCAGGACAACTCCAGTTTCTAGCAAAAACAACGGAACACAACAAGATGCATCGAAACATTAACATGGTCTTCAATCTGAAAGAAATTAAAAAAAATAAAATACCATTAACATAATTACGCTACGTAGTCTAACATCTAAAGTAGGAACGATATAGTATATTATGATACACATATACTACAATCTAATTAAAATATCGATAAATCGTATATATTCGTTGAATAGGAGTAATTCGATTGATAATAATTGTACAATAGGAACAATTTAAAATAAACTTTGTTGAATGTATACTATAATTGTTACTTTAGTCTGCTTTATATTAGTTGTAATTGAACTTGTTGTCAGTCACAGCGAGTACTCTCAAATCGTATCCTAGCGTCGTTTTAGCTGTAGGAATGTTATAACTATCCTGCCATGTCCGGTTTGTGTTTTTGTTTCTTTTTTTGCTGTGTATCGGTCGAATAAGCTAAGACCCTTTAAAATATTTTTATAGTTTGCTCATATGTTGAACTGTCGCACCACTGTCCCAAATTAGAAGCCGCTTACACGTTTAACCCTACCACATTTGTGTGTCTGTTTTAAGTCAGGAAGGAGCCTGTAATTCAGTGGTCGTTATATTCTTTTTTCGTTCATTGCATTTTACATAAAACAGGCTGTTATAGTTTGCTCGTTAACATTGTTTTTGTCATTTTGGGGCCTTTAATAACTTACTTTGCGGCATGGGTTTTGTTCATTGTTGAAGGCCTTACGGTGACGTATAGTCGTTAAATTCTGTGTAATTTGGTATACAGTTATATTGTATACATTTGGTAACTGGTGAGGAGTTGTCTCATGCCAACTATACCACATCTTCCAACTTTTATAAATAATAAATCATAATTCATATATAGTGTGAACAATCAAAAAATTAAAAAATGCTTAAAGTAGTAATATAGTAATAAGAAATACGAAATGATACACAACGAGACGATAAACAATAAAACTCATAATTATTAAACGCTTAATAGACCTTTTCATATCGATCCCACTAATAAATTCCTTCTTCATTATTGTATGAACTTCTATCTAAATAGCCAGGAAGGGTCATTAGATTGTCCAGCCGTTTCAATCATTCCCTAATGCATCTCAATTAAGCATGGATTTAATCGGTGCATTTCTTTGGTAGGATTCCAACTAGTGTCAGGATAAATTATATAGAATGATTAATTTCTTGACAGGGGAATTAGTTCTTCCATTTTCTACAGAAGACTACAATGTTTGATATGCCCATATGCGGCTATTCTCATTTTCTATCTATGATTTTATGTGTATGCAGCATGACAGAGTCAGCTATGAGTCAAACATTTCCAAACCGATCTGAATTCTATATTCTTCCATTGAACAAAAACAAACATAACATGAATAATTATATTTGTATAGAGTCGTTTTCTAGAAGATCATCAATTTTGTTAATATATGGTTTTTTTTTAAATTCTTGATTAAAAGCAATGTGTAATTTGTTTATAAATATTCTAAAAGAAGTTGAATTAGTCGTTTCTGGTTGTCTTTCTTTGTTTAATCACACTTATTCAGAGTTTTCCGAAAGTTGTCCATATCTGTTTTAATGAATTTCGTAGCTCTTCAGAACACTTTTGGCATGAAATTTATGATATTTGTTATTTAAGTGGGTCTTTGAAGATTTTAGCATTCGTCACATTTTACTCGAACAAATATATTGAATTTATTTCGAGTTTGATGGAATGCTTCTCGTTTTTCTTTGCAGGAATTATTGAACAATATTTTCTAGACTTGAATAGCATAATTTATGAATTCATATTCTATTTCTTTCACAGTATTATACATAACGTAAGCGTTAATGTTTTGATAATTGGTTAAATTATTCAAACCTTAAGTTTTACTAAATAGCCTGTTGACCTTTGTTTCACTATTCTGAAATCCCATCTTTTATATGGGCATGAGTGTTTCTGATGATGGTTAATCCAGAAAAGCGCTTCGGACGCATGTACAGTATTATATTTTGCCTTAAACTAGTGGAGAATAAAGGCTTTTTCCCCTGGAGAAGAATCCCAATTTGAAAAAAAATGGCTTACAATTATTCCCAGAAAGACAACTTCTTTCCCAAACAGTGCAGTCTCAGTAGTAGTTGTGCATGAAAACAAACTAAAAAATACTCATTTATTCATTTTTCATGCCTAAAATGACTATATGTGCAGATTGAGGGTCTTTTATGTATCATCACTGACAAACAGGGGTCTTATTTCAAAGCAGGGTAAATTGAAGTTTCAGTCAAATTCATGGTTTATTCTAAATTTCCCAATTTGATGTGAAATTACGCATATTTTCCCATTAAAAAATGATAGAGGTAGATTTGAAAAAAGCCAACAATATCATGATGACATATAAAATGTTAAAAGATCTCGGATCTTTCATTGTAAATAATAGAAAAAAAATGTAAACTGTTTTAAAAATGAATAATACAAGTATAATAGCGTATACGTGTCATCTTAGCAGAAGTAATCGTGTCCGTTTATCGGGTTGAGTCTGATATTGTAAACAAGATTGCTTGCTTGATTGATTGATTGATTGCATGGTGTTTAACACCATCTTCAGCACTGTGTGCTATTTGGTAGTGGTCAGTCTTTATGTGTGCTATTTGGTAGTGGTCAGTCTTTATGTGTTCTATTTGGTAGTGGTCAGTTTTTATGTGTGCTATTTGGTAGTGGTCAGTCTTTAGGTGTGCTATTTGGTAGTGGTCAGTCTTTAGGTGTGCTATTTGGTAGTGGTCAGTCTTTAGGTGTGCTATTTGGTAGTGGTCAGACTTTAGGTGTGCTATTTGGTAGTGGTCAGTCTTTATGTGTGCTGTTTGGTAGTGGTCAGTCTTTATGTGTGCTATTTGTAGTGGTCAGTCTTTAGGTGTGCTATTTGGTAGTGGTCAGTCTTTAGGTGTGCTATTTGGTAGTGGTCAGTCTTTATGTGTGCTGTTTGGTAGTGGTCAGTCTTTATGTGTGCTATTTGGTAGTGGTCAGTCTTTAGGTGTGCTATTTGGTAGTGGTCAGTCTTTATTGATGGAGCACCACTGACCTTTGGTTGGAAAACTGACAATCCTAGTCATTAAGATTAGAGTCGAGCGCACCTGCCATGTGCGGGGTTCGAACTCACAACCTCAGTCTCGACAATCTAGTGATACAGAAGATTGACTACTTAGACCACTCGACCACGTCTCTTTCCTGATTTTGGTGAAATAAAATCAGTTGTTTCAGTGACAAATACACACTTACAGGCAAAATCAGCTGTTTCTAGCTAATGAGATACAAAATCAGCCACACATTGTTGTTTGTGTTTTGGGTTGGGTTTTTTTACTGGAATGACGGTAGATAACATACTATAAATCGTGTTTATTTCTATATCAATATACAGACTTTGTTATTTAAAAAGTGTATTTGTATTCCTTAACTTGAACCCAGAGTCTCAGAATCTGTTATAAACAAAAACTCTAGAGTGTTTCAGAGAACGAACACGTCTACTTTTCGTTGTTTTCTGATCGGTTTTATATGTTTTTTAGTATTATAGTATTTGGTATTAGAAATTCTCAAAACAGAAAATTTAACATTTATGTTGGTTATTTTTTTTCTCATTAAAGCAGACAACCCTTTTTCTATTTCACACAAAGCCAACACCGCATATATGGCGTCTAACGCGGAGATCTGCATATCAATAACATTCGATAAGTTTAAAACAAATTGTCATGAGAGACACGCTAAACTGTAGTATGCAGGAAAGGTTGCATTTCCGTCACCAGCTGTTGCACCTTTTATTCCTATTATCTTGTGACCGATTTAATGTCCTGCGATGCCGGTGACATTTTCAAATCGATTCTGTTCACGTCGGTATCGCTATTAATTTACGATTTATTGGTTTGGGAATTGTTTTCTCAAATGAAATCAAGAGAGAGACTATGAATAATTAACTTTGGGTAAATACGTGACCCTTTTATTGATGAATCGAGTTGACCGTTTGCCTAATGTTAAAGTTGTCACACAAAACGCTATTTGTTAAACATCCACCAGGCATTAATGATAATTGGTTCTGAATAAATGTACACAAAACTTGACACTACTATTTTAGATTAAAGAGAACTGTAACCTCAGGAAATCTGGGAATTTATCATTTATAATATCAAAGAGATTTGTGTGAAATGGAAAAGATATAAAGTATTAAGTGGCAACAGCCATCCATCCATTTTTATTATTTAATCATTTAGTCACCAAAGTTAAAAGATTATAGCACTTTAAATAGCTATATTCAAATCATCATACTTATTTTCCATCCACACGTTAAATTGTTCTCTATTCAATGGTTTTTTTTTATTACGTAAAGTGTATAATATGCACTAGTTGTTATAAAACAGCGCAAATTGAACGTAAATCCCTTTTTGTCAATATTGTTCGATATGGATGGTGTCATTTATTCTTGAAGTGGTCTCTAAAATTGAAATCTCAAGAACCAAGCATGTCTATACAATATTTGACATTCAGACTAACGTATTAACTTTTCAATATCCAGCTCAACAATTAGATTTGGAGAACACTTTACTGCAAGCTTTCAATTGGCTACACGACCAAATCTCTATTTTTCATGTTTTTAGATAATTACAGAAATATATCCGTAAAATGATCTTTGTGTTGAAACATATTGGTATTTTAAATAGTTGCCCATCACTCTGTCAGCCTATATATGTGCACATAACCAGTAATGATTCATTCACTAATTTATTGAATCATTTATCAAATAAATATAACAGTAGTAAGTGATCATTTAATATCGCGATCTCAACTTGGTGTGAAGGATGAGTGGTAACGATTTTAGACAGCCAGATCCACAAGGAAATAACCACATATCAAAGAAAAATATGAAACATAAAATACACTCGAAAATAACCATAAAATTATATCAAAGAAAAGCGTAAAACATTAAAATACACTAGAAAATAACCATATATCAAATAAACAAAAAAAATATAAAACATTTAAAGTTAACCATAAAATAACCATATATTAGGAAAAAAACTTGAAAGATTAAAATACACTAGAAAATATTCATATGTCAAAGCCACACATGAAAAATAAAGATAATTGTCATTCACCTTTTATAACAAAAATACACGAAAAAAAACCAAGCCATGCTGTTGTCTCGTTGGTTCATATTCAGCATTTCTTTTGATTTAGTAACACCTTACAAATACACACATATTGACAATACTACCTATCGTAGAAGAATTTATATTGTTATTCTTTTGATAGCCTTTTCTTGGCTCTTCGCAAGTTTTGTTCAGTATAGTTGTAAGTAACTTCCAAGACAGAGTAAAAGAGAGACGTAAGATGTCAAAGGCACATTCAAACTCGTACGTCGAAAAAAAAAAAACGCCACCAAAAAGACCAAAAGACAGTACACAAAACGCAACATTGAAAACTAAAGACTGAGCAACACGAACCCAACCATAAACTAGGGGTTTATATTTCAGGTGCTCCGGAAGAGGTATACAGATCCTACTCTACATATGGCATCCGTCGTGTTGTTCATGCAAGTACAGACCCAGTGTAAGTCTAATTTTGTACGTAAAATTCAAGAAAAGGGGATGGACCTGTAGTGACGACTATTGGAATATATCTGTCGTCATCTGTCAAACAGATTTTCAATAAATATTACCGATACAATTAAGATTTGTTTGGGCCACTCCTTGAAAGTTCTTGCTCGAGTCTGTGATAGTATATAAGAACCATCTGTACTGTCAATTTGAAAAATCTTACCAATAACTTTCTCAGAAATGACAGAAAGCATTAAGTGTTCTTCTATTTCTATTATTTGATGTGATGTAATCATGAATCAAGTGTTTCAATGTTTAAATTATAACTCTGAGAGTCTTTTAATTTTGATTATATTTATGAATTAGAAAAACATAAAAATAATATCCATATTTGGATGCCTAAGTAAATATGAATAAAAACAAACAAGATTTCAACGATAATGTAACGCCAAAAAATGTAATACATATTACTTACTTACCGAATTAAAATAATAAAATTCCTAAACTTTCTTCAGAGACAGTCTGGAACACCCTTCATAATTCTACCAATCAGACGACCAACACTACGCATGCTCAACTAATTTTCTATGTTTCGTAGAGGAAAAACTGTCAAAACTAAACATCAAATAATAAGAGAACTGACTCAACACAGATATTGTCTGTCTGAAGAGATACAAAAATCAATTTCTTTTTATAGTTGATGCAAATTCTATCAATGTTCATGAAAACTGAAAAAAAATATTTCGAAAGGTTTGTTTAACAAGTAATTATATAAGAGGAAATATGTAGTTTCGGCTATTTATTATTAATAACATGACTGTTACAACAAAGCCATAATGATGCTGTATTACGTATACAGAGTATGTTCGGTACGGCCAATGTCCAAAGCTTGGAGAATATATTCTATTTTATCATATGACTAGATAGATCCTGAATAAGATTGGGTCTCTTGTTGTTTCTCAAATAAAACAAACTTTATTGAATGACGAAAGTTATTAATTTTTATATTTGGCCGGTTTTTTTTTTTTAAATGCGCAGTAAATATATTATCCTATGTTCAGCCTTTCAATCTTGCTGTGTAGGAGTGTATATTAAACATGTTTGCAATCGTTTACCTAGATTTGTAATTAGAAGACTACGATTATTTTGTATCAAGAGAAGAACCGGCCCCGGCTGTATAGTCCCTGTATAGTACAAATCGTTTCGTCGTTAATTACTCCTTAAAGAATTATTGCACACTAAATAAATAAATTCTACGATCAAAGCACTAGGGATATTGCTATGTCTTTTGAAATTTGAAGTTGGAAAAATATGAAGAAGAGTACAATTACTAAAATTTTTTGCAAACATCTGTTTGAGAGGTTTACATATGTGGTGGTAGCAATACTGTAATTACACAGTAAATATGGATTAAACTATTTATAACTACTCGAGCTTTATTTTTAAAATACTTTGATTTTAGTTTTATTCGTGACTCGTTTTTGTTTGAAAAAGACGACTTATCACGAACACTCCAAGATCGGACAGCAATATCCAATTGAGAAGAAACAAACACAATAAGACATAAATATAGATGTCAAATGGCTACTTGTTCGGAGATGTGTGTAGTATAGTCTTTTGTAAATGCATATGCCTTTATGATCTGAAAAAATATGACTTTGCATTCACAAGGTACACTATTGTAATCAGAAAAAATACAAAACACCAAATTCGGTTGAAAATTGCATCACATTAAAAAAGCTCACGAATTCAACATTATAATAT
Source organism: Mytilus edulis (assembly GCF_963676685.1). Lineage (NCBI taxonomy): Eukaryota > Metazoa > Mollusca > Bivalvia > Mytilida > Mytilidae > Mytilus > Mytilus edulis. Next base: position 101,213,470 of record NC_092346.1, read on the forward strand.
AATGCTTGTTATCAAAGGCTCATTTACAAACTGTAAACTCTTTTTTTTTGGCAACATATGACATTTGTGAATCCTTTGGTGGGGATTGTCTTAGTCGTTGCTTTCCAATCAAAATGATATAAAGTTGCACTTGATATCTCAAACATTAATTAACGTTTTTATTTCCTCGGACGTTGAGTTTTAAAAGGTAATGATGTTCTTGGCCTTCTTAGTTTTTGTCTAAATCTAGCGTCAAAAGGCGTTAAAACGTTTATACCCGCTACATTTGTTTGCACCTGTCAGGAACCTGTTGTTTAGCGGTTGTCATCTGTTGATGTTGATGTGGTTCATAAGTGGCCGTTGGTTTTCCTGTATAAACTGTTTTACACTAGTCATATTGGGGGGCTTTATAGCTTGCTGTTCGATATGCAAAGGATCCCAGTTGAAGACCGTTCTTTGACCCATAATGGTTTACTTTTACACAGTGTGACTTGGATTTAAAAAAACGACTATAGTGTAAACACATTCTCTTTCAAACAGGAAATCCAACAGTCTAATTTATATAAAAACGAGAAACGAGAAACACTAATGATTCACATCAACAGACAATAACCATGCACTGAAAATCATGCTCCTGCCAATGCAAACAAATGCAGCGGGTGTAAACGTTTTAATAGACGCCAACCTTCACCCTAACCTGAAACAATAGTGTAACATCACAACATAGAAAGACACACTATAAAAAACTTTTGACAAGGCTTAACACAATTTAAAAAAACATATTAACAAAAACAAGTGAACATACACTGAACAAATAAAATTTATCTGTGTCCTCCTATTCGTTTGTTATGACATTGTCTGTATTGATGGTTTAGATTTTAATACTGGTAATATGTGTATCTCTGGTATATTATGTTGTTTGGGATTTCTTTACCACAAATTACGGCACAGCCCATTATTTTAAAGCACTCTTTTTGTTTAGTCCGATGATACTCTTTAAAATTCACGGTATGAGCTATACTTAGTTCAAGTATTAATTACACTCATAGAGCATTATCTCGAATGTTGTACCTAACTGACACCATGATATTAATATGGTTAACGCAAATTCATAAATTTGGTTGTCATTTCTACCTTATTTCATGGTTAAGCATAACCAATACAGAAAACCCCAAAAGAAATAAATGCATTATGGTGTAATTATTGATATATCTATCATGTTTTTGATTACATTCTCTTGCTGCCTAATTTAGAAGCTTTTAAAGAAAATATTTTTATTTGAAGATGATAATAGAGAAATCATCAGTGTTTATTAGATTTTCAATTTATTATTGAAACATATTTTCAAGAAAGACGGCAAATCTGAAATAGCTTAGATTATATTTTTAATCGGAGAAAATAAATAAATATTGTACTGATATGTCAAGATATGAAATAAATGTCGCAAATGGCGTCTGTTGATTCTAAGAAGACGCATCGAATGTATTTGATAGACAGAATTTATAGAAGTGGTATTCCTCTAGAGAGATGCGGCGGAAATCCAGAATTTTGTGCAATAATTAGGTTGTTTAGAAAAGCGCCCCTTAGTTATCGCTTGTAAATTGGATTGCTAGATAAAATTTAGATTTTGTTGTGAGTTAGAATGGAAAGGTCGAATATCTTATTATATCAGAAGGATTCAATAACGATTTCCAGACACACTTTTTCAATTCTGGGATGAATAAAGTGAATTACTACCAATCTTGATTTCCGTTTAGTCCTGATAACATATTGCAAATTATTATTAATGTCGCTCAAATGTTCCTAGATAATACACTGAATGATAAAACTTTTCTTTCATCATTCTGACAAGAGGAATATGGATATTCATGATAAAGACAACAGTCAATAATTTATTTTTGGTATCATACTAAACCGTGATTTGTTAAACCGCAATTTTAAATTATCTGAGTTCACTGACAGTTGATCTTTTATAAGAATAAGAAGAAATGGTATGATTGTCAATGAGACAATGATTTACCAGAGACCTAGTGACGTCGATAACAGTAACTAGAAGTTACCGTTGTACGGCCTTCAACAATGAGCAAATATCATGCCATGTATAATCTATACGTTAAAGGCCCAGCATTACAACGTATAAAACCATTTGAACGAGACAGCATACTATTAATTCAACAACCGGGAAAACTTTAGTTCATCAATCGTTTAATTGGTAAACATATCGTATTATCATAGAATCGCTAAATGTAAAAAAATATTTAAAATTATTGTCAATTATGCAACGAAAAGACAGACAAATAAAAAAAAAACCTACAAATAACACTAAAGACATAGCAACATAAATCCTACCTAAACACCAGGTAATCTCAAACAGGTTTATTCTGAAAGGGTATACATATCCTGATTCACATGGTACGTACACATTCGATGATAAGTCTCACAATTGTTATTAATAGAGAAATAATTATGGAATGGATAATTTGTATATATCCATAGTCACCAGGTAGTGATGGCGTCCATTTACTTTCTTAAGCAGCATCCACTTTAGGAAATCATGAAAAGACATGCAAGCTCTGTAATTTTGTTTCAATCGGGAAATACAATGTATCTTATCCATATGCAGGCGATCCTGGAAATTTGCCAAATAGAAATGGGAAGTTCACAGTAGGCAAGCTGAAACCATCCCTTTTTATAAAACTTTGATATCGACCAAACCTTATTGTCAATTTCTAGATGTAGGTCAAGGTTTAATTGTATCTGTAGAAATATGTTTTGACAGATGCGTTCATCACATAGTTAACAAACCCTTAATTTAATGAGAGGACATCATCTATACAGCAGTATGTAAAGTTAAAGAGTAATGCTAGCTTGAGAAGCTCCTGTATGAGGTGTGCCTCTAAAGAACAAAGAAAAATGTTAACAAGGAGCATGATTAGTTCCCGTAGGAACAAATGTAGCATATCAAACAAACATAATGTAAATAATATCTGAGATGTTATTTGAGCACTTAAGGAAGATTGTTATTTCTCATTTTTCTTTGATAATTAAAATTCAGAATACTAGTAACATACCTTTGAATTTGCCTCGGTGACCAAATTTCGAAAGTTTTTAAATATTTGCCTTATATTATTCGCTTATCTTGGTATAACAGTATTATAATATGTTATTTTAACTATGCAGGTATTTCTTTGTACCTCGGGTACGTACACGTACGAGTATTTGTGTTTTTTTATGACATGTACATCCATTAAAAAATAATTTGACGTTGGTACATTCTGTTTTCAGTAAATTATATTTTTACAAAGGAAGAAAGTTTAAGGAATTATCAAAAAGGCTGTCAGTCTTCTCGTTTTGAATTGTTTTACATTTTTCATATCGTGGTCTTTTATAGCCGACTTTCTCATTGTTGGAATACAGCAAACTATAATTGATTCTGTATTCGTCAATTGAACTTGGGTGGATAGTTGTCTCATTGGCAATCATACCCCATCTCTATTTTTCCTAACTATTTATTAATTATTATTTGTTTCATTTCCTATTTACCAGAACGTTTTCTAATGAACACAGAATCAATAGCGCTCTAATGGAGAACGTGCCATACATTGTCAATTTGAAAGATGAAATTTCGTCACACTTTTTCCAACTGAGGTTTTCTTTTAGATGAACATAATCATACCCTATAGTTGTATAAATGTACAGTAATTGTTTATTTTATACTAAAACTGATTATTATTTTTTGTTGTTGCAAGACGAATCACTTGAGTTTTACCCGGAGAAACATTGTCATACGAGGCAAAGACAAGGTGGACAATGTTTTTTTCGATGTTAACAATCAGCTACGTACCCCTTTAAATGAAGTGTTATATACAATTTATAATATTGAATGCTACGATATCTATTCAAAATGTTGGTTTCTTAACAACAACTGGAGACAAGTTCAAACAATTCAGAACAAGGCATGTAGAATTTTTATGGGAAGTTCGTCAAATGCTTCGAATATAGCGGTTTTAGGTGATATGGGTTTTAAAACAACAAAATCAGCCGAACGTTTCGAAACGTACCGTCAATGTTTTGAGAGTGCGATATACGTATGACTATAGAATTACACACAAGGCCCATATGTGGGGTATGCATATTTCTCGATCATAGGACAAGAAATGTTATGAAATAGCACATAGTCTTGGTATACATGATACTTTAGCTATAGAGATAGGTCGTTACACAAAGCCAAACACTCATCTTAACGACCGAAAATGTAGATATTGTACAATTGATTGTGTAGAAGACGAAAAACATTTTTAATGCACTGTGAATTTTATTCAGATCTGCGATATGGTGTATTTTTGAAAGCAAGTGCAATTAACCCAAATTTTACGATTTTAATCATGATGACAAATTCATTTTTCTGATGTCACATGACTGTATACAACCCTTTTTAGCAAAATCTTTATATTTTATGTTAAATTGAAAAAGAATATTGTCTACAGAGTGTTCTTTTATTGTAAAATATTTATTTGTTCATATGTAAATGAATGTTATAATAAATTTTTAAGCAAAAGTATCTCATAAGTCAGTTATTGCTGGATACCGATATTTTAACGTCGATTTAAACTTTTATTTGTATTTTTTTTGTACTTGTATTATGATGTATGATATTGTTCTGTATTGGTATGTGACACTATAATAAAACATTATGTCTGTCTGTCTGTCTTAACTATCCCCTATATGTCACAATATTGACAGCTGTACCCTGATTTTTGACCTTTTTGTTTTTACAATTTATGTCTGTTTGTTTTGTTCACACATCTTTGTCAATATAATGGTATTAGATGCGACTGTCATATAAGTGAGAGGTTTAACTAGCTATAAACCAAGGTTTAATCCACCATTTTCTACATAAGAAAATGCCTGTACCAAGTCAGAAATATGACAGTTGTTGTCCATTCGTTAGATGTACTTGCACATTTGATTTTGTCATTTGATTATGGATTTTCCTTGTTGAGTTTTCCTCGGAGTTAGGTATTATTGTTATTTTTTGGTGTTTTTTTTTTCGTCGCAAATTTTTTTCTTTAGAGTTGTTTTTACCTCCCTGTATAACTGTATGTCGTTTTAAAGAACCATAAACTTTCAGTTAATTGAATTTTTAGCAAGCCATACCAGAAATTTGGTGAGAGAACGTCGTATATAAAATTTTGAATAACTATCAATCAATTCAGAGTAATACACCTTATCGAAATTTATCGTATATTCATCTATATGACGTACAGTTGATATGACGTATGATGACACTGTTAAATATCTGATATGATGATATTTTGTTTTTAAAGTATTAATTTCAGATTTAAAATTTTAATCAGTTAGGTTTCCACAAACTTTGATTTTGGTTGAAATACTAAGTATTTTCTTCTCAAGAAATAGTTTACCTTAGTTAGCTGTATTTGGCTAAGTTAAACCCTTTCGGAATTTGTGTATCCAATGCTCTTATACTTTGTAATTTATTTGGCATTTGCAACTTTATTTTCATTTTTGAAGAGTCTTTTTTTAGACTCGTGTCGCACATATGGTGTACACAATTTAAGCCTTTCATCTATGATGAGTTCATATACTTCTTTTTTTCGTTTAGGAAAGTGTGGTATATTATTATACACGTAAGAATACACATAATATGTATAAATGGATCTTAAAAATAAACCACTTCTATTGATACACTAAGTAATACTTTAATTATCTGTGTAATAACCGACCTTAACAGAACGGATTAACATTCATAATTCTGGTTAATCAGCTTTACATATATTAAAGTACAGACAAATCCTAATAAACATGAAATATTTAGCACAAGTGTAATAGAAAAGGTAAGGGTATTTTATTTCATTTTCGGTCATTTTTTAGACGAATATGTATATATCAATGATTCTCAAATTCACCTTTATTTCAATATTATTTTAATGATTTGTCTGTAACAGATAAATACTCAGGGTATTATTGTTGTCATAGTTGGACAAAAACATACATAGGGCTTCCATACCATATTGATATCAACATCAATTGTTCATGGTATTATGATGTGTGTGGAACGACGAAACACTCTTAAATAATGGGAATAAGAAAATTGTATAACATCGATACGGAAAATTTGGTAAATGGTTATGACACAAAAAAACAAATGGAATATCAAATACTACAAACATAATTAAAACAAAGTTGATGAACCAGGGTTATGTCAAAGAACGTCCTTTTTCTAAAGTTCATCGGAAGATACCCAAGAAGTATACATTTCTAGTTACTGACTTTGTTACTCATCATAATTACGTGCGTGTGTTTAAGTCTTCTTTTTACTTATTTTTGTATAATTTTAACCAATACTCTTTAGTCCATTTTTGCTAAAACAATTTTGTCGTAGATCTTTACCTATACATCACTACTTAGTGTTATTGTGCTATCAGTGTCGATTTAGCTCGGTACCTATACATCACTACTTAGTGTTATTGTGCTATCAGTGTAGATTTAGCTCGATACCTATACATCACTACTTAGTGTTATTGTGCTATCAGTGTAGATATAGCTCGATACCTATACATCACTACTTAGTGTTATTGTGCTATCAGTGTAGATTTAGCTCGGTACCTATACATCACTACTTAGTGTTATTGTGCTATCAGTGTAGATTTAGCTCGGTACCTATACATCACTACTTAGTGTTATTGTGCTATCAGTGTAGATTTAGCTCGATACCTATACATCACTTCTTAGTGTTATTGTGCTATCAGTGTAGATTTAGCTCGATACCTATACATCACTACTTAGTGTTATTGTGCTATCAGTGTAGATTTAGCTCGATACCTATACATCACTACTTAGTGTTATTGTGCTATCAGTGTAGATTTAGCTCGATACCTATACATCACTACTTAGTGTTATTGTGCTATCAGTGTCGATTCAGCTCGATACCTATACATCACTACTTAGTGTTATTGTGCTATCAGTGTCGATTCAGCTCGATACCTATACATCACTACTTAGTGTTATTGTGCTATCAGTGTAGATTCAGCTCGGTACCTATACATCACTACTTAGTGTTATTGTGCTATCAGTGTAGATTCAGCTCGGTACCTATACATCACTACTTAGTGTTATTGTGTTATCAGTGTAGATTTAGCTCGGTACCTATACATCACTACTTAGTGTTATTGTGCTATCAGTGTCGATTCAGCTCGATACCTATACATCACTACTTAGTGTTATTGTGCTATCAGTGTCGATTCAGCTCGATACCTATACATCACTACTTAGTGTTATTGTGCTATCAGTGTAGATTCAGCTCGGTACCTATACATCACTACTTAGTGTTATTGTGCTATCAGTGTAGATTTAGCTCGGTACCTATACATCACTACTTAGTGTTATTGTGTTATCAGTGTAGATTTAGCTCGGTACCTATACATCACTACTTAGTGTTATTGTGCTATCAGTGTAGATTTAGCTCGATACCTATACATCACTACCTAGTGTTATTGTGCTATCAGTGTAGATTTAGCTCGGTACCTATACATCACTACTTAGTGTTATTGTGTTATCAGTGTCGATTCAGCTCGATACCTATACATCACTACTTAGTGTTATTGTGCTATCAGTGTCGATTCAGCTCGATACCTATACATCACTACTTAGTGTTATTGTGTTATCAGTGTCGATTCAGCTCGATACCTATACATCACTACTTAGTGTTATTGTGTTATCAGTGTAGATTTAGCTCGGTACCTATACATCACTACTTAGTGTTATTGTGCTATCAGTGTCGATTTAGCTCGGTACCTATACATCACTACTTAGTGTTATTGTGCTATCAGTGTCGATTTAGCTCGATACCTATACATCACTACTTAGTAGTGTTATTGTGCTATCAGTGTAGATTTAGCTCGGTACCTATACATCACTACTTAGTGTTATTGTGCTATCAGTGTAGATTTAGCTCGATACCTATACATCACTACTTAGTGTTATTGTGCTATCAGTGTAGATTTAGCTCGATACCTATACATCACTACTTAGTGTTATTGTGCTATCAGTGTAGATTTAGCTCGATACCTTTACATCACTACTTAGTGTTATTGTGCTATCAGTGTAGATTTAGCTCGATACCTATACATCACTACTTAGTGTTATTGTGCTATCAGTGTAGATTTAGCTCGATACCTATACATCACTACTTAGTGTTATTGTGCTATCAGTGTAGATTTAGCTCGATACCTATACATCACTACTTAGTGTTATTGTGCTATCAGTGTAGATTTAGCTCGATACCTATACATCACTACTTAGTGTTATTGTGCTATCAGTGTAGATTTAGCTCGGTACCTATACATCACTACTTAGTGTTATTGTGCTATCAGTGTAGATTTAGCTCGGTACCTATACATCACTACTTAGTGTTATTGTACTATCAGTGTAGATTTAGCTCGATACCTATACATCACTACTTAGTGTTATTGTGCTATCAGTGTAGATTTAGCTCGATACCTATACATCACTACTTAGTGTTATTGTGCTATCAGTGTAGATTTAGCTCGATACCTATACATCACTACTTAGTGTTATTGTGCTATCAGTGTAGATTTAGCTCGATACCTATACATCACTACTTAGTGTTATTGTGCTATCAGTGTAGATTTAGCTCGGTACCTATACATCACTACTTAGTGTTATTGTGCTATCAGTGTAGATTTAGCTCGATACCTATACATCACTACTTAGTGTTATTGTACATGTTGTAGGAACCATCTGTTTTCAAACTTTTGAACTTATTTTCTACTACAATTTTACTGTTGAAATAGTTATTTGTTTTATATTGTTTAAGATTATAACACAATGTTGATTGTTGTACCCAAATTTTTACCTTTTATGTCTGTTTGTTTTGCTCACACATTATTGTCAATATAAATGTAATTATAGGTGACTGTCATACACTCGAGAGGTTTATCTAACTATAAAGCAGGTTTAATCCACTATTGACTACATAAAAAAATGGCTGCACCAAGTCAGGAATATAACAGGGTTTTTTTCCCATTCGTTAGATGTGTTTGACATTTTGATTTTTGTCATTTGATAGGACTTTTCGTTTTGAATTTTCCTTGGAGTTCGGTATTTCAGCTATTTTAATTTTTATCTAAATCAAAGTATTAAGAATTCCATAGATAACTTAATATAATTTACAGTAATGGATTATTCAGGAACTTTGTGATTATACATGCTTAGAATTCAGTTACTCTTGTTACAAATTGCGCACCTACTTTTTCACTTTTGCCTAATAGTTTGGAATATACATTCCAAATTGGCTTGTCAAATTTAATATCATTACAGTTTTGCTTTTATTGTATTGTCTTATGAAAAATTGTTTAAAATAGTTTTTATGTATATGGTATGGTTTTCATGTTGTTTAATATTCTATTGGACTTAATTAATACATTATAAATGTTATTTGTTTTATAGTATGCGAATTGACAGCTAAATAAAGATATTTTAAACGTCAATAATAGCTTTGCAATTAACATGTATCACAAGCTGTGTACACTAAAGTAAACAAACATGAGTAATGCAAAGAAACAGAGGAATCTCTACACTGCCAGGATAAGGGTGGAAATTGCTACTGCTAAGGGTCCTAGAAAGAGATCTATAGAAAATCACCAAGACTCTGCACATTCAAGGAAGAAAGATGAAGTTCCCAAAATTGAAATTGAGAAAGACTCGACATCATTACAAAACGGCGAAAAGAAACAATCCAGAGCAAATGAAACAAAGAAATCAACTTCTGGAAAAGACATAAAAAATCCATTAAACGAACATAATGACTTCAAGAAACCTCCTATAGTACAGATGAATGGTGCGAGAAGACCATCCATTGAAAGACAAAAAACTACATTGTCTACAGCGAGAGCGATGGGAGAAATAGTTTCAAATATAAAGAAATCACCATATCCAATGTCAGCAAAAACCGCTAATGTGTCGTTTGGTGGCGTTCAAATGTTGGGCACACCTTCATCAGAAGGTACAGACGATAGCATACCCAATATCGAAGTAGAACATAAACACGTACCATCAGCGTCCATTCTGAAAACGGTTAGAGGCGCCACTCCAGAAGGTGTGTATATCACTAACCATTAGAACAATGCTATAGTTAAAGGAATCGGGTCAATTCTAAGTATCAAGTTAAATATGTATACTATAATGTTCTAGCAATAGTTTTGCTATTTTCTAATCATATCAAATAATAATAAATCGAAGAATGTCCAAAACCATTTTATTGAGAGATTTTTGGGTAGATGCTCCAAAAAAAGTACAAGCAGACATCCTTTACCACGTGCAAACCTAGTAGAAAATTATGTAAGTGTAAAACAGTTTTTTCAAAGATAATCAAGAATGAATTATTCAAATTCAAGCAAATAAAATCAATTATGGTTGAAGTTAAGTGTGAATTTAAGATACTGTCTTTCTATTAATTTAGTTCATTGGCGTTACCGATGTCATTCGATGCATTTCCCATTTTGTATCAAAATACCTTCAACAGCAACTAAATATATGTTAACTGTATGGACATATGTGAAATTGTTATCTGATATCTTGTTTTTAGTAGGATTTAACCTATTTTAGATTTTGACCCTGTGAGTTTTATCAATTACAGTATATAAATAACACATAGGTAAGAGGGTTATAGAGCAGTTTATCACCCCCGAAAAACATCGTCAACCGCGGCGAATGGTTGACAATGTTTTTCAAGGGGTAATAATCTGCTCTATCACCCTGTCAGCTATGTGTTTTTTTTTATTTAGTATACTGGAAAACCTTTCATTATTGTCATTTCAATTAAAACTAAAAGTAATGACATATGAAATTGTTTATAAAACAACGTTTCAGTTGTACAAAAATAACAAAATTGAAGCAATAAGTATTTTTTTTTATACAAAGTGACAATCAATGAAAAAAACGTTAACTTTAGCTTGCTCTTCAGAAAGAGAAGGTGACATTCAAACTAAGTATCTCCCGCTGAGCCATGGGATAGAATAAATTGTCTCCCAGGACCCTCGTATGAACCAATCAAAATCTGGAATTTTAACGGAAAGTGTAATAATTTCTTTTGAATTTTACAAAGAAAAACAAAGTAACTCTTGTAATAGCAGCTCAACTATCTTTAACGTGGGAGCAATTATAAACTAAAGAATATTAAACTAACAGTATTTCCCCTACAATGAATCTATTCTAGGAAAGAACTGACAGTTCTGTTTAGTGTATAAAAATGTAATTAGCTGCTATTGGGTTGAACTGTTTAAAACTGTCAACGGATGGAACTTTAAGATTCTGTTCTAGAATATAATTTTGCTAGAAAAGGAATTTCTTTTCAGAAACTGTTCTTTCGGCCGGCGTAATGGGAATTGTTTAGAGGTGATCCAAATTATAAGTTAAACATTCAACTTAAACAATGACATTAGACATGGGGCTATACTATTTACGTAAACAATCACAATATATATGTTCTTTAAACCTGCTGACTGTCATTGGCGATTGCCAAATAAATTGATCACAAGATGTAATAAAATGGATCTTAATATTAATTTAATTATAAACAGAAAACAATTAACTCGGGCAAAGGTATTATACCACAAGCATGAGGTGCAATTAATTTGTACATCAGCTCCGGATTTCGACAATACATGTCTCTTCAGTGATGTTTGGAATCGAACAGTATTTGGAAGGCCATATAATTTACCTCAGTTTAGGATAGACTCTTGAATTTAAAGAGTCATGATATAATGAACGGATCATGTAAACCGGAGGAAACATATGATACAAGCCCAAACGAAAAAAATTAAACAAATCTAAATTGAAATCTACGTTCAAACCTATGATTGCGTTGGATAAAAACCGCAATATTTATACGTGTGCATGTAAAACAAATTTCGTTGTAGAAGGGTCTAATTACAGCGCAAACAACAATTTCCAAAAGACCAAAAAAGTGAAAAAGTATATTTTAACAAAACGCATTTGACTAACAGGTCGAACAACTGATGTTTTTAAACCGGGCTGACTGCCATTGGCGATTGCCAAATAAATTGATCACAAGTTGTAACAAAATGGATCTTAATATTACAGAAAACAATAAACTCGGGCAAAGATGTTATACCACAAACACGAGGTGCAATAAATTTGTACACCAGATCCGGATTGCATATATATATTCATACATATATGATAGCAGACTATTTAAGTAAACAAATACATTATAAATGGTGCTAGAATTGTTAAGTAAACAATGACATTAGACATGGTGCTAGACTATATCGGTAAACGATGACATTAAACATGGGGCTGTTCTATGTACGTAAACAATGACAGTATATATGGTGGTAGAGTAATAACATAAACAATGACATTACACATTGTGCTAGACTATTAACGTAAACAAATATAATTATATTATATTTGTTGCTAGAATATGTACGTTAACAGTAACATTATAGATAGTGTTAAGACTATTTACCTTAACAGTAAGTTATATACGGGGCTAAACTATTTACGTAAACAATGACATTTGCATGGTAGTAGACTTTTTATGCAAACAGTAACATTAATTATGGGGCTAGGCTATTTAAGTAAACAGTAACATCATATATGGGGCTAGACTGTTTACATAAAGAGTTACTTTATACACGAGTCTAGACTAGTTTTGATTACCCCTGTCTTATTCATAACTCGTTTCAAAAATTTGAAAAATGAAATATAAATGATGGAAAACCTGAGTTGATTTAAGAACAACGATTGATGCGGTTGTACTTCAGTGCTCAATTATTAAGATATGCAGTAAATCACTTATTAGCTTCAACATTTCCCGATATTGACATGCCTTAGGAAACATCGGATGTTCTGAGATTGCACAAATCAGAATGAGTGATTACATTTCAAAGATAAAGTAGGAATCAATAAGTCTCTGAATGCAAACAATCATTGTGTTAAATCGGTGGGTGTAAAACATCATGTGATGGTAACTATACAGAATATATGTACTAAATATATATATATATGAAGTACTAGATTGGTAACATGTGATTTATATACTAAAAACGTCCTCTTTTTTATATTTCCCTTTTACAGTAAATCTATGATAATTATATAAATATAATTTAAAGCTTAAAGGGTCCTTATTTTTCCATGATTGTTGTATTTCCTTTAAAGAAGATATTTGATAATTACTGTCAGAAGAACATCTGCGTTTTGAAATGTTGATCTTCATAAGGATGATATATCCCAAAATGGAATGTTATCTATATTCAAATGAAGACTTCCAGTGATTACACTTGATTTTTCTCAAAATGATAAATAACATGTATAATCTATTATTAATGTGTTTGTTTGTTCTCAATTTCAGAACTAGAGAAGACATATTTTCCATATACAAATAGCAATGACGAACCATTATATCAAGGTATTCGTTCGTAAAATTTTGCTTTTAATAATCTTTATTAAAGTTAAGAGTAAAAACATGCATCCTTTCCCAGCGGAGCACCTGAATTCACATCTAGTTTGTGATTTGGTACACATTTCATACCTTTATTTTAAGGACTGTTGTTTGGTTTTTCTAAGTTATCAAAGATACCAGGATTATAATCTAGTACGCCAGACGCGCGTTTCGTCTACATAAAGACCAGTGACGCTCATATCAAAATATTTATAAAGCCAAACAAGTACAAAGTTGAAGACCATTGACGATCCAAATACAGCTTCTACCCCTTTTCTTACTAAACATTATTGAATAAATGGCTTTCAGACTTCAATAATAAAAAAGTCATTCAAATGTGTTATCCTATATTTAAAAATATCATTTGAAAAAATATATAAGTGCTTTCAGAAAAAGCTTATCATGTGGTGATATATCCTGAAAACTAGAGAAATTAGTGAATAAACACATCATAGATACAAGGACTAAATTTTGTATATACGCCAGACGCGCATTTCGTCTACAAAAGACTCATCAGTGACGCTCGAATCCAAAAAAGTTTAAAAGGCCAAATAAAACACGAAAATGAAGAGCTTTGAGGACCAAAACTCCTAAAAGTATCGCCAAATCCAGCTAAGGTATTCTATGCCTGAGGTAGAAAAGCCTTAGTATTACAAAAATTCTAAATTTTGTAAACAGTTAATTTATAAATATAACCATATCAATGATAATTCATGTCCGCACAAAAAGTGCTGACTACTGTGCTGGTGATAACTCCACCAGCAGTGGCATCGACCCAGTGATTGTAAATAAACACATCATAGATACCAGGACTAAATTTTGTATATACGCCAGAGGCGCGTTTCGTCTACAAAAGACTCATCAGTGACGCTCGAATCCAAAAAAGTTAAAAAGACCAAATAAAGTACGAAGTTGAAGAGCATTGAGGACCAAAACTCCTTAAAGTTTTGCCAAATCCAGCTAAGGTATGCTATGCCTGAGGTAGAAAAGCCTTAGTATTTTAAAAATTCTAAATTTTGTATAAAAGAGTTAATTTATAAATATAACCATATCAATGATAATGAACAGGGATTTCTTATCTTTTCTTGTCTATATCATATTTTATCGTGCTTTTGTCGTTTCAAATACACAATCTGTTTCTTTTTATACTGTTTTGTACGATAGGATTATTTTCAATTTGTCAGATTCGGATGACCCTAAGGATGAAGCTGATATAGACATTCCCTCAGACGATTCTCATTCAGTCTCGCTCAGTTCATCGTCAGATGATGAAGATTATCCTAGAGAAAATGTGGTTGTTGAAAATCCTCGTCTCCCGCGTCAACCATCAAGTAGACTGGATGTCATCAAAACCTTTTTGAATGTAGTCGTCATAGGTCACGTGGATCATGGAAAGTCGACGTTGATTGGTCATTTAGCTCATAAATGTGATGCTGTTGACAACGAAACTATCAACCAACTAGCAAAAGAATCTGATATGGTAATGCTTATTTATGTCTGTGTGCATTCAGTGTATAAATTGTTATGAGATATGTTAAAGTGATATTGCTTTCAAAAAAATAAAGATGTTGCAACGTTTACGTTAAATGTATAGTTTTTGGAAAAAGGGATATGAACATGAAAAAATATTTTAGGAAAGAGGAAATGTCCAGAGGTGTGAGTTGTGTACAAAAACTTGAAGAAAAAAAATAGAGTTTTATACTTATATGACAAAGAGTGAGCGTTTGTTTTGGTATACGTTAAGGTTGCGATTTTAGAAGAATTACAGTATTTAAGGAGTGTTTTTTTCAACTGATATATTTCGATGAACTTCTATTTATTCGTTTCTTGTAGTTCGCATGCCATTTTGGGATCATGTTGAGCTTAATTGATCTCTATCGTGCTCTAAGGCCATTCTATTTTGTTTTATCGAATATGAAATATATTTTCTGTAAAATATCTATTTATTTATTTGCAGTGCGGCAAATCGTCGTTTAAATTTGCCTGGGTTATGGATCGACTTAAAGCTGAGAGACAGCGAGGTGTAACTATTGACAGCAAAATAAGACGGCTCGATTCCAGACGATTCCATGTTAATATGATTGACGTCCCTGGACATAAAGATTATGTACATAATATGGTTACTGGGACCACACAGGTATAACTAATTTCGCAGAAAACGACACAATCAATTGTGCATACAACTATTTAATTAAAATAAACTTTCAACAAATATAAATCGCCTAATATGTGACAATTTATTTGATGAATATTTTATATACCTCTTCAGTACTAAGTTTTCATAACTAATTGACTAGTCATAAAAAATGTACGTGGTATGTGTTACATGATTACTCTGACTGGATGTCCTTACAAGCAATGTATCGGCTATGCATTGGCCGGGCTCGTTTGCTTTTTATGAATGAGTAACCTGAGTTCAGACGGTGTAAATACCGCCAATGAACGATGACGTAATCACATAAGCACCCAACTGGAAAATGCCGTCAAAGATAAAGAATTCTAATGCAATTTGTATGTAACAATTTTTGTCATTTGCTAAATGTTGCCGTCAAATCCACAGTTGACCAGGCGTAACTAAGGAGGGACAACCATTTTAAAATGATTGAATCAATAAATGTTCGATTGCTACTATATAATAGAAAATAAAACAACACCTACCTCGAATTCGCCGTTTTAATGTTATTTTATATGAATTTGAAGCGTACAGGTAACGTTATAACCTCCAGTTTGGAAGTTTTCATTTGTACGATGTCAAATTTATCCTTGACGTCTTGGCGCCAAAATCATTCATGAAGTTTCGCGTTTTTTTTTTTTATTTGTCAAATTTAGACAGTTTTCCAATTTTTATCGTATTATTTCTTTTTGAAATGCGTTAGAATCGGAATAATACGCGTCGCCAGTAAAACTGCATTTGTGTCCGTCAAATCTACAATTGACGGTGGCAACTCTTCAACTACAGTACTGTTATTCCTTAAACGATGAAAAGAATTTGTTGAAGGTCAATTTTCCTATTAAATAGAATGATAATCAATTGACTTCATCCAAAAATGTCTCAGTTTGTAATTGTAATTCGTGAAAGCATGTCACCAATTAAGTTTTCTTCGTCTTTTACTAATTATGTGTTCAATTACGAGAACAGCAACCATTACCCTTCACTAAGAGCTCTGAAATCTATAAGAGTTGCTGTCTTTGTCCTTTTTGAATACAGATAATTCATTGGGACTTGAATATAAAAAGATAATTTTGACCTTTTTGTCAATATTTTTCCATCGCTTTCGCCCGTTGTAAAATATTAAGCATTAAGGGTTAACCCGTGGAAAATCAATATAAATTCAAGCCCCTATGCGTTTTATCTTATACATTATATGTAATAAAATTAACGGTACCAATTTTCTTGCACCATATGCGCATTTCGACAATACATGTCTCTTCAGTGATGCTCGTTGCCAAAATATTTGAAATCTAAAACTTATATAAAAAATGAAGAGCTATAATCCAAAAGGTTTGCAATTCAATCTTTTGATTATTTGTGTCGTATTCATTTACATTTGTTCTTTGTTTATAGCCACGCATCTCGCGCGCTTGATCTTAGGTTTATATAGGTAAAATTTAAATGATGACGTCAAATGTTCACGCTTCCCTCTGATTTCACGCGACAAAATGAGACAATACGCCATGATGTTAAAAGGGGTAAACGTCATTCAAAAGAGGTGAAAGATACAAAAGGAACATTGTTGTACTTTTACAAATTGTGATTGGATAGAGAGTTGTCTCATTGCCACTTATACCACATTGTTTAATATCTGTCCAAACTCATAAGTCGAAAATAAACCGACAACAAAAAGACCAAAAAACAAAGATTAATACACAAAAATAAAGGATCCCACCAAAAACTGAGGTTCTCTGGAAGGGTAAGCAGATCCTGCTCTACTTGTAGCACCGTAAAAAATCCTTTGGAGCAATAGCATCTCGAGCGATACGATATTTCTTTACTATTATAACTTCCTCAAGGGAACAAATATAGTACCACACTCGATACAGTGGTAGAATCTGTATTTTATGAAAAAGATGAAGACTATCTATTTAGAATGAAGATATTGTTTAATTACAGGGCGATGTTGCTTTGTTAGTAGCATCTGCAGAACATGGAGAATTTGAATCAGGTCTTAAAAAGAGGGGACAAACTAGAGAACATCTACAACTGGCCTATAATACTGGCATTAAACAACTCATTGTAGTCATCTCCAAAATGGATTCTATTGACCCTGCTTATAATGAAGTAGGTCCACGTCAAAATAATTTTATTCTGTCTTGAATAAATAAAGTTAATAATTCTTTATTACAATCGTTCAGAGTGACAGCTGTAAAAGTATAAACTCTATCTACCTTCCGAAAACCTTTGTAATGATTATTTTTCTTCATTGTTCACTTTTTTTACACTTTGAATTTGTAAGATCACACTTGCAATTCGTTATTCTGCAAAAAACAATAATATACATCTGACTAGGGATTTGTAATAATAAACGTAATAGGTTACATGCTTGGTAGATTTTTGTTGAATGCGTTATTTGTTCGTCTTTTTATAAGAAAATAGTTGCTTTATTTATGATTTTGATTTTGTTTTATTTTAGGTTCGATTTCGATACTGTATAGATAATATTGCTCTTCTTGCAAAGAAAGTGGGTTTTGACGTGGAAACTGTTCCGTTTATTCCTATTTCCGGTTGGGAAGGTGACAATTTAATAACACCAAGCTCCAAAATGCCTTGGTTTTCATCTTGGAAGGTAAAACGAAGATCAGGTGGTGCTTCTGGAAAAACACTTTTAGATGCAATAGACAGCTCAGAAATGCCCTTTCGCATGACGGACCGGCCATTACGTGTACCTATTCATACAGTTTACAAGCTTGGAGGTAAATTATCGGTATAATTGGTCAACTGTTAAAAAAATCTGCAGTCTCATTGAGGCAAGTGATACGTATAGATTATTACATGGCATTTTTCATATCAGACCCTTTATCGGCCCAAGGTTATGATATCAGCCCAAGAGCCGCAGGCTCGAGGGCTAATATCATGAACGAGGGCCGATAAAGGGTCTGATATGAAAAATGACATGTAATTATCTTTTTATCATATACTTCAGCAGAAGAAATACAGACAAGAACTATTAAAATTTTATTTTGTTTGTCTTTGCGCTTTCAGATAATATTTACAGCCGACAACCAAAAAAAATCTTATCTTTAATTTTTTTTATTGATATTACAAGCATTTTATTTATCTTGTCACAACAACTATCATGTTCTTCAATAATATTGTTACCTCATTTATGTCTTTCAAAACATTTTTAACTTAATTTATTTTTGCTCCTCAACCATTTTGTGAAAAGTCTTATCACTTGTCGTTTTCCGCGTTCTGTTGTCGTTTCAAACAAATTTCCGGAAATGCACGAAGTTGCATGTGATAAACGTCACGGAAATTAACGGAAAGGCATGTGATAACATTCCGGAAGCAGTCAATAAAGGTACCTTTATCAGCCCGCTATGGAGTTTCTTAGCAATCTGATCAATAAACCTAGTAATCCTTTCATAGCCTTTTGATATTTTCAAATGTTATTGAACTATAAAATTTTAGTAATATTTTATACAAGTATATGATAACATGATTTCCATGATAGCAGATTTAACACTTTGGTCAAGCTCTATGTAATAGCGATCACTCTTTGATACAGCACACGCTGGACATAATATTAATTCATTTGAATTATTGCACGGGATTGTTGATTTGTAAGAGCATTCTGGACATGTTATGGCAATACATAATATATAATACACAATGTGACGAAAAAAAAACTGATATCAGAGAGCAATACGATAATAACATAACTAACCAATGAATTTAGATCTAGCTTTCCATGCCTCCTTCAAATAGTTACAGAATTTAATTGTAAGCGATCTAGAAGAAGCTTTCAACAAACCAGATAGTTTAAAAGTATTAGGCAATTTAGACAATAATAACGTGTTAAAACAAATATCTCCATGCAGTTGCTCTATATGCTGGACATAACAATTTCAAATGAAATTCCTTCTTCTCATTCGTTATTGAAATATGCACAAAGACGCAGCTCTCTTTGTATATCAGAGAAACGACCAACTTCTGTTATGAGAAGACTTCATAAGTATAATTTACTTATGTCTAATCCATTTTGCTTGAATTCAGCAAATGAAACATGTTGAAACCAAACGATCAACTGCAACTTATAGTTCAATATACCACTTCGTAGTTTTGTAACAATTTGAACATTACTAATGTAGCGTAAATAATTTCTAAGACAAAAACCAATCTTTACATTTCTATAAACACTTTATTTCTTACAAATATATATAGCTAGCTGATCAACTTTGCAGAAATTGGTCTTAAATGAATGTCTTTTATAACATCAAGCATTATAGCAATATTATTCTGGTAAATCCAAATAAAGTTCATTCCAATACGAACAAATCACGTACATTAGATGCCCAATTACAATCATTTCCACCGTTATATAAGGTTTATATATATTAATACGTAACCAATACTTTAAGATTAATTGTTTTTTGTCCGACACTTTTGCTTGTTGTTCGTTGCTTTTGTTCCGTTTTGCTTTTTGTCCGACACTTTTGCTTTTTGTCCGTTGCTTTCGTTCCGTAGCAATATTCCAAGGCAGACGTAGGAATAAACGATTAGAAGACTTAAAGTTCTTGGTTATTATATGAATAAACTCATCATAGATACCATGATTGCAATATCATAAAACGAATATTTACAGGTTTTCATCGATTTCTGAACACAAATCAGTTTCAGTTTTATCAAATAGGGTCGAAAATTACCAGAGGGACATTCAAACTCATAGATCACAATTAGACTGACAACGCTATGGTTATCATGATTATCAGTTAAAACTTTTATGTTCCACTTTCTACAATACTAGATAACAAAGGCTCCCAAGGACCGATATTTTGTTTTAATAAAATGTTCCTTTCTGAAATATAATTACTCAATTACTCGGTCCGTAAAATTCCTATAAAACTAAACGAAACTTTAGATCAAAAACATAAGTAAATGATTTTCAACCTTTTAATGTCTTTTGTTTTGTAGCAATTCATTGGCTGCTCTTTAATCTTTCACTGGTTCTGACAGTAAAGAAACGTTTAATATAATCTGTATTGCTTTATTATATTATGTTTTAGAGATATATTTTAATTTGTATCGATGTTATAATATTTCAGAAATAGGTATTGTGACCGCTGGACGAATACACTGTGGTTATATCCGACCAGACATGGGTGTCAGTTATGCTCCAAACAATATTCATTCTAAGGTAAGGACGACATATAATAACTGGTTCCCGTTTATGTTACTCACATGTGATTCAGGTTATATACAACAAGACACGTGTGTAAGTTATGCTCCAAACAATATTCATTCAAAGGTAAGGACGACATATAATAACTGATTCCCTATGCGTTTATGTTACTCACATATGATTCAGGATATATACAATGTAAGTTATGCTCCAAACAATATTCGTCCAAAGGTTATACTATAGAATAGGAGGAAATATGATAACTGGTTCCCTGTGTATTCATTTTTACTGACATGATTCAGTATTGGAATAAGTAAAATCACAAAAATACTTAACCTAGAGGAAAATTCAAAACGGAAAGTCCCTAATCAAATGGCAAAAACATAAGCTCAAACACATCAAACGAATGGATAACAACTGTCATATTCCTGACTTGGTACAGGCATTTTATTATGTAGACAATGGTAGGTTGAACCTGGTTTTATAGCTAAACCTCTCAAATGTATGACAGTCGCATTAAATTCCATTATGTTGATAACGATGCGTGAACAAAACAAACAGACATAATAGGTGGAAATGTACACAGCTACTTTTGCACAGGAACTATTTCTCTACCAAAATTATTGTAATATTTAGGTACTTGTATTTTACAGTACTTCATTTGTACTTTAAATTTAAGAACTACATATTTTTGGGTGCACGGTCACATTTTTAGCATTTTGAAAGTTTGTCTATTTCAAATCCCTTAAAGTTATGATGTTCAAACATGGAATACTGTGATCATTTTTTGTACCAATATTTTAAGTACACATCAAGTACTGGGAGATACAAGTACCTAAATATTACAATAATTCTAAAGTAAAGAAATAGTACTAAATATTAAAGGTCCAGAACTACAGATTTTCAGTACAGAAATAATACATAAAAAGTAGCTGTGTAATTACAAAAAAAACCAACATACAAACATGTAGCCAAGAAACACAAAATGTCATACAGACTTAGCATATTAATAAAAATTAAATACAAGAATACACAAATTAACCATAGTTCAATAACACAATGACTAGATGTATGAGTACAGAGCCACGTCATGTAACGAAGAAACACAAAAAGGCATATAAAAAATTTATTAAAACAACAAAAGGAATAGTCTTTCAATTGAAGAATTCCCATCTTAAGTAGTCAGATTTCAAAAGGTTCATGATTTTTTATTTAAATATTCTTTTGGATAAAAGATGCAAATTTTACGTATTAAATCACTGCCCTATTGAATGTTGTTGAAGTAAATGTAAATTCAACTTCTCAAGCATAAATCATATTCTCAAAACATCGTTCGCATAAAGAATAAATACAATATTTGTATTGAAATCCATGTGTTCAATTTTGCGGGTAATTTGTATGTATTGACTTGTTAACTAAATTTACAATCTCGTTGCAACAGATGTGGAAAACCAAATTACAGGCCTAATAATTGTGTTTCTTGTTTCACTACAAAATTCCTCTCCATCGATTTTCACACAGCTTCCTGTAATTTTCATCTAAATTCTGTGTATTTTGTACCATGATGAAAGACTCTGTCACCATCGTTAATTATGAAAGGAATTTACCAAACAGTAGCGTTCTCAATTTGAATCAAAATAAATGACCACGACAGAGTAATGTATTCTAGCAAGTTAATTTTCTGTTGCTATTCAGGAGGTTATGCAATCAATCTGTTTGGCAATATCGCGTAATGTTTATTTTGGAACACAGAAGACGATACGTTGAGTGCAAATTGGTTTTTTAATGTGGTATAATTAAGTTTTATTGTAATTTCTTTCGAAAATGTCACTTAAACAAAATAAAAAAGCAAAAAAAATCATCCCAATCATTTTTTTCATTTTATAGTTAAAAATTACGGTGTATCTTTCAAAGGGGAAAAAGTTCGAATGACATTCAATAAATAACCAATAATATGCAGATTGACAAAGAAGTAGATATTACATGTGTTTAATTTTGGCTTTAATTATAACCTATTTGCTATGTTAAACGCCTTTCGATTTAATCAGCTTCGAGCTAATGGTCATGGGACCCGATATGAACATAGATATAAATTATTGCAATGGACATAGATGTTGTCAAGATGTTGTCGATGCACCTAACTAAATTATAGCGAATGCGTAGAAAACAGTATAGGTCCTTGCATTTCCATTTGCATTAAAAGTTGAATGTAATAAAAAGAATAACTAATGGTAGAATTAAAATATCGGGGAAAAAATCAAACTATGACCGTAAAACACTGACAATTAACGTAAATTAATTTGTTGGTCACTTTACCAGCAGTAGTTATGTAGGTTCAGTTTTCATTCTATTAGATTTTTTAGTGCCTTTACACATTGAAAAAAACACCATTTGATTTATACTGTAAGGAAATAATCAAACGCAAACAACTTCATTTTTAATTGAAAATACGTTGCGGCCTTTCAGTTTTGTTTGAAATTGATGTTTAGAAACAAAAGCTGATTATTTTTCGAAGTGGTATGTTAACCTTTTGAATAATCATCAGTTTTTCGTTCATATAGGTACGGGCAGTGCAGGTATTTAGAGAAGTTATGGATGAAGCAAGGCCAGGTGACAATGTGGGGATACAGATTGAGAATTATACACTTAAAGACATCAGGAAAGGTGATGTGTGTGGAGATACCTGTGACGACCCACCACAAGCCGTCACACAGTTTACTGCTCAGGTATACTTACATTCCCTACTCAATCGGTTATTTTCGAACATTCTCACGCCGTCATATTTAACTATGAGACTTATAACACTCCGCATAAATGTCCATGTAGTAAATGTACATAACAATAGACATCAGCTTACAAAAATGATCTATGTTGAAATACCTTAGAGATTCATTTCAGTCTTTTTACAAACATCGCTGCGTAGATCATATATATATATAGAAATATTATTTTTAAGTTGAACTCCGTTGCTTTTTAGGTAACCTCCAATATGATTTTTTGAACAACGTCCGTCAAATAGTGTGCATGCCCTTCAATATATTACCTCCCTTAAACAATGTTTGAATACCTCAGACTGTCAGAGGCGATCATCTACATTCCGTCATTTTGTTTCAGTTTGCTTTACTGGTAAATAAATGATTTGCCCTTCTTGAAAAGAAAATAATAATCAAGAATACACATTAGTGACACAAATTAGCATAACGGGTTATATCAAATAAATATAAGTTCACTCCTCCTCGAAATGTAAATATTTTAGAAAATGAGTTATTAGAGTATCAGATAGATTTCTCGGGAGACTTATGTATTGTTTCCCCATAGATTGTTGAAGATAGTTCCCTGTGATGACTTAAGATGAATTATACATAACAGTTAGATTAACTTTTGTCAAGACATATTTATATTTTCAGATTATGATATTAAATCATCCGGGTACTATAAAGAAGGGTTACACCCCTATTCTGCATTGTCATACCTCAATGGTTGCCTGCAAGTTCTTAGAAATAAAGGAGAGATGTGACAGACGAACAGGTCAATGCGCTGAAGAAAATCCATCATGCTTGCGTCCAGGTGAATTGGGTGTTGTTGACTTAAAACCTATTCGTCCAATATGCGTTGAATGTTTTTTTGATTACCCTTCACTTGGACGAATTATAATTCGTGACATGAAGCAGACGATTGCTATCGGTGTTATAATATTCATCCCAGGCAGACTTCCTCCTCCTTTTGAATTTCAAAGAAACTATGGAGTTATAACGCGAATGACAGGAATAACGGGTCTAAGTTTTGGATTAATGTCAAGACCAACCACTACTGGATTTGGTGCCATAACATCCGTTTCACAATATGGCGGTGATACACGACCAAATACAAAAGGTGTAATGATATCTGAACCTTTGCCATATTGTACAGAAGAAGTCGAGGACGATGATGGAAGTGTATCATTGACTTCAGGGGATGCTTTACCTGAATTTCCTCGTACTTTCAGGACAAAATCAGGGAGATTTGAAACAGAGTTTTGAAACTTATACTTCCCCTAATGTATACGACAAAGGGGTTTGTTAACTGTTGTTATGTTAGACCATTGTGGAGCTGTTTTTTACTCTATATAATATGTATCTGAATATATCATTACAATACTTGACATTGAGTTAAGAAGCGTATTTACATCTTCATTTCATAGTTTCCTGATAATTTCCTAGATATGATATCGTCTTAATCCATTCCCGAGGTTTGGTTTTTATTTGATTAATAGTATTTAGATAATGGGTTGACTTGGAACTATTCTCTGGATACTATACAATGATTAATAAGCAATTTTAGTGGGATATATAGACAATATAAACGTTGGTTTTTTCTCCATCATATGTAATATATCTCTGTAGAGGAACCATTCATTTCTATAGTTTTTGTGAGATTAATGGAAATAAGCAGTGTTTTATTCCTAGAAATATTTGTTTATACATTCTAAAGATAATATAACCAAAATTAAGCGAAAATCTCATTTGCACAAATGCGTCTTATTTTAACATCACTGAACTGTATCTGAACACGACGTACCCTTATGTAAGAAGTAAATTTACCCTTTATTTCTATTTACAACTTTCACAGGAATTTGTTGTAAAATGTTGTACTTATGTATTGCACGTAAAAGTAGTTTTGTAATAATAAGTATATACTTTTAATCATTGATGATAAACGAATGCTTTGAAAAACCATTATTGAAATTTAACAAATGATAAAAATTCATTCCAAACCTTTTTTCCCAATTTTCAACATAAAATACCTAATACACAGTGCAATGAATTAATGAACAAACATTTGGTAACTGAAAACATCACTTTATTAATTTAGTTCGTCTGGAGATCTTTCCTGTGTTTATTTTCATCAAGATAGCAGCAAATGATGTGTAAGAACTGTAAATAAAGGCAACAGTAGTATACTGCTGTTTCAAAGTCATCAATCAATTCATAGAAAACAAATCCGGGTTACAAACTAAAACCGAGGGAAAAACGTCAACTGTTAGACAGCGGAACATCAGAAACACTGAAGTGCAACGTAAAAGTAAACGCCAACATACATAGAAACGCACTATTTGATAACAACTGCTATTTCCCTGACTTGATATAGAACATATTAAAAAGAAATAGTGGTTTAAACCTGGTTATACGGCTTGCTTAACCTTCCACTTATATGGCAATGTTAAACTGACAACACTATATCCACACATACAGCACTTACAAACGCAGTTACACTCAGTACTGAGAGACGTACAAATGAATAAAATATTAGTCGTTACAACATGTAAAAAGTTAAATCTAAAAAATAGCGAACGCCAAAGAAAATTCGAAAAGGAAAGTCCGTAATCAAATGGCAAAATCAAAATCTCAAACACATCAAACGAATGAATAACAACTGTCATATTCCTAACTTGGAACAGGCATTTTTTATGTAGAAAATGATGTATTTTGTCGTTTTATAGCTAGCTTAACCTCTCACGTGTATGAAAGTCGCATAAAATTTCATTATATTGACAACGATGTGTGAACAAAACAAACAGACATAATAGGCAAAAAACGTCAAAAATTGTGGTACAGCTGTCAACATTGTGTTATAATCCTAATCATTAGAAGAAAAAAACCAAATATGTAACAAAGAAATACAAAAAGACATATAGACGTAGAACATTAGTACATATGAAAGACAAGAATACAAGACCACATACCATTGCACACTAATACGGGATGCATATGTTCAGAGCTACGTCATATGTAACCAACAAAAACACAAAAAGGCATATACACAAAGCACATTAGCAAAAATGAAATACAAGAATACAAAAATTTACCATAGCACAATAATACAATGACGGGATTTATAAGTTCGCAGAATAAAAACGAACACCTTATATCAACGACAGCACATAACCATACAATCAGTGACGTATTAATGTGTCGGATATATAATCTTAAAATTCATACAATTATTTTTAAAATACTAGTCCAAACAGTTATCATGATTATGGGCGGTATTTAATGGCTATTTTAATATTAAGCTGTGACGACGTCATAATTATTTGGACTTACACAATAATTTGTCCATGGAAAATGAAAGTTCACCCGACTTTACTGACAAATAAGACATACGTGAAATGTACCGAAAATACAGAATCCAAATCACACAAGATAACACAATGTCCAACAAAACCACAACAGAAACATCATACATAAATACATGAACGTTGGACGAAAAACTACATGACCAAAACGAACCTATTCAAACTAAGGTCAATTTTGACAGAGGGAGTTAAACCTTAGTTTCTAAAAACTTTCTTACTTTATAGACGGGCAACTTAATATGCAAAAAATCACAACATAACTGACAATGATAAGCATTCCACCAGCAGTGGTACTGGCCTTGTGCTAAAAAATGAAATACCGCTATGCCCTAGCTTTGAATTATTACTATTCCGACACTATAATAGAAAACGTTTTTTTTTATCGTATGTTTATGAAGAATTAATAGTAAATGTTCAGAAATGGTGACTGTTTTCATAACTTTGGTCCTGAATTTGATAACCGTTGACCACATGTTTGTCATTTTCTGCCACGTGTATTGTTATTCTGGTTGTGTCCTTCGACATCTTATATCCTTTCTGTCCCCAGATTAGAATTCTACAAAATAATTGTTTTTGAAATTATTAGGAAATTAGACATATGTTGATAAAAGACCAAATCAGTTTATCTGTTGAATTGTTTTAATAGATTTGTCACTCATTGATCATAATGTAATTCATTCCAAGAACAATTTCCTTCTCCTCTGCGATACATATTGCGAATACGGAGACATCTGAATGCCAGAAGGGCTACACATTTTTTTTGTATTATGAATCAATTCAGAAGGAAATAGAGCTTTAAAAATCTCTTTGTTTTCCTTGTATATGTATAAGGGGGTACAGTTTCTCTCTGATATATATCCGTTGCTCTTTGTATTGTTTTCAGGGTTGATAAACTGCATTTTTGCATCAACTTAACGTTTTAAGTAAGAAGGATTTTTTATTCAACCACAAACTTGTGTTGATCTTAGGTCGTCTGAAAATGTAAGCAGATCCTGCTCTCCTAGTTGTACCTATCATTTTTCTCAGGCATAGTTTACCTAAGCCGTATTTGACACAACGTTTTGGAATTTTGGATCCTCTTCAACTTTGTACTTGTTGGGCTTTATGAATATTTTGATATGAGCGTCACTGACGAGTCTTGTGTAGACGAAACGCGCGTCTGGCGTACTAAATTATAATCCTGGTACCTTTGATAACTATTTACACCACTGGGTCGATGCCACTGCTGGTGGACGTTTCGTTCCCCAGGGTATCAATAGTGTGGTCATTTTTGTAAATTTCCTCTTTACAAAACTTTGAATTTTCTTATCCCAGGCATAGATTACCTTAGCCGTATTTGACTCAACTTTTCGGAATTTTGGATCCTCAATGCTCGTCAACTTTGTACTATAAATATTTTGATATGAGCGTCACTGATGAATCTTGTGTATACAAAACGCGCGTCTGGCGTACAAAATTATAATCCTGGTACCTTTGATAACTATTCTCATGGTAAGTGAACATTCTGTAAAAAATCTTATTTATTTTTTCTTGGGTCAATCTACATCAGTCACCAGATAGAATCTCATTAAATAAGAATGCTGTTCAAAGATATCTTTTGTGTGTTTTTGAATGTGACAAGTCATGTTTCGAAGATATACTCTATGAATTGTTTGTACGGCACGCACATAAAAGATTATAGTTTACTAAAGATTATTCCTGAAAGTTTTATTTGTTATTGTTTTCATTCTACATAACTTACAGACATAAGATAATCCCTATAAAGCCATATCCTGCCATGATGAAAAATGTGAGTCCTCTATATATTGAAACGGTAGCATCATAAATTGCATTCGCTCCTAGACTACTGACTAAACTAAATACAATTTCAGGTACAGCTACTCCGGCAAAAACTGAACCTAAATGATAAAAAAAATTATATAAAGACACTTTTTTATATTTCTAATTGTATCGTGCCTTATTAGATATTCTAACATTAACATTTTGTTAGATGGTTACATACTTTTGGAGAAAGAAAACTACAAATTTTGTGACAATTATATATGCACAGCGACAATAATTCTCCTTACAGCATTAAATACTTTTAACAAGGACAGATTCATTTTGTAACATTAATGTCATAAATGATTATGAAAGAAAATACTTGTAGTTAAAAGTACAAAAAAAAACAAATTCGAGAAAAATCTAAAAGTTGCAATACTGTAATGTTTATAACATATATCATCAAACAAACAACAGTATCTGACTAATTGGATGAATATTTTCTCAGCTAAAGGATGAAAACTAGTTAAAGTTTTTTAATGACAGACGGGGACACATTTACACTTAATGTGGATTGGGGAGGGGGATCTTCATTAAAATTCATAGAATTTTTCAATGATTTGTCAAAATGTAGATTTTTTCATCCTTTTTTCCAAAATATATTTAAAAGTATGGGTCACAAGACTTTTTCTAACACTACAGGTTGTGCAAAATTGTCAGATTTTGTATAGATTATACATGGAAAATCCAATTTTGTGTGAGAAGATAGCTCTTTTAGCATGCTTTGAGACAAGAAAGAGAAAACATGGGGTCACCGGACTGATTTCTTGCTACATTTTAAAATATGTAGATTCACAACATTTTCTATTTTTAAACAAATATCTTATCTGAGTTATCTCCCCTAATATCTGAGTTTGGTAAATTTGAAAAAATAATGCAACTCAGGAAAATATTGTTTTATGATTATTAAATACAGCCGTAAATATGATAAAACACATAACTTTCTATATGAACTCGAAAAGTCTTACACATGGATTACATACTTCTCTCAAAATTAAGATCTAAACCAATTGTAATCTGCTTTTTCCAAATCCAAGATGGAGGAAGACACCCCAGCTACCTTAAGTCAATCTTGTCACTTTAAATGGAATTCTAATTGTTTTGTTTTTTACAACTTTAATACATAGTTATTTAGCTGCTGACCATTTTAAAAGATAACTGCATTTGAACAGTATTTTGATCTTCGATGATCTTTACTTACTTCAGGTGTCCAAGGATATATACAGCTACACAAAACTAGCATTTACTTAAAATTAACATGACCCACAACTAACCATAAAACTTACTTTAACCTTCATATGTTATAAAATGGAAATGTCAGAGACAACAACCCGAAATACCGCACCCGGAGGTGGGCCTCAGCTGGCCCCAAATAAAAATGTGTACTAGTTCACAGAAAATGGACGTCACACTATCAAAACTCCAAAACATATTTAAATGAACTAAAATTAATTAACATACAAGACTAACAAAGGCCAGAGACTCGCTAGTTTAGAATTATCCCTTCATCGTAAATGAAGCATTACCCTAAATGTCAGGGACCTCTATAGCAATAGATGGCCTGGATTTGAAATCTTGTAGTTGTGTATCGTATAACATACCTTGTTTATTATCTGGAGTAATCCTGGACATGATTGCTCTGCTCATTGCCATACCAAGAGAACTACCAACACCGGTGCCTAAGGCTATCAAGAAAAAAGGAATAATGTTTATTGCAAAGTAAAAAGCCAACATCGATATTCAAACATAAAATAAACAATGAACAGATGAAGCATCCGTCACTCTCACTATCAAAATAAGAATATCACTTGATCAATGTGGTCTGTCAGATGCACTTTCCTGGATTTCCGCTCATCAAGAACGTTCATAAGTATTTTATCTAAACTTATCATAGTAATATTTGCAAAGAACACTTTTCAACAAATTTGTACTTGTCATCAGTAACTCGATGGTTGCCATATGCGAAGATGGATCGGATTAACCCTTCCTTCGGTTTTTAATCGACTCAAAATTTATTGTATCAGTGTCTCTGTTCTAAATATAATTAGACACGTAAAGAACAAATCACACTTCAATAGTAACCCTTAAGAAACAGGTGTGCATGCACCCTGCCTTTTTATGCTTCTAGTTTAGTTGATATAAATGGGAGTCAATGCGGTATTTTTAAATCTAATTTAATTCCAATATATACTAATGTGTCTCAGTTTTGTCAAGAATCTCGATAGTTGTTGTGCCGCTAGTGTCTTTGAGTTTTTATGAATTGTGTATCAGATTGGTCTTCTGTGTTTAAAATACTGTAATAACTCCAAGTTTGAAAGGGGGAAGTCCTTAAAAACTAAACAATCGATTATACCACTAAATTCGAGTTTAAATGTTTTAAAACTTTCCTACTGTTTTGATTCGAGACCCGGTTATGAGTCTTAAAACAATTTCCAATTAAAATGGTGGATAAAACCTGGTATAAATTAATGTTGGTTTACTTTAATGTGTTGCTGAATTGAAATCTATTTGATGTTTATTTTATATATTTATATATATATATCTTATATATAAATAAATTCATTTACACTTGTATGCACAAAATTAGTAAAGCAAAACAAATTTTCGTCTATTGTTTTCTTTTTTTTCTAAGTGAAATTTATTCAATAACAATTACCCAAGTATAACATGAAGTCGGTAGTAGCTAGTCCCTCTATAGTTAACGATACCACGGTAGTCAGCAAACTGGCTAACACGATGTATTCGTCCGTCGTACAAAGATGAAAAAGATAGATCATAGCAAGATTTCCAATATTTAATAATCCTAATCTCATGGAACCATACCAGCCAATCCTAACAGCACTCCAACAAAACGGAGAATTCAGTTGATACAATGTTTCAATCTGAGGTCTAGCAATATTTGCTAAATTGGACATCATAAAAATAACGATTAAAATTATAAACATCCACTGTTTTCCATCTGGGGAAAACCCTTTTTTATATACATCTGTAACACGTACCATATTTTGAATAAAAGATACATCCGACCGCTTTTTTGAATCATGAAGTGTTTCTGGTAGTATAAAAATTACTATTAGAAGTCCAAGAAGTACCATAGCAGTTGATATAAGGGAAGGATAAAAGAAACCATCTGTCCATTTTATAAGATATCCAGACAACAATGAAACAATGAATGCGGCAATTCCCAATGACGTTTCAAAACAACCTATAACAAACGTGCGAGGTTTTCCTGGTTCTGTTAGATCTGCCATGAAGCTATATGCCATACTTAACGTGGAAACCCAGGTCCCAGTACATCCTTCTATACAAAAAAATAAAATGATCCATTCTAACTTCAGATTGAAATAGATGGTGATTGTGCAAAGAAGCGTTTTCAATAATGTTCCTATAAAAGGAGCGATGAAGAACAGTTTTCTTCCATAAATATCGCTGTACGTTGCTAAATTTAGAGTGAAAATCACTCCGATCACGTTGTAGGTAGCGAGACTACAAAAAATATTTAGTTCTGATGTCAGTTTTTGTACAACAACTTGTTCTTTATATGCTATCGTACTGGTGTTCAGCTCACATGCTGATTGACTTCCGGTGGATTTATGTGATGAAGTGGGATATTTTTCCTTCATATAAGTTTGGTATGAATACTGGTTCATTACATACATGGATAAAACCACTGAACTCGTGTGAAGTGATGTGACAAATATGGCGAAACTTAAAGCTAGCCATCTTGGCATCCCAAGGTTAATCGCTGCATCCCTTTGTGTTTCCTTGGCTTGGAGAAGGGGTTTTTCTTCAGATTCATACATGTTCTAACTTATAGTTTCTGTATATAATGAAATGAAAAAAAGTTTATATATACATTTTGTGTTTGTGTTTGCGGGAATTATTTTTTTGCTGTTTCATAATTATAAAAATGTCCTTTATTCCATCTTTCTGTAGAAATATTATTATTAAAATGTCAATTTAATTATAGATCTGTATAAATATATATTTTCTCTACTTGAAATTATATGGAGTATAACATATTACTGTTACTTTATAAAAGAATGGTGAGCTTATTTGGAACATTAAGAATATCTACTGTATACAAACAAACCCTGAGTTACTGTTTAGTGCATCCACATCTTTTTTTCTTGAATTCTTTCTTCCTCTGTCCAGTTGTGATGAAGCATACCCGATCCGATGTTGACATCAATATTTACTCTCGTGACGCAGAATTCATTTAACATTGCATACTGTAATCTAATATTTATCAAACATGGGGCACATACTATTATCTAATAACAATCAAACATGGGGCACATACTATTTTTAATCTGACCATATGATACTAGATAATAAATATCAATGTAGCCACAAAGTACCGATGTACTGAACATCGGATGACTGCAAGTTCTCTTGGATGGTCACAAGCACTTGTCTAATAAAAACAATATATCTCTATACCCGAAAATGAGGAAAAGGTACATAGATATATTTTTTTCTGAGACAAGTTCGTGTGTGGATGATGAATAAATGACAGGGAATTAAACTATTATAGTGTAGTGATATTATCATTTGTTACCAGTATACTCTGGTTTGTTGTTATATATTATAAAAGTATTTGTATACAACAGTAATATATATGTTCATCCATTTGAATACCATTATATTCTACATTCTCTGATAATAGTGCAGTGCAAGAGCATGGTGGGAACTCTTCTGTAAAAATTCGTTTTTCTAATAGATTGGATTTGAGGAGCCATTCATATTTTCCCTCAAAACTGTCTTGAGATATTCTTCCGCATGCGTTAACACAAATTTTCCGTATTCTTAATTTGTTCTTGATATATGTATATTTCTAACGACAACATATGTTCATATCGTATGTTCTTAAAAATTATTTTCATGAATATTTATTGATGAAATTAATATACAACAAGCGAATGTTATTTTGCACTCGAAAATATCCGCGTAATTATACAATATACGCTTGGTTATCAGTCAAAAACGCAATTTATGTTGGTAAAAATGTATCTGGCAATACACAGGAATGACCTCACGGTCATCTGCTGTAAAAACGTCGTATGTGAACGCGTCGTTTCAGTGCGATATTACTGTTCGTTCCATTTCCAAGATCCTCATGAAAATGTGATTAATATTCTTTTGTGCAAAACGAAATTGAAAAGTATTATATATTTGGTAAATTCAAAAGAAATAGTAAATAAAACACAAAGATAAAAGATCAAAACAAAAGAGTAGTACAATAATCTTATCTCAGAAATAAAATAAGGTTATTTTCAAATATGCAATATTCGAGACTAAATAGCAACAATTTCGATCTTGTATTTCTGGTGACAAATAATACTGTTTTCGTTTATCTTCTCTCCTTTAGAATCAAAGCGGAAGATATCAAAGGAACATTCAAAACTCATAGGTCGTATAGAGACTGCAAACATATTTGTAAAAATATAAATAGACAAATAACATTTCACAAGACACAAGACACTAAAACTTAAAACTAACGACAAAACAACATGAACCCCACCAATAAATGGCGTGAAATCAGGAAGGATAAACAATCTTCCTTCACAGTTATGAAAAGACATAGCAACATGAATCCGAATAACAACGGGGTGACATCAGGCAGCATAAACAATCCTGCTTCGGATGAACCCGAACACAAACCGGGGTGACATCAGAACGGATAAACAATCTTGCCTCGCATAAACACGACCAATAACCGGGGTGACATCAGGAAGGATAAACAATCCTTCTTCACGTTTATATAAAGACATAGCAACATGAACCCGGCAACAAACTGGCATGACATCAGGCAGTGTAACGAAATCTGCTTCGTATGAACCCGACCAGTAACCGGGGTGACATTAGGAAGGAAAAACAATCTTGCTTCACATTTTAAGCAGCATGAACCTGACCAACAACCATGGTGACATCAAGCAGTATAACGAATCCTGCTTCGTATGAACCCGACCAATAACCGGGGTGACATCGGGCAGTATAAACAATCCTACTTTGCATGAACCCCACCAATAACCGGCGTGACATCAGGCAGTATAAACAATCCTGTTTTGCATGAATCCCAGCAATAACCGGTGTGACATCAGGCAGTATAAACAATCCTACTTTGCATGAACCTCACCAATAACCGGGGTGACATCAGGCAGTATAAACAATCCTGCTGTGCATGAACCCCACCAAAAGCCGGGGTGACTTCAGACAGTATAAACAATCCTGTTTTGCATGAACCCTACCAAAAACCGGGGTGACATCAGGCAGTATTAACAATCCTGCTTCGCATGAACTCCACCAATAACCGGGGTGCATTAGGAAGGATAAACAATCCTGCTTCACATTTTTCTAAAGACATAGCAACATGAACCTGACCAACAACCATGGTGACATCAAGCAGTATAACGAATCCTGCTTCGTATGAACCCGACCAATAACCGGAGTGACATCAGGCAGTATAAACAATCCTGCTTTGCATGAACCCCAGCAATAACCGGCGTGACATCAGGCAGTATAAACAATCCTGCTTTGCATGAACCCCACCAATAACCGGGGTGACATCAGGCAGTATAAACAATCCTACTTTGCATGAACCCCACCAAAAACCGGGGTGACATCAGGCAGTATAAACAATCCTGCTTTGCATGAACCCTACCAATAACCGGGGTGACATCAGGCAGTATAAACAATCCTGCTTTGCATGAACCCCACCAATAACCGGGGTGACATCAGGCAGTCTAAACAATCCTGCTTTGCATGAACCCCACCAAAAACCGGGGAGACATCAGGCAGTATAAACAATCCTGCTTTGCATGAAC
Source organism: Mytilus edulis (assembly GCF_963676685.1). Classification (NCBI taxonomy): domain Eukaryota; kingdom Metazoa; phylum Mollusca; class Bivalvia; order Mytilida; family Mytilidae; genus Mytilus; species Mytilus edulis. The sequence continues at coordinate 101,249,059 of NC_092346.1, forward strand.
CCCACCAATACCTGGGGTGACATGAGGCAGTATAAACAATCCTACTTCACATTCATCCAACGTTTTGCTCATGGAATTTCTTTCTATAAAATATTTTAGAAAAAAAATGCAAATGATATTCGAGAAGCATTACAGAAAGGCCTTTAATGAAGTTATCGTGCCATGCCTAATGCAATCCTTTTTTTTATTGTTAGAGCAGGCTATTAATAGATTATAATTGAATCTTGAATTCAAGATTTGAAAAATTCCTTGAGGAATTATTTATAAGAATGAGAGAAGTTCACAGCCCTTACATATATGGAAAACAGATTTGTGTAATGCTATTAATACGATTTTTACTGCGCATAATATAACAGTTAAATAATTTTCCACTTAAAGTTTTAATAGTGTTCTATAACATGGAGAGAAAGTCTTTAAGGTTAGCGCTACGACTTGTGTACATAGACATTACAAGCAACCGTTCTTTATTCGCGATTTCAATTGTGAATAATGATTTTCTTTCCCAGTGATGTAACCTTGTCTGGTCATTACTCTCATAGATTACAGCTTAAGTTTAATAAGGCAATATATTTCCAAAGCAAAATCGCTGTCTTAGAAACTACTCAGTCTGTGTTACATTGAGATTGGACACCTTGGCGAAGTATTGTGCTATTCCTGTCTTTTAATTTTGCTTATGTGCTTTTTCCATATGCCTTTTGAGTTCTTTGATACATACGCCACGGCTATGTACTCCTGTGATTGTGTTATTGTGCTATGGAAACATTTCGTATTCTTGTCTTTCATTTTTACTAATGTACTTTTGTCTATTAGCCTTTTTGTGTTTCTTTGTGAATTATAACGTGGTTCTGTACACATAAATCCCATCATTGTGTTATGGTATATTCTTGTCTTTCATTATTGCTAATTTGCTTGGTCTATATACCTTTTTGTGTTTCTTTGTGAATTATAACGTGGCTCTGTACACATAAATCCAGTCATTGTGTTATGGTATATTCTTGTCTTTCATTATTGCTAATTTGCTTGGTCTATATACCTTTTGGTGTTTCTTTGTGAATGATAACGTGGTTCTGTACACATAAATCCCGTCATTGTGTTATGGTATATTCTTGTCTTTCATTATTGCTAATTTGCTTGGTCTATATACCTTTTTGTGTTTCTTTGTGAATTATAACGTGGCTCTGTACACATACATCCCGTCATTGTGTTATGGTATATTCTTGTCTTCCTTATTGCTAATTTGCTTGGTCGATATACCTTTTTGTGTTTCTTTGTGAATTATAACGTGGCTCTGTACACATAAATCCCGTCATTGTGTTATGGTATATTCTTGTCTTTCATTATTGCTAATTTGCTTGGTCTATATACCTTTTTGTGTTTCTTTGTGAATTATAACGTGGCTCTGTACACATACATCCCGTCATTGTGTTATGGTATATTCTTGTCTTCCTTATTGCTAATTTGCTTGGTCTATATACCTTTTTGTGTTCCTTTGTGAATTATAACGTGGTTCTGTACACATAAATCCCGTCATTGTGTTATGGTATATTCTTGTCTTCCTTATTGCTAATTTGCTTGGTCTATATACCTTTTTGTGTTTCTTTGTGAATTATAACGTGGCTCTGTACACATAAATCCCGTCATTGTGTTATGGTATATTCTTGTCTTCCTTATTGCTAATTTGCTTGGTCTATATACCTTTTTGTGTTTCTTTGTGAATTATAACGTGGTTCTGTACACATAAATCCCATCATTGTGTTATGGTATATTCTTGTCTTTCATTATTGCTAATTTGCTTGGTCTATATACCTTTTTGTGTTTCTTTGTGAATTATAACGTGGTTCTGTACACATAAATCCCGTCATTGTGTTATGGTATATTCTTGTCTTCCTTATTGTTAATTTGCTTGGTCTATATACCTTTTTGTGTTTCTTTGTGAATTATAACGTGGCTCTGTACACATAAATCCCGTCATTGTGTTATGGTATATTCTTGTCTTCCTTATTGCTAATTTGCTTGGTCTCTATACCTTTTTGTGTTTCTTTGTGAATTATAACGTGGTTCTGTACACATAAATGCCGTCATTGTGTTATGGTATATTCTTGTCTTTCATTATTGCTAATTTGCTTGGTCTATATACCTTTTTGTGTTTCTTTGTGAATTATAACGTGGTTCTGTAAACATACATCCCGTCATTGTGTTATGGTATATTCTTGTCTTTCATTATTGCTAATTTGCTTGGTCTATATACCTTTTTGTGTTTCTTTGTGAATTATAACGTGGCTCTGTACACATACATCCCGTCATTGTGTTATGGTATATTCTTGTCTTCCTTATTGCTAATTTGCTTGGTCTATATACCTTTTTGTGTTTCTTTGTGAATTATAACGTGGCTCTGTACACATAAATCCCGTCATTGTGTTATGGTATATTCTTGTCTTTCATTATTGCTAATTTGCTTGTTCTATATACCTTTTTGTGTTTCTTTGTGAATTATAACGTGGCTCTGTACACATACATCCCGTCATTGTGTTATGGTATATTCTTGTCTTCCTTATTGCTAATTTGCTTGGTCTATATACCTTTTTGTGTTTCTTTGTCAATTATAACGTGGTTCTGTACACATAAATCCCGTCATTGTGTTATGGTATATTCTTGTCTTCCTTATTGTTAATTTGCTTGGTCTATATACCTTTTTGTGTTTCTTTGTGAATTATAACGTGGCTCTGTACACATAAATCCCGTCATTGTGTTATGGTATATTCTTGTCTTCCTTATTGCTAATTTGCTTGGTCTATATACCTTTTTGTGTTTCTTTGTGAATTATAACGTGGTTCTGTACACATAAATCCCGTCATTGTGTTATGGTATATTCTTGTCTTTCATTATTGCTAATTTGCTTGGTCTATATACCTTTTTGTGTTTCTTTGTTAATTATAACGTGGTTCTGTACACATACATCCCGTCATTGTGTTATGGTATATTCCTGTCTTTCATTATTGCTTATTTGCTTGGTCTATATACCTTTTGGTGTTTCTTTGTGAATTATAACGTGGCTCTGTACACATACATCCCGTCATTGTGTTATGGTATATTCTTGTCTTCCTTATTGCTAATTTGCTTGGTCTATATACCTTTTTGTGTTTCTTTGTGAATTATAACGTGGTTCTGTACACATACATCCCGTCATTGTGTTATGGTATATTCTTGTCTTCCTTATTGCTAATTTGCTTGGTCTATATACCTTTTTGTGTTTCTTTGTGAATTATAACGTGGCTCTGTACACATAAATCCCGTCATTGTGTTATGGTATATTCTTGTCTTCCTTATTGCTAATTTGCTTGGTCTATATACCTTTTTCTGTTTCTTTGTGAATTATAACGTGGTTCTGTACACATAAATCCCATCATTGTGTTATGGTATATTCTTGTCTTTCATTATTGCTAATTTGCTTGGTCTATATACCTTTTTGTGTTTCTTTGTTAATTATAACGTGGTTCTGTACACATACATCCCGTCATTGTGTTATGGTATATTCTTGTCTTTCATTATTGCTAATTTGTTTGGTCTATATACCTTTTTGTGTTTCTTTGTTAATTATAACGTGGTTCTGTACACATACATCCCGTCATTGTGTTATGGTATATTCTTGTCTTTCATTATTGCTAATTTGCTTGGTCTATATACCTTTTTGTGTTTCTTTGTTAATTATAACGTGGTTCTGTACACATACATCCCGTCATTGTGTTATGGTATATTCTTGTCTTTCATTATTGCTAATTTGCTTGGTCTATATACCTTTTTGTGTTTCTTTGTGAATTATAACGTGGTTCTGTACACATAAATCCCGTCATTGTGTTATGGTATATTCTTGTCTTTCATTATTGCTAATTTGTTTGGTCTATATACCTTTTTGTGTTTCTTTGTGAATTATAACGTGGTTCTGTACACATACATCCCGTCATTGTGTTATGGTATATTCTTGTCTTCCTTATTGCTAATTTGTTTGGTCTATATACCTTTTGGTGTTTCTTTGTTAATTATAACGTGGTTCTGCACACATACATCCCGTCATTGTGTTATGGTATATTTTTGTCTTCCTTATTGCTAATTTGTTTGGTCTATATACCTTTTGGTGTTTCTTTGTGAATTATAACGTGGCTCTGTACACATACATCCCGTCATTGTGTTATGGTATATTCTTGTCTTTCATTATTGCTAATTTGTTTGGTCTATATACCTTTTTGTGTTTCTTTGTGAATTATAACGTGGCTCTGTACACATAAATCCTGTCATTGTGTTATGGTATATTCTTGTCTTCCTTATTGCTAATTTGTTTGGTCTATATACCTTTTGGTGTTTCTTTGTGAATTATAACGTGGCTCTGTACACATAAATCCCGTCATTGTGTTATGGTATATTCTTGTCTTCCTTATTGCAAATTTGTTTGGTCTATATACCTTTTGTGTTTCTTTGTGAATTATAACGTGGCTCTGTACACATACATCCCGTCATTGTGTTATGGTATATTCTTGTCTTCCTTATTGCTAATTTGTTTGGTCTATATACCTTTTGGTGTTTCTTTGTGAATTATAACGTGGCTCTGTACACATAAATCCCGTCATTGTGTTATGGTATATTCTTGTCTTCCTTATTGCTAATTTGTTTGGTCTATATACCTTTTGGTGTTTCTTTGTGAATTATAACGTGGCTCTGTACACATAAATCCCGTCATTGTGTTATGGTATATTCTTGTCTTCCTTATTGCTAATTTGTTTGGTCTATATACCTTTTGGTGTTTCTTTGTTACATGTTTGTTTGTTTTATAATGATTAAGTTAATAACACAATGTTGACTGCTGTACCCCAATTTTTTACATTTTTACTTATTGTGTCTGTTTATTTTGTTCACAAATCGTTGTTAATATAATGGAGTTTTGTGCGATTGTCGTATAAGTGAGAGGTTTAGCTAACTATAAAACCAGGTTTAAACCACCATTTTCTATGTAAGAAAATGCCTCTTCCAAGTCAGGAATATGACAGTTGTTATCCATTCTTTTGATGTGTTTGAGCTTTTGAGTTTGCCATTTGATTAGGGACTTCACGTTTTGAATTTTCCTCGGAGTTCAGTATTTTTGTGATTATTCTTTTTACTCGTAGCTAGCACGTTGAGCCCCGGACACATCGTAAAGGTAAAAAATGAGGGATTTTGACCTTAATTTAATAGTGGAGATTGATACAAAAATCATCAAAAAAAATGTACGTTGTTGAACAATTTAACCATGAACCACAGCCGACAAAAAAGTGTATCTCTATTATAAATAACAGTATTAATTTTAACTGCTTATAAACAACTGTTATGAATATTGACTTGAAGCTTTTTCTGTGGTTGAAATCAAATAAGTTTTTTCTTCGTGCCTCCTTTGTCCTACTATATGAACACTGTAATAGAAATATAAAAAATAGTCAGTATAGTTGCCTTAATTGGTTTTCGTGGGTTGGGAATTGTGAGGTTTGAGTTTTGCTTTGTTTTGCTTTATCTAATTATATAATGATAAGGGAACGCACCAATTGTCATTACTTGTGTTCTATGCTAAGCGATAGGAACATAAAGTTTTGTAATGCATATTGTAATTAAAAATCCGTTAAAATTTCAACTTTGAGCATATCAACTGACGTTGGTACGAGTAAAAAAGAGAAAATTTGAGTTGTTGGATTGTACCCATATGTTGTTTTATTTTTTAGAATGGTTGGGGTTTTTTTTTATTTCAACAAGCAGATAATATTTCAGTTGGTTCAAAAATTGCACACTGCCTGTTTTTATATCAAGTTGTTGGATTGCAAGTTTAAATATACTGAGGATGTCTTGTCAATCACATTTAAAAGAATGCTTCAATCTCGTACATACAAGTGAGTTTGCTTTACAAAAACTACCAAAACTAGAAGGACGGCTTTATGTATGTATTTGTGCTCTTAAAATTGACAGTAATTGACAACTTTAAGTAGGATGTGCATAATGATATGGAAAATGTGATGATTTCAATTTTCACATTATAAACATCACTCATCCCAGTAATTATATAAATGAAGAGGTGTTATGATTGCCGATGAGACAACTCTTTACAAAAGACCAAATGGCACAAAAAATAACAGCTATAGGTCATCGTACGGCCTTAAATAATGAGCAAAGTCAGCTATAAAAGGGTGCATTCTTTTGGGTCCATCGTTTTTTTATTAACATGTCTTAATTGTGCTTAATGCATGTACATTCACAGCAAAAGATCTTTCATTGTCGACATCCAAACTCTCTCTGTTTGCTATCGTTCAAATATCTCAGATTTTTCTCTCGTTTGTTTTTTAAGAATTGATTACCGAGTTTTTCATCAAAAACTACGTTTACCTCTCATTCACTTTTGTTTTACATTAAGATATACAACATGACAATGCCATATTGGACTACACAAAAATGAATGTTGATGCAACATCTACTTTTAAAATCTATACAAGCACAACCCAAGCCCAAAACAGCTCACCTATCCATGATAATATAATATCTACTATTACAAAAAACATCAACGAATATCGTACAGACTCATGAAAGAGCAACATCTTCTTTTAAACAACAATTTCACGACAAGCATACCGACTCATGACATAGCAATATCTTTCTTTACGAAACAAATTCCTTCAACGCATTGTCATAAGAACAGCGCATAACCAACCACCCCAAACCAATTCTAATCACATAAAACAATACCATCAACAGTTTATACAGCCAACATAAAACAGTATCAACAAAAACAATACAAAAAACTGCAAATCTAGCCATTATCAAACAGTAACACCAACAGCTAACCAGTCAACATAAAAACAAAAAGGAACAATTGCTTACCATGACAAAACGAAACAATAACACCAACTGCATATCCAGCCAACATAAAACAATACCAACAACTGTATACCAAGACAACATAAAACTATAACATCAAAAGTATATCTAGCCAACATAAAACAATACCAACAACTACATACACAGCCAACATAAAACAATATCAACAACAGCATAATGTGAACCCAAATCAATACTAACCTACATAAAAACAAAAACAAAACAAAAAAGAAACCAGCCATAACAGATCAAAACTTTCCAACACAAGACAATACCAACAACAACATACCCAGCTATCACAGATAAAAACTTACCAACACAAGACAATACCAACAACAACATACCCAGCCATCACAGATAAAAACTTACCAACACAAGACAATACCAATAACAGCATACCCAGCCATCACAGATAAAAACTTACCAACACAAGACAATACCAATAACAGCATACCCAGCCATCACAGATAAAAACTTACCAACACAAGACAATACCAATAACAGCATACCCAGCCATCACAGATAAAAACTTACCAACACAAGACAATACCAATAACAGCATACCCAGCCATCATAGATAAAAACTTACCAACACAAGACAATACCAATAACAGCATACCCAGCCATCACAGATAAAAACTAACCAACACAAGACAATACCAATAACAGCATACCCAGCCATCACAGATAAAAACTTACCAACACAAGACAATACCAATAACAGCATACCCAGCCATCACAGATAAAAACTTACCAACACAATACAATACCAATAACAGCATACCCAGCCATCACAGATAAAAACTTACCAACACAAGACAATACCAATAACAGCATACCCAGCCATCACAGATAAAAACTTACCAACACAATACAATACCAATAACAGCATACCATGCCATCACAGATAAAACTTACCAACGCAAGACAATACCAATAACAGCATACCCAGCCATCACAGATAAAAACTTACCAACACAAGACAATACCAATAACAGCATACCCAGCCATCACAGATAAAAACTTACCAACACAAGACAATACCAATAACAGCATACCCAGCTATCACAGATGAAAACTTACCAACACAAGACAATACCAATAACAGCATACCCAGCCATCACAGATAAAAACTTACCAACACAAGACAATACCAATAACAGCATACCCAGCTATCACAGATGAAAACTTACCAACACAATACAATACCAATAACAGCATACCAACACAAGACAATACCAATAACAGCATACCCAGCCATCACAGATTTATATAATAGTTCTTGAAAAACTGGTAATTATCGTGATATATGGACTGCCCACAGGACAGTGATATTGACTAAGATAGTGATAATGACTGAGCCGAAGGCAAGGTCATTATCGCTGTCGCAGCCAATACCACTGTCCTACGGGCAGTCCATATATCACGATAATGACCAGTTTTCAAGAACTATTATGTTTATTTCATTGAGAAACCATGATTTGGAAAATTCGCATAATTTTAAAATGCCTGAAGCAAACTCGATTTGTCGTATTATTTTTATGACAAAGAGTTAAGACCAGTCGTTGTAATACGGCCATTCATTTTAGTGCAATTTTCCAGTTCATATATAAATACTTAATCAAGTTCTTTATAATTTTATAATTAAGAAAACATATAATAAACAATTCAACAACTTAAATATAATATTGAAAACAGGAAAATCTCTCTTTTAAACAGAAAAACCACGCTCCACCAGTCATTAGCAGAGAAACCACGCCCCAACGTTCATTATCAGACGGCAACCACGCCCCAACGGTCATTATCAGACGGAAACCACGCCCCACCGGTCATTATCATGTAAAAGTTTGTTAACCACCGGTTTCCTGGTCCGTTTTGTTCTGTTAATGACCGATTGAATTTATCACTGAAGAATAATGAATGTCATGTGGCCCATTTTTATCCAATAATAAATGCTTATTCTTAACCGATATGAAATAAAAAAAACTTACCAACACAAGACAATACCAATAACAGCATACCCAGCCATCACAGATAAAAACTTACCAACACAAGACAATACCAATAACAGCATACCCAGCCATCACAGATAAAAACTTACCAACACAAGACAATACCAATAACAGCATACCCAGCCATCACAGATAAAAACTTACCAACACAATACAATACCAATAACAGCATACCATGCCATCACAGATAAAAACTTACCAACACAAGACAATACCAATAACAGCATACCCAGCCATCACAGATAAAAACGTACCAACACAATACAATACCAATAACAGCATACCAAGCCATCACAGATAAAAACTTACCAACACAAGACAATACCAATAACAGCATACCCAGCCATCACAGATAAAAATTTACCAACACAAGACAATACCAATAACAGCATACCCAGCCATCACAGATAAAAACTTACCAACACAAGACAATACCAATAACAGCATACCCAGCCATCAATAACAGAATACCCAGCCATCACAGATAAAAACTTACCAACACAAGACAATACCAATAACAGCATATCCAGTCATCACAGATAAAAACTTACCAACACAATACAATACCAATAAGAGCATACCCAGCCATCACAGATAAAAACTTACCAACACAATACAATACCAATAACAGCATACCCAGCCATCACAGATAAAAACTTACCAACACAAGACAATACCAATAACAGCATACCCAGCCATCACAGATAAAAACTTACCAACACAAGACAATACCAATAACAACATACCCAGCCATCACAGATAAAAACTTACCAACACAAGACAATACCAATAACAGCATACCCAGCCATCACAGATAAAAACTTACCAACACAAGACAATACCAATAACAGCATACCCAGCCATCACAGATAAAAACTTACCAACACAAGACAATACCAATAACAGCATACCCAGCCATCACAGATAAAAACTTACCAACACAAGACAATACCAATAACAGCATACCCAGCCATCACAGATAAAAACTTACCAACTCAAGACAATACCAATAACAGCATACCTAGCCATCACAGATAAAAACTTACCAACAGAAGACAATACCAATAACAGCATACCCAGCCATCACAGATAAAAACTTACCAACACAATACAATACCAACAACAGCATACCCAGCCATCACAGATAAAAACTTACCAACACAATACAATACCAACAACAGCATACCCAGCCATCACAGATAAAAACTTACCAACACAATACAATACCAATAACAGCATACCCAGCCATCACAGATAAACACTTACCAACACAATACAATACCAAATAACAGCATACCCAGCCATCACAGATAAACACTTACCAACACAAGACAATACCAATAACAGCATACCCAGCCATCACAGATAAAAACTTACCAACACAAGACAATACCAATAACAGCATACCCAGCCATCACAGATAAAAACTTACCAACACAATACAATACCAATAACAGCATACCCAGCCATCACAGATAAAAACTTACCAACACAATACAATACCAATAACAGCATACCCAGCCATCACAGATAAAAACTTACCAACACAAGACAATACCAATAACAGCATACCCAGCCATCACAGATAAATACTTACCAACACAATACAATACCAATAACAGCATACCCAGCCATCACAGATAAAAACTTACCAACAGAAGACAATACCAATAACAGCATACCCAGCCATCACAGATAAAAACTTACCAACACAATACAATACCAATAACAGCATACCCAGCCATCACAGATAAAAACTTACCAACACAAGACAATACCAACAACAGCATACCCAGCCATCACAGATAAAAACTTACCAACACAATACAATACCAACAACAGCATACCCAGCCATCACAGATAAAAACTTACCAACACAATACAATACCAATAACAGCATACCCAGCCATCACAGATAAAAACTTACCAACACAATACAATACCAATAACAGCATACCCAGCCATCACAGATAAACACTTACCAACACAGTACAATACCAATAACAGCATACCCAGCCATCACAGATAAACACTTACCAACACAAGACAATACCAATAGCAGCATACCCAGCCATCACAGATAAAAACTTAACAACATAAGACAATACCAATAACAGCATACCCAGCCATCACAGATAAAAACTTACCAACACAATACAATACCAATAACAGCATACCCAGCCATCACAGATAAAAACTTACCAACACAATACAATACCAATAACAGCATACCCAGCCATCACAGATAAAAACTTACCAACACAAGACAATACCAATAACAGCATACCCAGCCATCACAGATAAATACTTACCAACACAATACAATACCAATAACAGCATACCCAGCCATCACAGATAAAAACTTACCAACACAAGACAATACCAATAACAGCATACCCAGCCATCACAGATAAAAACTTACCAACACAATACAATACCAATAACAGCATACCCAGCCATCACAGATAAAAACTTACCAACACAATACAATACCAATAACAGCATACCCAGCCATCACAAAGAATGTGAATCCTTTGTAAATGTCTACTGTGGCGTCATAAACAGCATTAGCCAAAAGAGAGCTTGCCATGTTACATATAAACTCGATGGCGGCAATTCCAGCAAAAACGGAACCTAAAATATACCACAAATACATTACATAATATACAAATAAACAACAGAAATATCATCAAAAGAAAATCAAAATCTTGTTAAACCAAGAGTTTAAAGTGGTGAAGTTGTAATCATCTCTTCGACTTTTTTACGGATGTCATCACAAGTTGGTTGACCGTTATGGATTATCTGTTTCATAGATGAAGACGGATTTGATTTAATAGCTACAATCCCGTACTCATTTTTGTCGAATGTGACCTACCAATTTGACGTTTCCTCGGGGTTGTATTTATATAAGCAACACGACGGGTGCAACATATGAAGCAAGATCAGCAGCATACGTACCCTTCCAGAGCACCTGAGATAACTCCCGGGTTTTGGTGTGGTACATGTTGTTCAGTCGTCAGTTTTCTTTGCTGTGCTTTATTTTTGTTGTTTGCCTTTTTGTCTTTTTGTCTTTTGCTATGGCGTTTATTTTCGACTTATTATTTCCAATGTACCTTTGGTAGAATTTTAATGACGTTCTCTGACAAACGTTCTTCAGAATACTTGGGATCACTGCATACAACACTGTTGCAAAACAGGAATATATTATCATGTGACGCCGCATAAATCTTTTTTAATCCAGAATCGTGGTCCATTTATCGACTTAATTGCGTGTTATAGTGTTCTTTTTATATGTCTTTGTATATTTTTAACCTTTGTTATATGACTTTTTGTAGCATCCCTCTTGGCGTAGCTCAGTTTTTAACCTTTGTTATATGACTTTTGGTAGCATCCCTCTTGGCTTAGCTCAGTTTTTATATATCCTGCCATTGTGTTATTGTACTTTTTTAAGTTTTCGTATTCTTGTCTTTCAATTTGTTCTTGTATGCTGTGTCATAAGAGTGACTGCATGCCTTTTGTTTATCTTTGCTGACATAGTTATTTGTTTTTATAAGTGATATAAATTATAACACAATATTGACTGAAATGTAACCAAGTCAGGAATATGACAGTGTTTTCCTCTCGTTTTGCTTTTGCCATTTGTTGAGAGACTTTCCGTTTCCAATATTCCATACACAGTATTTTTGTTATTTTTTTACTTTTGGTTTACAAAAAAATATATCTAAGCCTTCTACGAATTATTTGGCTTCGTTTTGCATTTGATCTATTAAGTTTCGAAATATCAGTAAGAATGAAGCTATATCACATACTTCATCACAAATATTTAAAAAAAGGCTGGTCATCCCACATCTTCTTTTTTATATTGTGTTTTAATAATATATATAAGTTTTGTTCTGTGTTCCATTGCTAGTGAAATTGCAGATATATGAAAGTAATTTAAAAGTACAGTAAGACCAAGCTTTAATGATTTTGAGAATTGAACATCAAGTTTGTCTCTTCTTTTTTCACACTACTGTTCGCTAAATTTCTTTTCATTCAATCATTCGTAGAAAACATAAAACGGATCGATAAAAAGCAGAATGAGCATTTGTATGGCTTAATATATTTACTCACCTATTTTATGAGCTGGAGACATACGTGACATTATTGATCTTACAATTGGCATAGTCACTGTATTCCCAAAGTTCAGCACTGCAGCTGCGAATACAAAACAAATATATTTTCTCAAACTTCATACATTTATTTGTTTTATTTGTTTTATGAAATGGTGATCGTTATCTTTTTGCATACACTTTTATGTAAAGTTAAACAAAAATAATTTTAACATAAAACAAATCGACCACTTAAAGCCTCAATTATATGAGCATCCTATGAGCATCCTAGTATGTTAAGTATGGTGTGTGTAGCAATGTCTGAATAAATAGAGATTAATGATCAACTAAAAAAATGCTTTAAGGTAAATGTGAAAAAAATATAGAACAATGCGGTTCAAAAGCGAAAGAACTACTATTGAAAATAAAAGATTTAAGTTATAAAATACTGATTACAGAAATTAGCTATCTTATTTCAGAAATGTTAGAAAATAAAATCATTTTCATGAGAATATCAAAGAATGCGCGTCATTCTTTAAGACACAAAAAATGCTCTTAAAATTTGACAAATACAGAAATAAGTGAGCCCCGATCTAGACAACAATGTAGTGTATAGAAACATACCTATATAAATCATGGTATCTGTAGTTGAAAGTCCGAATACAATGGCAGAAATCACTGAAGTTGCAAAACCAGTCAGTGCAATATATTCATCGTTCACACAAAAGTGGAAAGTCTTGATCATTATCATTCCTCCGATAGATAACATTCCTATTTTTAAAGCGCCATACCAACCGATTCTGACTGAATCCCAACAGAAAGGAGAATTTAGTTCATACAGCGTTTCGACTTGAATTCGCCCCAAATTCGCAAAACCAGACAAAATAAAAATGAATAAAAGATTTATGAACATCCACCGTTTTCCGTGAGGTGAGAAATTTGGCCTGTAGCATTCTGTTGCTCTCCCCATGTTCTCCAAAAAGGAAACCTTATCTCTCCTTTTTGACGGCGGAAGTGACTCCGGAAGTACGAAAACAGCAATCATAAGCCCTAGTAGAACAAAACCAACAGATGTTACTTCCGGGTAAAAGAATCCACCTGTCCATTTAATAAGATAGCCTGAAAATGTTGAGGAAATAAATGCTGCTATTCCAATAATTCCTTCTAAAATACCATAAATAAGTGATCTGGGTTTCCCAGGCTCTGTAAGGTCGGCAATATAGCAATATACCATCAACATAGTGGATATCCAGTTTCCGGTACACCCTTCTATACCGTAAAATATAATAAAAAGTTCTATATTCAAACCATAGTAAATCCCTACACAACAAAGACCATTTTTAAGAACGGTCCCTATAAGAGGTGCCACGAAGAATAGTTTTCTTCCGTAAGCATCACTTAATGATCCAATATTGATTGTAAAGATGATACCAGGAATATTACTGGCAAGTGTACAATAAATACCCCATTCGGAAGTTAGTTTCTGTATTACGATCTGCTGCTTATATTCTGTGGTATTGGTGTTTTGTTCACACGCGGATGTATTTCCTGATGACTTGAGTGAAGAGTTTGGAAACGTTTTTTCATAATATGCCTTATAGGAATACTGATTCATCACATACAAATTCAGAAGATAGGAAACAAAATGTAGAAAGACAACAATTATTCCAAGAGACAACGTCAGCCATCTTGGAAATCCAGTTTTCTTTATTTGTTCATTGTGCTGTTGTGTACAGTTTTCGTCTTCTAAAAGTGGCCTTTTTTCAATAACGTCTTCATTACCTTTCATTACAAAAGATTGATGACATGAATTCTTCAATTTGTTCTAACAGCACTGTTTCATACTCCTTGGATTAAAGATAAATTCGCTATTTAAAACATTTTTATTTTTGAATACATTGTTGATGTTATTTGAAAGAGTAAACCGTCAACAGTATCTAATGTGTCTTTTTTTCTTGATTTGTTTTCTTTTGGTTTGGTTTTGTTTTTTTGTTTCTTTTGATTTTTTTAAGTTTATACAATATTTATTTTTTCTGTTTTCAACTGTTTTGGACTATAAATTACTTTGGTTTTTCTTTTTCTATGTTTATAGAATTGAAATGTGTTGAAAAAATACCGTATTGTATGAAAATAAGGAGGTGTGGTATCATTGACAATGAGTATCCCCCATATACCAAATGACGTAGATATTAGCACCTATTGGACACTATACGGACTTCAACAATGACAGTACCCATACTGTATAACAAGCTATAACAGACATGACAAAATGTAAAACAATACAACAATTCAAACGAAAAATTAAGCGGTTTATGAACTGTTAAACGTTTATTTGATTTAAAAAAATCGGATTTTAGTACATGAAATAATATCTTCACATAGTGTATTCCAGATCTACCATAAACTTGGTACATATTTAAATTTCAGAAACTAATATACACTTGATTTACTTGTAGTAAGTTTTATTTTAAACGAAAATTTTCCAGAGTAAAACTCATTTGAACAACTTGTATAGAAATATATCTTTGTTATATATTTACTACTTCTAAGAAACAAATGTTGCAATCTGATTGGTTAATTAACCGTGTGTTAATTGCACACCACCAAACATAGATACTATATGTACATCAGGGTATTAAAAAAACCGAAAGAAACAGAAAATTTTGCCAAAATATCGTCTCAAAAACCAAACTTTAAAAAAATGGAATTAAAAAAAAATGTCACATTCCCCCAAAATATAAGCTACTCGAAATATGGAAAACTCTTAGAAAACTTGACAGTGCCAAAATTGCACTGATTACCAAATGTATATCCAATTTGCAAAACAGAGACATAAATATTTTAGATTGTATCTAACTATGGTCAAATATACATTTCTGTACAGGTGTGTCATCTCTAAAGTTTCTTAAAAGAGGGGCGAAAGATACCAGAGTGGCAGTCTTAAAATGTATTCTGTCTTGTCATAAGATTTTTAATGAAAGGATAAAGAGAAAAGCTTACTGTTGTGGTTTAATTCTGTCCCCTTGGAGATTAATCGTGGTCATGTGATTTGATATCATTACATATGACCTAATAACTTGTATCGTTACACAAAGCTATCTAATTTATACGTAAATGATAATTTACTTACGGAGATAGATTTGCACAATACATATGTAGAAGAGGGACGAGAGATACCAAAGGGACAGTCAAACTCATAAATCTAAAACAAACTGACAACGCCATGGCTAAAAATGAAAAAGACAAACAAACAACAGCACACACGACACAACATAGAAAACTAAAAAAAAAAACAACACGAACCCCATTGTTGAGCAGATACTTCTAAAAGTGCTTTAGACTGACGTCATCAAATCCGCCGTTATTTTTTTCAAATTGCTTTGGGCTTTGGCCTTGGATTTTTTTTTTTTTTTTTTTTTGTGGTTGTTTCTCAACGTTCTTTTTTGTGATATTTTTGCTATGAATTTTTAAAAATTGCACATATGAAAGAAAGTTTAACGAAGAGGTTGAAAACAATTTCGTATTCCACCAAATGATGCAAAGCATCACTTAACAGTTTAATTTCGGTCCATCCTTCGCTTGTGTTTTTTGTTATCATTGAGTTGTCATGTTATGCGTTTATGCCCGCGTCACACTGTCCCGATTTTTACGCCGATGGCAACACGATAATGGAAATTTTCAAAATCGGGACTGATCGTATCCAGATCGGGCTATTCGTAGTGCCATCTTTAACCATCGTATAACCATCGGCCACTTTCCTAGCCTTCGGGGACAACTTCGGGAAGGGTTCTAAATTTTTTAACATGTTAAAAAATCCCCGAAGGTGCGTCCGATGTTGAGGGTTCGTATTGAGTTCGTATCACCATCCTCACCATCGTAATGTCACCGGGAATGCATCTTTGCACATCGTATTGCATTCGTGTTTCCATCGTTTCCATCGGGCAGTTTTGACATTACGATGTCTACACGAATGAATCACGAAGACACCCGAAGGTCTTACGATGGCACGACTTCGTGAAGACCTCGTAATCCCGTCGTGTTGCCACCGAATAAAAGTACGAAGGCGACAAGATGGAACTACGACGGAAATAAATCCAGCTAAATGTAAGTTTATTTTCGCGCTAAAATACATTTAAAGTGCCATGCGCGATATGCACTGGTCAGTCTAATACGACAGTTAAGAAAGACGTTCACAAAACATGGAGCTCATATCATATGATTCTATGAGAACAAGAAAGGCGACAACGTTGTTTCTATTAATTCAAATGGCACAAGAAGAGCAGCTATTACAGGCTCAGGATTTACTTTTACAAGTAAAATATTATTTTTTGTCAATTTTTCATATCAAGTAACATAATGAAAATCATAAACGCGCCTCGTACACCAACACTGCAGGTACACGTATATGGAAACCAACTTTTTCTTCATTATTCTGATTTTTTATCTATTGTCTGAGTTGTTGTCACACGAATGTTTACTCCATAACCATTTTGTTTTCTATATGTCATATTTTGCCGCATTTTTTGCTTTCCCCACATCCTTCCTTTTGTCTTATATTATTATGATATTCTCCTGGAAAGAGCTCCTTTTTAAATAAAAGGGATCAACGAACCCATTACCTCACCTTTAAGATGGATCAGTAAACATGGGCATAAATATGGGTGATTATTCAGACTAGTGCACACATTTTACAGTTCAAACAAGGCAATGCCGAACGTGGCATCCCCTCGTATGTGACATATTGGGGACAAATATGGACACTATATTTGTATATGACACATGCAGAAAATGGTAAATTGAATATGCATATTTGATACATAAACTATTTTTTTAGAAATCAACCAAAACATTCAGTAACTGGAAATACCTTTAATATTGTCTTTAGAACCAGCAGGTAAAAAATGAGCAACCAATTTCCTGTGTATTACGCTATTTCAAGGAGAAACAAGAATGTGTCCATAGTACACGGATGCCCCACTCGCACTATCATTTTCTATGTTCAGTGGACCGTGAAAATTGGGGTCAAACCTTTAATTTGGAATTAAAATTAGAAAAATCATATCATAGGGAACATGTGTACTAAGTTTTAAGTTGATGTAACTTTAACTTCATCAAAAACTACCTTGACCAAAAACTTTAACCTGAACTTCGCACTATCATTTTCTATGTTCAGTGGACACCGAAATTGGGGTCAAAACTATAATTTGGCATTACAATTAGAAAGATCATATCATGGGGAACATGTATACTAAGTTTCAAGTTGATTGGACTTCAACTTCTTCAAAAACTACCTTGACCAAAAACTTTAACCTGAAGCGAACGGACGCACAGATGGACGAACGAACGAACGAACGAACGAACGAACGAACGGAGGCACATGCCATAAAACATAATGCCCCTCTACTATCGTAGGTGGGGCATAAAAACAAGTCCATCTGCATGACCTTGACCTTTGGCCTTGAACGTAAAAAATGTCAGATCATTACAAGGAGGAACAATATACCAAATGTGGTTAAAATCTTTTGAAGCATATTGGTTTTAGAGTGTCCACAAGGGTGATATTGCCTTGTATTACAACTGCCACTGTGACCTTGACCTTTGAACTTTAAAGTCAAAAGCGCTTAGGATATTCTTAACGAGTAACACCATACCAAGTTTTGAGCATTTTGGTTCTAGAGTGTCCATAACAATTTTATCTACACGCAACTTACATGTTGTAGGCGAGGGGATAATAAACTAAGTTTTATAATAATTAGACAAAAAGATCGATTTCCCGCCATGCATGGACTTTTACAGTAACGATATGTTGTCGAAATTCTGTTCGTATCTTTAAGACATCGTATGGCCATCGCACCATCATTGTAATTCATCGTGTAGCCTTCGTAATCCATCGTGTAGCATTCGTGATCCATCGTGTAGGTTTCGGCTGAGATATGAAGCTTAAATACCCGTCTTCGGTTAACCTTCGTATGTCCATCTTTTGCTATCGTATATAATTTCGGCACCATCGTATAGACTTCGTTATTCATCGTACTTGCTTCGGTCACTTTTTGGTATTTTAACGAGATCGGGACCAACTTCGTACGAACTTACAATTTTCGCATTCGGGTGTCCATCGTATATAAAAATTGGGACAGTGTGACGCGGGCATAACTGTGTTTCGTCCTGATCATACATCATATACGTTTGATTGTTGCGTTGAGTTGGTTATGGGTTTGATGTCTGTGTTTCTTCGCCATGTTGGTGGTTTTGGTATATTTTTGTCCTTCCTCTTTTAATTGTTTTTGATGTCTGTGTTTCTTCGCCATGTTGGTGGTTTGGGTATATTTTTGTCCTTCCTCTTTTAATTGTTTTTGTTGTCTGTGTTTCTTCGTCATGTTGGTGGTTTGGGTAAATTTTTGTCCTTCCTCTCTTATTTTTAATTGTTTTTTATGTCTGTGTTTCTTCGTCATGTTGGTGGTTTGGGTATATTTTTGTCCTTCCTCTCTTATTTTTAATTGTTTTTGATGTCTGTGTTTCTTCGTCATGTTGGTGGTTTGGGTATATTTTTTCCTTCCTCTTTTAATTGTTTTTGATGTGTGTGTTTCTTCGTCATGTTGGTGGTTTGGGTATATTTTTGTCCTTCCTCTTTTAATTGTTTTTGATGTGTGTGTTTCTTCGCCATGTTGGTGGTTTGGGTATATTTTTGTCCTTCCTCTTTTAATTGTTTTTGATGTGTGTGTTTCTTCGCCATGTTGGTGTTTTGGGTATATTTTTGTCCTTCCTCTTTTAATTGTTTTGATGTCTGTGTTTCTTCGTCATGTTGGTGGTTTGGGTATAGTTGTGTCCTTCCTCTCTTATTTTTAATTAATTTTGATGTCTGTGTTTCTTCGCCATGTTGGTGGTTTTGGTATATTTTTGTCCTTCCTCTTTTAATTGTTTTTGATGTCTGTGTTTCTTCGCCATGTTGTTGGTGTTTTGTATATTTTTGTCCTTCCTTTTTTATTTGTTTTGATGTCATTAAGTTGTTTAGTTCTGGATTTGTTGTATGAGTTCCATGTTGTAAGTTTGTTATTTTTGGTCCCTTTCTTTTAAATGTATGTTTGTTGATGGAAACTAGATTGTTAAATACAGCTTTTTCATTGAGAACAGCAGTGTACTGAATCACAGACAATATAACCAGACAACACGATGACAGCAGTGTACTGAATCACAGACAATATAACCAGACAACACGATGACAGCAGTGTACTGAATCACAGACAATATAACCAGACAACACGATGACAGCAGTGTACTGAATCACAGACAATATAACCAGACAACACGATGATCTGTATAGACACTGGTCTGACATTGTTGGTGAAATTTTCATGTTTTTAAAAGTGAATGCATTTCAATCTGAGCAGTGAAGTCGAAAGGAACTGTATCGTATTCAGACGTATGTAAGTGCCCTCTTGACAAACTTTGCCAGCGATTCGATATATCTATAGTTGCCGTGTTTTGTAATATATAATAGGGACAAATAATATTAGGTGTCTATTAATAATAACGACACATAATCAGTAAAGCAAACAACAAAAAATAAAATTGAACAGCGCTGTTATTGCTGTTCTTCATCTTAAAATCAAAGTAAAGCCTTCAAAACAGAGCGAACATCCTCACATAATTGAAAGTTTAATACGGTCCTTAGCACTGCTTTGTAATTCTTTGAGAAATGACAATCAAGCCGCAAATGTGGACAGAAAAACAAGATCATAGAATAATATTAATAAAAATGAATCTGGCTATGCAATCAATAATTTACCGTCTCAATTTAGCGAGATCCTTTCAGAACACCTTTTTATCATAGAATACCTTACCCTCTCAAGCCAGGGGAAATTTTCTTCAGCCTTCAAACAACACGAGAGACAAACTGCGGTTAGTTATCCCATCCGGTAATATATGTTTCGTAACATTACTTTTGAATATGTAAGTGGTAGGTTTTTATTATAGACAAAATGACATAGAAATAAGTAAAATGGACATGCTGAAAATAGGTGAACATTGTATTGTATTTAAAAACTCAATGTATGACATTATGTACATGTATGTCTAAATTTTCTCTTTCCCACATTACACGTGTTTCTGCTTTTTTTCACTATCTGTGAATTCTACCTTTATAGTTGTTTTTTTCTAGCTTTAATTCAAGTTTTTCCCAATAACATGTATTTCTACTTCTTTCCACTGGCTGTAAATTCTACTTTTATAGTTGTTTCTTCCTGCTTGAATTCAAGATTTCCTCTCCGCTTTCCTTTTATCAGAATTCTGTACAAGTAAAAAATGATAACTTTGAAATTAATGTTTTTGGATATTATCAAAATGTGCCAATGAAGTTGGCTTTTCGGTTCTTAAAGAGTTTTGTAGAATTGATACTTTGTAAAAAATCAAAATTCAATTCAGTTGAACTCTTAGGAGAATAAGTATGTACATTTACAAAGCATATTGTGGCTTCAGGGTTGAGATCTCACAAAACATGTCGAAGGCCGTACGGTGACCTATAATTGTTTATTTCTGTGTCATTTGGTCTCTTGTTGAGAGTTGTCTCATTGGCAATCATACCACATCTTCTTTTTTATATCAAAATCTAAAGATATACCCATTGCATGATGTATAAAACTTATGCTATTCACCTTTAATTCTTTAAGACTTAAAAGATATACACGTCTTGTTGTATAATTCAACTAAAGAATCAATCAGTACACCTCTAACATCCAATGGATTTATTGAAAAGACGTCATTAACAATCTGAGAAATACACGATGTTGTGCAATGCCAAAATGAAGGTTGTTGAAGGCCGTACGTTGATAGTTGTTAAATTATGTCGTTTGGTCACTTGTGGAGACTTGACTATTGACATCATACCAAATCTTTTGATTTTTATGTGAAAAAAATGTAGTACATTTTATGATGATGAGTTAAATAGCAATAGTAAATGGTTGGGCTTCAAATTATTGATAGCAACATTATTTTTTTATAACATATAACTTACAAACAAAGTATGATCCCTACAACACTAAAAGCTGCCCATATTAAAAATACCATGCCTCTGTAGACATCGACAGTCGCTTTATAGATACCATTCATTAGTAGTCCCCCAACAAGAGCACATAGGAGCTCTACTGCGGCAACACCGGCAAACACAGATCCTATTAGAAGAAATGGACATATATATATATATATAAATATGGTATGTTCTTAGAACACCTGTGTTGGTGAAATCATCATACCTAAAACAAATGTGTATATCCACTAACAAACAGAAAATATATGACCAATCAAGAGACCAAATATAATAACGTGTTATAAAAAGATTTTCATTTAAAAAAGAAAGCTAAAAACAAAAGAAGTACTTCACAAGATATTCAAAACGTTTTGATATGCTTTTGTGTGTCAGTTTTCTGGCTTTCTTTATGTTGATACAAGTCGGGCAATATTGATATTTTTTGAAATAAAGAAATATTTGTACAAACTTAAAAGTGACATTAAAATAAATCTGCTGACCTTGCTTATTAGCTGGTGTCATTCGAGACATTATGCTCCTGGACATTGGCATGGTTACAATACAACCTAGACTGGCGGCAGCAGCTGAAATAGAAATATTGGCATGGTTACAATACAACCTGGACTAGCGACAGCAGCTGAAATAGAAACATTGGCATGGTAACAATACAACCTAGACTGGCGGCAGCAGCTGAAATAGAAATATTGGCATGGTTACAATACAACCTAGACTGGCGGCAGCAGCTGAAATTGAAACATTGGAATGGTTACAATACAACCTAGACTGGCGGCAGCAGCTGAAATTGAAACATTGGAATGGTTACAATACAACCTAGACTGGCGGCAGCAGCTGAAATTGAAACATTGGAATGGTTACAATACAACCTAGACTGGCGGCAGCAGCTGAAATAGAAATATTGGCATGTTTACAATACAACCTAGACTGGCGACAGCAGCTGAAATAGAAATTTTGGCATGGTTACAATACAACCTAGACTGGTGGCAGCAGCTGAAATTAAAACATTGTCAACTTGTACAACTTGACTAACACACTTAGACTCTGCTCATTGTTGAAGGCCGTACGGTGATCTATAGTTGCTCATTTCTGAATCGTTTGGTCTCTTGTGGAGAGTTGTCTCAATAGAGATCATACCACATCTTCTTTTTTATATTTACAGAAAATACCAGTTACTTGCACTAAAAACAACAATGATCAGCAATATACATAAATTGTCTTTAAACAATCTTAAATAATAAATTAATGTGCAAGTGGCATTATTACGATACAATGCTATTAACTTGCATAATTGTTTTTTGGTTATAATATGAACTTCACATAACATATATTTAATATATACATCAATAGCTAATATAATCCTTATCTGGCGACGACAGCTTCGATACACATGACTTATCTTTTATGAACAAAATAATTTGTTGAATATATACACATTACACTAGCAGAGACACAAAGACCGTGCATATTATATTTTATTTTTCCCCTAAGCAACGCCAATTTGAGTTCTTTATTAAAAGTCGACAGAGAAAACCCATTTTTAGTTGGGTAAATTGAGAAGAAAAATCAACTGACAGCTCAACATGACAAAAAAGAAAAAAAATCAACAGACAGACAGACAGACAATAGTACACAACAAACAACATAGAAACCCAAAGACTGAGAAACACGAACCCAACAAAACCTATCAAATCAAAAATTAAGAAAATAGCGATCTGGAAAATTATATCATGATAGCAATATCATCAGGAATTCTAAAGTAATGAAATAACGATAATTATAGTCATGATTATAAAATTATTTGTGACAATAATAATACAGATTGTACTTACACAAGTACATCATTAAGTCCGACTGTGCCAGGCCTTCCAGAATCAATGATGCTAATGTGGTGAAACAACCAGCTAAAGCTATCACTTCATCTGATGAACAAAAATGGAATACTTTAATTATAATCACTGCTCCTAAATTAAAGAAACATATCCGTACAGACGAGTATACTCCAATTTTCACAGAGTCCCAACAAAATGGGGTATTTAGCTCGTATAACGTTTCTACATTGTGTCTGCTTAAATTTGAAATGGCTGACATTGAAAATATAAAAATTAATATAATGAACATCCAGCGTTTCCCTTTTGGTGAGAAGTCTGAAGAGTAACATTCGAAAACCCTCTTCATGTTATCTAAAGGTGAAACATGTTTACGTTTTCTTGACTCTGGAAGAGATTCTTGAATCATTGTTAACGCAAGAAGTAATCCAATGCTTACAACGCACGAGGCAATAACATCTGGATAGAAAAACCCGTCGGTTAATGATATCAGATACCCCGATATGAATGTTCCAATGAAAGCACCAATCCCGAGACCACCTTCTAACAAACCAATTAGAATCGATCTGCCTTTTCCTTCTTCTGTTGTGTCAGCAATGAAACACAAGGACATAGAAAGTGTTCCAAACCAGGATCCAGTACAAACTTCTATCATGTAAAAGAACAGAAGATATCTCACATCAATTTCATAATAAATTCCAATTGCACAAAGCGCACTTTTAAGCATACTACCTGCTAATGGTATAATGAAAAATAGTTTTCTACCGTATACGTCACTGTACGTGGCGAGATTGATATTGGAAAACATCCCTGGAATGATATAGGAAAGACTGCAAATCATGCTCCATTCTGCTGATATTTTCTGTACGGCTACTTGTTGTTGATATCCAACAGTGCTTGTATTAGTTGTACATGTTGGTAATTTCTCGGAAGTATCGGAAGCATTTGGATATTCTTGTTTCATGAATTTATAATAAGTATACTGGTTTAAAAGAAACAGGCTCAACATGAAGGACAGTATGTGGCATAATGGAATTGCTATTACCACGGAATATGTCAGCCATCTTGGATATTTAAGCTTAACGAATTCTATTGCGTTACTGTGAAGTAATGGTTTTTCCTCTTGGTTCTCTGTTTTGCTCATAGTTTCAATCTTTAAGGATCTAAAACAATAACAATTGCATACGAATAAGGTAGATGAATTATTATAACGTTTTGTTGTCAATTAATATTAAAAAAAAAAAGAGATGTAATTTGATTGCCAATGAGACAACTCTTTAAAAGAGACCAAAGTGACACAGAAATCAACAACTGTAGGTCACTGTACGGATTTCAACTACGAGTATAGGCCTCAAAATGACATATGTAAAAATATTCAAACGAGAAAAATAACGGCCTTTATATATGTACAAATAAATGAATGAACAACGAATATGTAAAACATCAACAAACGACAACCATTGAATTACAGACTCATGATTTGCGCTGGACACAAAAAATAATACTGAATATGTCGGGGTTAAACATGTAAGTGGGATCCCAACCCTCACCCTAATCTGGGACTGTGCTGTAACAAGAACTATGCAAATCAGTTGAAAAAGGCTTCATATGGATACAAATAAAAATACATCTTACATCTCCACAGAGTGGACGTGGCCGTTTACGTGTACATCCCAAAACAAAGAGATCCTTAGTCAAGATCTGAGAGTACTTGCAGTTACTGACTGCTACTTCAAAGCCAATAACAAATAATAAAACGAATCATGCATCTAAGATATTATCAATCAATAATTTATATACTTTGATATTTTTTTTCTTTAACATCTAACTTCTGAAATTGTAAATCAACAACATGGTATTTCTTTATTTTCTTTGTTTCGCTGTCTTGGTTTGTACATCACTCGTAAAAATATCATAATTGTATATCATGTGTAACTGTTACATATATAAGTATATTGTTATTACTTACAAGATGGTTTACTGTCAAATATGTTCGTTTCTCATCATCATTAAACCATCAAACATGTAATATTCTTTCTAATCAGGGTATATATTATTTTATGATAATGTCGATCCACATTGTCACATCTAACTTAAGGTTATATATTGACTGTTATCACACATTGTTTCCTTTATAGTGTAAATACTGATAAACATTTTGTAAATAATTATAAAACAATGGTATTGGGCTTTGTTATAAGATATTTAAGTTAAAAATTGTTTGTTTCGATTTTTGAAACCCGCTTTTTTCGATAGAAAACTTGTGTTGATATTCTTCGATTTTCTGTATAGTCTGCAGTTACTGTTACGATAGATTTAGACTGAAGTGACTGAAAATGTAATTATAGTCTGCAGTTACTGTAAAACACTGGACACTTTTAATTTGCAAAACACTCATGTGCTAATCTGTCGCCGCCTCTCCTTAGAGCTACAGTGTCATTTATGTAACAAAAAAATTGCAGAATATAACATGGGATTCAATAAATTCAATGTTTTTCTGCTGTTACTATTGAATAATTTTGCAATTTGATTTAGAAAAAAACATAGAATTTTCAATATCCCATGGATTTTATTTACCCTTATCCCATGAGTAAATACAGTCTGAATTGACTGTAAAGGTAATTATAGACTTCAGTTTATGTTAAAACACTGGACACTTTTAATTTGCAAAAAACACATGTGCAAATCTGCCGCCACCTCTCCTTAGAGCCACAGTGACATGTATATAACCAAAATGTGCAGAATTTAACATGGGATTCAATAAATTCCATGCTTTTCTGCTGAATATATTTTGCAATTTGATTTAGAAAATACATAGAATTTTCAATATCCCACGGGATTGACCCTTGACCCACAAGTAAATATAGTCTTCAGTACGGTTCTGTAACGGTTATTATAGTTTTCAATTACCGTAAAAACACTGGACACTTTTTATTTGCAAAACACTAATTTGCAAATCCGCCTCCGCCTCTCCATAGAGCTACAGTGCCATATATATAAAAAAAAAAATGTGAAGAATTTAACATGGGATTCAATAAATTCATAGCTTTTCTGCTGTTTCGATTGGATGTATTTTGCAAATTGATTTTAGAAAAAAACATTGGATTTTCTTTATCCCATGGGACAGGGTAAAATCCCATTACTGTAACGGTACATATTGTCTGAATTTACTGTAAAGGTAAATATAATCTGCAGTTACTATAACGGTAGATATAGTCTCCGGTTGTTGTAACGGTAACTATAGTCTGCAGTTACTATACAGGTAAATATAGTCTGCAGTTCCTTTTACAGTAAATATAGTATGTAGTTACTGTAACGGTAAACATAGTCTTTTAAGTTACTGTTTACTTAACGGTAATTATAGTTTGCGGTAACTGTAGCAGTAAATTTATAATGTAGTTAGTGTTACGGAAAATATGGTCTACAGTAACTGTAAAGATAAATATAGTCTGAAGTTACTGTGACAGTAAATAGAGTCTGCAGTTAGTAACATTAAATAAAATCTGAAGTAATTGAGTGGCAAATGTGTACAGCTTTTTATAAATGCGATGGAAACTAAGTGGGTTGAATTGAGATTCGAACTTACTTGATGAAGTTTCAAATGTGTATTTTTTTTATTAAAGTTTATACATAATTATGTACTTAGAATAAACATGAAGTCAACATTTACTTGAGACAGTACAATAAAAAAAAACCAACAAAATATCACTCATTTCTGAATAATAAAAAGCCAGAAAGAGATACCACCTTAGACAGCATGAACAATTATTGTACATGTGATAATCTAATTTTCAGTTTTCAGTATTGAAACAGAAATAAATGCAAATAAGTTTTCAGTCATCTCTTTGTTTAGATAATAAATTGTTAATCAAGTCAGATAACTTAAATGTCGGAAACTAGGTCGAAAAGTTATGAAAATAATATGAATATATACACACGGACTCTCAATTATATCTAATTGTAATGTAACTGAATCGCAGAAACTAGTTTTTTGGAATAGAAAAATTTCCGAAAGTAGACAATCAGATTTAATAGTTAGTATATACACTTTTAACTCCGAATACAATGCAGCGTATAGTAAAGGAAGATCAAAGGTAAGATTATGTTTATACAGTTTGTAATATTTGTTATTTAAATACATGTAACGTCCATCTAGGCCAATGACCTACACACAAACATAAAAAAAAAGTTTAACCTCGCCACATTATGTTTGTGCCTGTCCCAAGCTATGAGCCTGTAATTCAGTGGTTTTCGTCTGTTGCTGTATACCAATAATTGAATTGTTTAACATTTGTCATTCCAGGGCCTTTTATAGCTGATTATGCGGTATGGGTTTTGCTCATTGTTGAAGGCCGTACTGTGACCTATAGTTGTAAACTGTTATGTAAATTAGTAATTTGCGGAGAGTTATGTCATTGGCAATCATGCCATATCTTCTTATTTTTTTAATTATAAATCATTCAATTATCATAATAATATTAAATGTAAGCTCCGTGCACTTTTTGTCGGTTTACATAGAAAGGGGTATCAAAAGTAGTTTCGATTACTTTACTTTACAGTTAAATATGAGTGCGAGTGTGTTACTGTTGTTGTTTTATGTGAGGCTTTTTTTTTCGACGGAAGAGTCGGTTTTTTTATAAATCATATTGTTATGTATAATAGTCTATCTTTGAAGGGTAGACGTATCATTATGCAATTATCGATACCGGATTTAATATTATTTTTGTTTTTTGTTTGGATTTGACCACTGATTGATGGTCAATATATCCAAATACCTTACTCTTTTTATTGTCTTACTAATAATAATAATTAGTCCCGAGATTACTCTGACTTTTACTGGCCTTTTGATGACATTATTGGGTCGTTGATTGCTCTGGTGCCTTTTTATTACTAGCTGGGCCATTTTCCATGTCAGAGCAATCTCGGACTAAATAATTAATATCAACTTTAACTTAATATAGATATTTTAGGGTATGAACTATTTGTTTATTTATTTTTTAATTTGTTTATTTTATTTTATCAGGAATCGTATGACACCCAAGATAGCCTATGATAGATCCGAGGAGACACCATTATTGGTAAATAAAGACAACTGTGAAGATATCAAACTTAGGTATCCAAGATGGCTGACATTTTCCATTTTAATTAGCATACCATTCCTACATATGCTGTCCTATATTTTAAGTTTATACGTGATTGGACAATATACTTATGTTTATTTCCTTGAAGAAAAGTTTCCCGGTGTTCCACATTCTCTGAGCGGAAGTCTTTCGTCGTGTAATATAAATAAATCTTCAATTGCATACTTCATAGAATCCAGTATACAACAAACTTCTGCTAAATGGGCCATCTATACAAATCTTGCTTTCATTATTCCTAGTGTTTTGATAAATATAAATCTAGCAACATATAGTGACGTCCATGGTAGAAAACTGTTCTTTATAGTTCCTTTAGCTGGCACGATCATCAAGAATATTTTGTGTGCGGTAGGAATGTATTATAAAATGAATGTGAGACTGATGTTAATCTTTTATATGATTGAGGCGTGCACTGGTTCTTGGGTTGCTTCCCTTTCAATGTCCTTTTGCTTTGTTGCTGACACAACGACACCTGGGAAAGGTCGTTCGCTCATTATAAGTCTTCTTGATGGTGGAGTAGGATTGGGGGCTATTGGGGCCTCTCTTTTGTCAGGATATTTGATCACGTGGACTAATGGGTATCATTATCCACAACTCATGGCAGTCATTATAGCAATTATTCCATTTCTATGTGTACTGACCATGGTACAAGAAACGCTGCCAATATCAAGAAGACGGTCAAATGTTTCAATTCTCCAAAACATTCAAAGAGTATTCGACTGTTATAGAAGTAATTTCTCTCCATTCGGGAAGCGATGGGTGTTCGTTGTTCTCATTATTACATTTGCAATGTCGGCACTGACTGTTTTAAGCAGGGCAAGTGTGGATAGTCTGTATTTTGTCAGCGCGCCTTTTTGTTGGAGCTCTATTACAATTGGACTATACACTGGGATACGAACCGTTCTGTGGAACATAGGCGGAGTAATTTTGATAATAATATTACAGATCTGTACTACAGATGAGGTTATATCGCTTGTTGGATGTATAACCACTACAGCAGCATTAATTATACAAGGACTGGCTAAAACAAATCTTATGATGTATATAGGTATGTACGACTAAATATATGTATAATTGGTGTCAGATCATTCATATACATATTTTTTATAGACAAACTTTCAACGTTTATCAAACGCGTGCTTCACTTTCAAATCAGTACATTAAAACATTCTTTCTACTTCATAGTAATAAAAAAAAACATATTTCAATTCTAAATGTGGATACATAATTGTCACTATATGTTGTGCTAACCTTTCTAAAATAAAGAATATGGTCAGGCCGTATATTGACCTGTAATGGTTTACTTTTATAAATTGTTATTTGGATGGAGAGTTATATAAAGCCCCAGTCCCACTAGACCACGATCGCACTACGCTCACCGTGATCTAAAATAAATTCAGATCGTGGTGAGGTCGCGTTATCTAGTATAGAATGTATTGTGTCGATGCCAATGATCAGAGGGATAATGTTCCTGTCTATATTAGCTTGTACTGTAGGTAAACATTTTATTTCAGCTGCCCTATCTAGTATAGGATGTATTATGAAGATGCCAATGATCAGAGGGATAATCTCCCTGTCTATATTAGCTTGAACTGTAGGTAAACATTTTATTTCAGCTGCCCTATCTAGTATAGGATGTATTATGTCGATGCCAATGATCAGAGGGATAATGTTCCTGTCTATATTAACTTGTACTGTAGCTAAACATTTTATTTCAGCTGCCCTATACAGTATAGGATGTATTATGACGATGCCAATGATCAGAGGGATAATGTACCTGTCTATATTAACTTGTACTGTAGCTAAACATTTTATTTCAGCTGGCCTATACAGTATAGGATGTATTATGACGATGCCAATGATCAGAGGGATAATGTACCTGTCTATATTAACTTGTACTGTAGCTAAACATTTTATTTCAGCTGGCCTATACAGTATAGGATGTATTATGACGATGCCAATGATCAGAGGTATAATGTACCTGTCTATATTAACTTGTACTGTAGCTAAACATTTTATTTCAGCTGCCCTATACAGTATAGGATGTATTATGACAATGTCAATGATCAGAGGGATAATGTTCCTGTCTATATTAACTTGTACTGTAAGTAAACATTTGATGTCAGCTGCCCAATCCAGTATAGAATGTATGATGACAATGCCAATGATTAGAGGGATAATGTCCCTGTCTATATTAACTTGTACTGTAGCTAAACATTTTATTTCAGCTGGCCTATACAGTATAGGATGTATTGTGACGATGCAAATGATCAGAGGGATAATGTTCCTGTCTATATTAGCTTGTACTGTAGTTGAACATTTTACTTCAGCTGGCCTATACAGTATAGGATGTATTGTGAAGATGCCAATGATCAGAGGGATAATCTCCCGGTCTATATTAGCTTGAACTGTAGGTAAACATTTTTTTTCAGCTGCCCTATACAATGTATATGTCAATGTCAATGATCAGGGGAATAATGTTCCTGTCTATATTAGCTTGTACTGTAGTTGAACATTTTACTTCAGCTGCCCTATCTAGTATAGGATGTATTATGAAGATGCCAATGATCAGAGGGATAATCTCCCTGTCTATATTAGCTTGAACAGTAGGTAAACATTTTTTTTCAGCTGCCCTATACAATGTATATGTCAATGTCAATGATCAGGGGAATAATGTTCCTGTCTATATTAGCTTGTACTGTAGTTAAACATTTTATTTCAGCTGCCCTATATATGACAATGTCAATGATCAGGGGAATAGTGTCTCTGTCTATATTAGCTTGTACTGTAGGTAAACATTTTGTTTCAGCTGCCCTATATATGACAATGTCAATGATCAGGGGAATAATGTCTCTGTCTATATTAGCTTGTACTGTAGGTAAACATTTTGTTTCAGCTGCCGTATCAAGTATAGGATGTATTGTGACGATGCCAATGATCAGAGCTATAATGTCCAGGATGACACCGCCTGAAAAGCAAGGTACTCTGTCAGAATTCTAGTGGTACTAGTTTCAAATAAGGAAAATAGAAAGAGTACAAAAATAGGATAACAAAACATGCCACAAAACAAGTACTTGATATTGGAAAGTACTAGGTACCTTCAGGTTTATGCTCTTATAATATCCTAGATTATGGAATTATCACTGAACTAGTATATATTTGTTTAAGGGCCAGCTGAAGGACGCCTCCGGGTGCGGGAATTTCTCGCTACATTGAAGACCTGTTGGTGACCCTCTGCTGTTGTTTTTTATTTGGGCGGGTTGTTGTCTCTTTGACACATTCCCCATTTCCATTCTCAATTTTATAACTCTACATGCAGACTTCTTATACGTTTAGGTATTTCATATCCAACATTTTTGCCAGCGGCTACAAGCATATTTCAGACGAATTGTGCACATCCTGTTACAAGCATGAAATTTGGCATAGAACTTCCTCAACTATTGCTCTTTTATTTCAGATAGGGAGGCATTTGAAAAAATTGTCTCACTTCCGGTAAAATCCAAAATGACGGACATCATACTTGAATCGGCCCAATATCGAAGACTAGTATGTGAAAAGGTATCATTATCATGCTGCTATAATAATATTTGGTAGAAACCGTTGTTATGTACTACTTTTGGATCTATTATATAGATTAGATTCTTTAAAAACCCTACTTCCGGTAAAATTTAACATGGCGGACATTGTACTAAAATAAGCTTATTTTTTAGGGAGGGTGATTGAAATGTGATTTAACGTATTGCTTCTATCATTAAATTGTGCAGTAACCTTTCTTTTATGTTTCTGAGGGATACAATGCATAAGACATATGTTTTAAAACCCTTATTTCCGGTAATATTCAAAATGGCGGACATAGAAATATCATTTTTTATTTTGATATTCAACTTCTTTTCAAAATGTGAAGAAAGTGTTTTTAGTGGTGTTCATTTAATTTTTGGCTTTCAGTTATCCTCTAAACCACTAATCATATTTTATAGTTAATATTTAAATACAAATTTAACACTTCCGGTAAAAAAAAACCAGAATGGCGTAAATGTCAAAGATGAGTCTTCAATCCATATCTTCGATGTAGAGTTTTGGATAGATTGATTAAAACAAAATAAAATCACTAAATCATTTAAAACATTTTAAAAATAACCACTATTGGCCTAAACAAACATGTTAATTCCCAGTCACCACCACATGCACACGACGCAGGGCACGGGAAACTTGATTTTCCACATTAACAACAACCGCGGCAGCCTTTCTTACATCCACAATGTGCAAGTTTCTGACAGAATGATGAGGCCTCAGAAAGAGTTTTATCAAAAGTGATACTCTTTGTCCCTTCGTCATCCATTAACGCCTGGACTGGGTAGCATAAGAGCCAATTTCAAGCTCGTCCCCTAAAGTGTATTGTACGTTTTGCATGCTGGCAAAGACTAGACTAAGTTGAGGGAATAGCCTCAATTCGCCTTCCCTTTTGGTTAAATAGTTATTTCTTGCTTTATTAACCATGCAAACCCCATTTGATAAGTTTGTGCGATCTTACAGTAAACACCGGTGATTTAGGTGCATCAATCATCATTCTTTATGTTAAAGTCACATCTTCAAAAGCCATCATATGTCTCCCATGCAGTTTTTTCTTCCTTTTCAAGCGAACAGAGAACCGTATCACAACCGGTAAATACATGGATCATAATATGTGTGTGTGATCACTTATCGCAAGTGCATTTAAAAGGTCATTGATAGATATTTATCCAAAGCTTTCCCCCCTCCTAAACACAATCCATATGTCCTATGTCACGGAATAGCGAAACAGTAATGACAGCATCATCAGTAACGACTGTTCGAAAAATGAATCGTTTAAGTTCGTGTTTCACTACATCAGACACATACACCATAGTCTTTTAATGTGAATATGGTGTTAAACTTGAAATACATCACGTGGTGGTTAAGATAGAATATCAAGAACATGTGTTGCTACAACTACCATATACATCTAAGACTTCATCCACTCTTGTAACAGTTTCACGGGGTTTTTTTTTTTAGGGAAAGGACATAATATCCTATCAGCATACTTATTATGAAACACCTTGAAACTATAACAACAGTGGATGTAGTCTCGGATGCGTACATAGACAATAGCGGTAGTTTGAAGGCTGCTACAAGAAAAAGAGCTACATTTAGGGGAAAGGGAATACATACACGAATCCAGGAACTGTAACAACCGTAGATGTAGTCTCAGATACGTACAAAGACAATACCGGTAGTTTCAAGGCTGCTACAAGAAACAAGAGCTACATTTAGGGGAAAGGGAAGAAATAGACGAATCCAGGGTCAAAACAAATTTCTCAAAATTGGCAAAGTTTTCTGAGAGATGACGACATTAAGAAAGAACTTTTTAGTTTTTATTCACAGGAGCTTGCTCAAAAGGTTTTGAGGAAAAGGTAGTTGTAGCAACAAATGCTCAGGATGTTCTGTGTTATCCACCACATGATGGTGTTTCAAGTTTAGCCCCATGTTAATATGAAGAGGCTTATACTAGAATCAAGATACATGTGTCTGATGCAGTGATACACAGACTTTACTGAGTCATGGCACGAACAGTTGATACTGATGTTGCTGTCATTGCTGTTTCGTTATTTCGTGACATAGGGGCAGACGAACTTTGACTTGCATTTGGAAGTGGGAAAAGCTTTAGATATATATCTATCCATGACCTTTCAAATGCACGTTTACTTGAAAGGGAATTTAATTTCGTTGTTGACATGGATGGCGTTTGAAGATGTGACTTTATGATTTAGAATGATGATTGATCAGCCAACATCACCAGATATTGATAAAACGTTACGTTGTTTTGTAGTAAGATCGAACAAACTTATCAGATGGTGTTTACAAAGCAAGAAAACATGTTTTTGGAAGAGGAAAGACTTAACGATGCTATTTGAACGACTCGGTCTAGTGTTTTGCAGCATGTAAAACATGCAATATACCATGGCGGGTGAGGATGAGTAACAAGCTTGGAATTGGTTCCTATGCTTACTAATCAAGACGCTTATGAATAGCGAAGGGGAAATATGATCCATTTGGAACCCTTTTGGACAACTCTTTGTGAGGCCTCTTCACCTTATCAGGAGCGTGTACATTATTGATGTAAGAAACAATACCACGGTCTTTGTAAATGAGGCAAATCAGCTCTCCGATTGTAAATACACGTGTATTTGTGGCCATAAATCAGTAATTTTAAAGATGTTGTAGTACTTAAGTGATTTTATTTTGATTTCATCAATCTATCCAAAACTCTACATCGAAGATATGGACTGAGGACTCATCTTTGAAATTTACGCCATATTGGTTTTATTTACCGGAAGTGTTAACTTTGTATTTAAACATGAACTATGGAAATGAATAAGTGGTTTACAGGATAACTTAAAGCCAAAAGTTTAATGACCACCACAAAAAAGAAAAACCATTTTATTTACATTTTGAAAAAAAGTTGAATATCAAAATAAAATAATGATATTTCTATGTCCGCCATTTTGAATATTACTGTAAATATGTCTTATACATTGTATCCATTAGCAGCATAAAAGAAAGGTTCCTGCACAATAAAACGATGACCTATAGTTGTTAATGTCTGTGTCATTGTGGACAGTTGTCTCATTGGCAATCATACCACATCTTCTTTTTTTATACATAACAAAGTTTTGTACCAAATATTATCATAGCAGCACGATAAAAACACCTTTTCACACACTAGCCTCTGATATTGGGCTGATTTAAGTAGGATGTCCGCCATTTTGGATTTTACCGGAAGTGAGACATTTATTTTCAAATGCCTCCCTATCTGAAATAAAAGAGTAATAGTTGAGGAAGGTCTATGCCAAATTTCATGCTTGTAGCAGGATGTGTACATTTTTTCCCAAAGCTGCCGTACTATTTATAGTAACATTCTTTATAGAGCACAAACATGTCAGTATTCACCTCAGAAGCTAACAAAACCTTTAAATAGACTTATTAAGAAGGGATATAGTTACGATACTGTTGTCAGGTCAGTAAAGATAGCATATTTTGGCTTTAATATTGATTCACTTATAGGGTCTTTGCATCGGAACTAAACACATTTGTTTAAAAACCAGTTGTTGGCATGACACGGGTTGTGTTTTTCTCATAAATGTTATGATGGTTTAATACTAAACCCCTAACGGGAGGGATAAAATTGTGCCCGATATTTATATGATGAAGACATAATCTTTCAATCAGTGTAATTGAAGTCTGGAGCTGGCATGTCAGTTAACTGCTAGTAGTCTGTTGTTATTTATGTATTAATGTCATTTTGTTTAGTTTCTTTTGTTACATCTTCTGACATCCGACTCGCATTGGCGGATCCAGGGGGGGGGGGGGGGGTGTTCCGGGGGGTTAGAACCCCCCCCCCTTTTTTTGACCGATCAATGCATTTGAATGGGAGCCTATAGATGGAACCCCCCCTTTACTCTAGGTTGGGAACCCCCACTTTTTAAAATGGCTGGAACCGCCACTGGACTCGGACTTCTCTTGAACTGAATTTTAATGTGCGTATTGTTATGCGTTTACTTTTCTACATTGGCTAGTGGTATAGGGGAGGGTTGAGATCTCATAAACATGTTTAACCCCGCCGCATTTTTGCGCCTGTCCCAAGTCAGGAGCCTCTGGCCTTTGTATGTCTTGTATTATTTTTAACTTTAGTTTCTTGTGTATAATTTGGAGTTTAGTATGGCGTTCCGTATCTCTGAACTAGTATATATATTTGTTTAGGGGCCAGATGAAGGACGCCTCCGGGTGCGGGAAGTTCTCGCTGCATTGAAGACCCATTGGTGACCTTCTGCTGTTGTCTGTTATATGGTCGGGTTGTTGTCTCTTTGACAAATTCCACATTTCCATTCTCAATTTTGTATATTATACCAGTTTATTTTACCAATCCTGGGCCGTTTTCGGGCAATATATGAATTAACAAAACTTCATATGCAAATAATTAAACATGTACAAAGAAAAAAATGAATAATTCCAGAGACTAAATTCTTTAAAAACTTAATTGAAATATATGTTCATTGATTAATATTTTTTGTAATAAAATTCAGGCTCTATTTTTGCTGGCGTTGCTGCTGTAGAATCGTTCTCCAGTTTATTTGGTACAGTGGTTATCGGTATAATATATGATTCCACAGTAACTATTTATAGAGGACTAACATTCCTTATATGGGCGGGAATTGGCGGTATTGGCATCATTCTGTCATTGTAAGTATGATTAGATTAGATAGTTTACCTTAGGCACAGGTAGGAAGAAGTCTTGTTTTATGTATTTGTGTATGGTTTAAAAAACATAAAAAGAATAAGATATTTGGCGAGTAAACCTTAGGCCAGGTCAAATATGTAGGGATGTTCCGCATGAAACTCTTATGCGAGTAAGATAGCACTTTGGAAGAAAACCCCCTCCTTCAAGAATGATACGGCTACCAGAGTGTTATATGGATCGTTAAAAAAACAAGTTTTTTTTTTTAAATAATATCTTTATTGCACTTTTCTTTGCTGTTGTGACAAATTACTCGACCTGCAGCAGTTGGCCGAATATCCATGTGTATAAGTCACTGGATAACCTTATTTTCATTTTGTCATAAATCTTCTAAGACATAAGACTACGGTGCGGAACGTTGAAATAGTTGCTCGACGGGATTGTATTGGTTTAGGGTTGGTACGGTGCGTGATATTGAAAAAGCCATATCATATACACTTTATTATAGATACATTTATCCTTTTTTTTTTTTGCATTTACGTGGGAAACACGACGGGTGCCACTTGTGGAGCATAATTTGCTTACCACCTTTAATTTTAAACCACCCGAGACCACGTCAGTTCGGCCTTTGGTCTTATTTGCTGGTGTCAATTAGTTTTCCGTGTAATGTTTTGTACACTGTTTTTCTTTTTATCATGGTTTCTCTTAAAACTTTGATTGTAAATTTTCTTTCGTCTGCCTCTTTTTTACGTCTTCATCAAGCAATGTTGATTAAAGAAGGATTTCAAGTCTGGGCCTTTTGATATTCGGCTTTCACAGGGTTGTTTTCTTTAGTGGCGGGGGCTTCAAGATTATAGTCGAAACTACCTGTTATGTTTACTATAATTGTCAGATGTTTGTTATCTGAAAGTTTATTTTTAAATACATTTTATTATAGAATATTGATTATGGAAAGGAGGAAGCGACCAGCAGCTAATCAAACCAGTCAGTCTAATATTGTGATAAAAGTCGATTCATCAGTTACAGGAGAATGAATATAAATATTATGGAACGTTCTCTGCTGCCTGGTTTAAAATCAAAACTTCATTTTGACGTCTTCAGCTGCTGGCTGTTTTGTTTTAACCAATACGAATTGAAAGATATTTGCAGTTTGTTTCCGTTACAAAGAAGTTGACATCGTTAAACATTGTTGAATTTCCGATGTAATTTACACTGAAAAATAATAATATATTATGTATAATGTTGTTGCTTACTCAGACAAAGTTGATCTTCTCTAATACCCCTCAGAAACAGCCTTGCCTCTTCTGTGATTTGGTCGGGTTGTTAATTTTAGTGGTATGGGCTTGTGTTTCTTGATGATTTTTTGTTGTTGTAATGTCAGACCGTTTTTAGGTTGATGTCGATAGTCGTGTTTGCTTTCCTATCATATGGTTTCAATCCCACTTGATAAAGATTAAGCATTCACGGGGTTCTTATTTCAGCAAACACTACTTATATGCAAACAGTGATAAAGTACAAAACTAGCTTCGAATTTTGAAAAATTTTATTAGCACTAATTTGAAAACACTATTTAGAAATTATCAACAAGTAAATGCTAACACATAAAAAGTATTACACAAACAAAATCAAATCTTTAACTAAACATAAAAAGTAAAATGTAAATGAGGTAAAGGTCAGATGAATCCTGACAGACAGACATTTCATTGGCCATACCTCTATCACGCAAAATCATTAGGATGTGGTAACATAATTCAAGTTGAGGACATGTAGTGAATAACTTTAAGTGAACGACGACATATAAAGATAACAGATCATAATATGACAATTGATAGTTCAGAGTATTAAAAGAGTACCTTGAAATCCTGGTTTGTATGATATATTAAGAGCACTTTTTTAAAAGACGAAAAACAGAAAAAAAACCAGTGAAATAAAGAAAACGCTATTCACGGGACTAAATCTAAAAAATTATCTACATTCTTCAAAGTATATTATGTGTTAATTCCGTGCTATAAATGTGTGTTCGGTCGAAGGAAACATCATGTTAGATAAGAAGCTAAAGATAATCATTGTCTTAAAGATATAACAAAAAATACAACAAGTTGAACGTGATTGCCACCTCAAGAAAAAAGAAAAAATAATTTCAGATATCCGTTATGTTTGGGAGGCAGTGAAGTAGGATGTGTTTTGTGTGGAATTCTTTTGGTCAGTATTCTTTTGTTCTGTATTTTATAATGACTTCACGTCGGTGTTACGTCTGATAATGTTCTCTTCTTCTCGCTTATAAACAATCTACAAATAGAAACAGAAAAACATTATGATAATGTTTCAAACAATTACCATCATATTTCTATAAATGCAGAATTAGTTAAATATTATGAATTATATTTTTTAATTAAAAACTTCTAGCAAAATCAATTTCAAACTTAAAATTGATATCATTTGATACTGACAAAAGTCATGCAGTAGTTCAATACTATATGTGTTTCTCTCTTTTAAATTTAAATTAGTTTTCAAATAATAAAGGATATTTCAAAATGTAAATTTAGCTAAATTGATCTAATAATAC
The DNA here is from genome assembly GCF_963676685.1 of Mytilus edulis. Taxonomy (NCBI): domain Eukaryota; kingdom Metazoa; phylum Mollusca; class Bivalvia; order Mytilida; family Mytilidae; genus Mytilus; species Mytilus edulis. The sequence continues at coordinate 101,288,868 of NC_092346.1, forward strand.
ATGAATTTAACTGTTATTGGATAGGGACTGTCAGCTTTTACATTGTATCTCAGATTGGTCCCAGTTACTTAATCTTTGATGTTTTTTAACATAACAAGTTAAGCTGTTTTGTTGGTGAAGCATATTTAAATAATTAGGTGAATAAAGCCAATTATATGCTTTATCCTCACTGTACCAGTGGATAATGAACCGGTAAGTTTGGTATTTTATTTTTTGTTTTTTGTTTGTCCTGTTATACTTGATAATTGACTTATGTGAGTTCATCGACAGATGACATCTATTTAAGTGCCATGCACATAAAATTTCAATCCTGGTATCTATGATGAGTTTATTTACAACTACTGGGTCGATGCCACTGCTGTTGTGGTCTTAATTCCCCGAGCGTATCACCATCCCAGTAGGCAGCACTTCTGTGTTGACTTGAGTTATCATTGATATGGTCATAGTTATAAATTAAGTGTTAACAAAAGTTTGAATTTTTTAATTACTAATGCTTTTCTACCTTAGCTTTTTTTGGAAACACTTTAAGGAATTTTTGGTCCTCAATGCTCTTCAACTTCGTACTATATTTGGCCTTTTTAACAATTTTTATTCGAGCGTCACTGGTGCGTCTCTTGTAGACGAAACACGCGTATGGCGTAAATACAAAATTTCAATCCTGGTATGAATGATGAGCTTATTGGTACTCATAATTGAATAGTATCTTTTATTTCTTACAAATGCAACAATTTACAATGTTTTAACTACCGCTGATTCACTGACAAGCATAATACGGTTATGTTATTTATAATTCTCGTACTTACAATATAAAGTGATTCCTACTCCACCATACTCGGCAATAACAAAAATTGTCATCCCTTTGTAATGGTCTACCTTGTACTAACAACCATATGACCTTTATAATTATTACTATTATCGTACTTACAAACATAAAATGATTCCTACTCCACCGTACCCGGCCATTACAAAAAATGTCATCCCTTTGTAATAGTCTATTGTGGCATCGTATATAGCGTTAGCACTAACAGAGGCTCCCATATTACAGATCACCTCCACAGCTGCCACTCCAGCAAATATTGAACCTAATAACATAAAATGTATACATGTTTCCTTAACAACTCCTCTAATTTTAAACAAAATATCGTCATGATGGCAAGCAGCAATAAACACACAATTCATTTACTATAATTTGGTTGTTTTATAACATTTTATGCTACTTTGATCCATGGACATTTACTATACTTTGGTTGTTTTATAACATTTTATGTTACTTTCATTCATGAACATCTTCTCTTTTTTCTTTCTGTACCATGCTATATATCGTCAAAAACGTCTTCCCCATTAGATATAACTGCATTGGCTAGAGGTATAGGGGGAGGGTTGAGATCTCATAAACATGTTTAACCCAGCCGCATTTTTGCGCCTGTCCCAAGTCAGGAGTTTCTTGTGTACAATTTGGAGTTTAGTATGGCGTTCATTATCACTGAACTAGTATATATATTTGTTTAGGGGCCAGCTGAAGGACACCTCCGGGTGCTGGAATTTCTCGCTGCATTGAAGACCTGTTGGTGACCTTCTGCTGTTGTCTTCTCTATGGTCGGGTTGTTGTCTCTTTGACACATTCCCCATTTCCATTCTTAATTTTAATATAAACTGTCACTATAACATATCAATGTAAAACAATCAGAAATTTCTGTGTCGGGTTACACAGGTAAAATACTAAGCAACTATTTAAAAGGGGAACTAAGCTAAAAGCAACAAGACGAATATACACAAGAAATATACATACGAACATAGAAAACGTATATCATTACTTGTAAGACTGTAAAAAATCCCAACACAGAACTTGGACTGATAACAGGGTGACGGTAAGCATATCCTGTTACAAACCTTATCTGGTGTGTTCAAGTTGGTAATAAATTAAATTAAGGTAATATGTGAACGGTCAATAATTACAAAATTACATGCATGATACTATTTTACAATATCTTCACGCAAGAAAAAGAACCGATAATCGTTTTATCGTTCTAAAAGTACCTGTGGTCTTTTGCCATTTTTTACCTTGACCAAAGGAAGCTTGATAACGCCACCTCATACGCTGTGAAGTCGGTATCAATTTCTACTGAGACACTGCCCATGTCTCAAAGCCGTTATTCGAGAATTACGGAGCGACTATGCAGGGTAATATACGAGAAGGGAAGAACGACAAGAGTTATTCATGGAATGCAACAGGCTAAAAGGAACATTTGCCAGGCTCAAAGATATGCTGTTGTCTGTATGGAATTCGGGATATCCATTTACATGAACGACTGATTTCTGAATCACCGATATCTCCACCTTCCTTACAGTAGTCAGCAAATACAGATTACGGGTAGTAGGGTTATAACATAAACAGCACATAGCTGATGAGATGATACATCATAATGTTATACTGAATAAAACATTGTCAATCTTGCTTGTGAGGAGGTGTCATCTGGGACATAATTGCTCTAAACAATGTTAATGTTACAACTCTACCAGAACTCCAATTATTTTGTTCATGTTTGCTTATGTGCTTTGTCGATATTCCATTTGGATTTTGTTTTTATTGTTAACCTGTTTGTTTGTTTTAATAGTGATTAAGATTATAACACAATTTTAACTGCTGTACCCCTATCTATGAATTATTTACCTATTATATCATTTTGTTTTGTTCACATGTTGTTGTAAATATAATGATATGCGACTGTCTTAGCTTTAGCTACTTGTCCTATAAAACCAGATGTGATTCACCATTTTCTACACAGAAATTTCTGTATCAAGTCAGGATCATAACAGTTGTGTTCCATTCGTTTGAAATGTATGAGCTTTTGATGTTGCCATTTGATAAGGGACTGTCCGTTTTGAATTTTCCTTGGAGATGGGTATTTTTTGTTATTTTACTTTTTACCTTGTTTGTGTGGAGGAGTCATCTGGGACATAATTGCTCTTACCATTGGCAAGGTTACAACACTACCAATACTAGCACCAGCAGCTAAAAAAATAACTTTCAATAGAGTTTGGACACTTTTCAGAATAATTCTAGTGAAATGAATAAAACGAGATGTAGAAAAGAAAAAAGCAATGAATATGATAAGATATAAACATGCTTTCGTAGGTCACAATACAGTTTCTCAAATAAAATAGAACCATATTGAAGGCTCCAAATCGAGCTAGGCCTAGACTCTGGTTTAATTGTGAGTGTACTCAACATAAATATTTAACTTTTATCCTGAGTGTGTAATAGAATTTTAAAAACCTTTCACTGTTTATATTTGTTTAAAACAATGGCCCATGATTTCAAAGACTAGAGTAAGAATTTGGTTTAAAAAGAAAAATTCATACTAACCTAAATATAAGTACAGATCGGTTGATGCAATACCTTCCAGAATAGCTGAAGCCACGCATGTTATACACCCTACTAAAGCAATTACATCGTCTGTTGTACAAAGGTGAAATAATTTAATGATAGCGATACTACCAAAACTCCATGCCAAATTCCGCACTGCGGCGTACCAGCCAATCCTCACAGAATCCCAACAAAATGGACTGTTCATCTGATAAATTTGTTCCACATTAGGTCGTCCTAGATTTCCGAAGGCAGACATTATGAATATAAAAATGAGTAATATAAACATCCATCTCTTACTTAACGGTGAAAACTCTGATGTGTAACACTCAGTTACATTCCTCATGTTCTGACATATTGACACGTGATCGTCTCGTTTCCGTGACGGATGGAGCGTTTCAGGTAAAACAAACACTGCAAGAAGGATTCCAATAGTAACTATAATGACTGATAGAAACTCTGGATACATGTAACTGTCTGTCCATTGTATGATATAACCAGTTAATGAGGTTGATATTATGGCACCAAGGCCGATGCTGGTTTCTATTAAAGCTATAACAAATGACCTCGTTTTACTTGGCATTGTAGTGTCCGCTACAAAGCAAAATGCCATGGAAAGTGTGGAGGCCCAGATTCCGGTACTGCCTTCTATAACGTAAAATCCGATAAACCATTGTATGCCTATTTTGAAATATATTCCTAGTGAACAAGCCAGATTTTTTAGAAATGTTCCTATTAAAGGGACAAGGAAAAATGGCTTTCGGCCATACACATCACTATAAGAAGCTAAATTCATCGAAATAAAAACTGCTGGAATGTTTTGGGCTAAGGCACAGTAAATATTCCATTCCGAAGTCAATTTCTGAACTATAATTTGTTGTTTATATTCCACTTTACTGGTGTTTACTGTACACGCTGAATCACTTCCACCGACAGTCTGCATAGTGTTTCTGGTCGGATACTTTTCATTCATGAATGCATAGTAAGCATACTGGTTCATTATAGAAATACTTGAAACAACCGAATAACATTGGGTAAAAACAATCAACATTACTATAGTATAAGCCACCCATTTCGAATATTTTAATTTTATTTCTCCAAATAACACTTTGTTTTCTAATAACCGACTTTCTTCAGAGTTCTCAGTATTTATGGTCATTGCTGGACCTGAATAATAAAGAAGAATATTAAACGGAAAGAATTTTACTATGAATCCCTTTAAGACAAAAAAACCCACTCCAACACAGCCAATAGACAAACGACAAAAAGAATTTTACAAAAAATTAAACAGAAAAGTATTGATTGAACAACACGTACTCCACCAAACCAGTGTTAATTCAGGTGCTCCGGAAGGGTATGCAGTTCTTGCTCAGGAGTTTTCCCCCAGAAATATTACAAGATTGACACTACTAAGAGTTCTTCTAGTTATCGTATATAAAAATCAAAAAGATACAATATAACCTCCATAAGATAAAATACAAATCTGTTACTCGGGGAACAGGGAAGTATTTTGTCTGCTTAAGATCTTACCTTTTTTTGATTGAACGTCATATTACAATACGTTTTACCAAGTAGTCCTCTGCCTTAAGAAATCTTCCTTTCAAAAATGTTGTACTTTTACTTTTTAACTGAAAATTGGATATTTTGTCATACGATGATATAACGTATTAAAAGCAACGACCCCATGATTAAAATAGTGATACAGTTATTGAGAGTAAATCGGATGTTAGATAATAAAATTGCATTATGAAATTGTGAACCTGCCCTTCATTCGATAACAGAGGTCGTAAAGTAAATTAAAACAAATGAAGCATGTTTAAGTTGTGCGATTATAAAGTATAAGGACCAAAACAATCTAGAAGATAATAGTGAATGCTTAAGGTAGACTATTCAGTCAGGGCTAGATAACTCAAAACAGAATAAGTATTCCACATGGGTCAAACTCTAAACAAAACAAATCGTCAGAATGCAAGGCGAGACAACTCAAAACAGACTACCTTGTAAATGTGAGACAATTCAAAACAGACTACCCTGTAAAGGTGAGACAACTCAAAACAGACTACCTTGTAAGGGTGAGACAACTCAAATCAGACTACCCTGTAAGAGTGCGACAACTCAAAACAGTTTACCCTGTAAGTGTGAGACAAGTAAAACAGACTATTCTGTAAGGGTGAGACAACTCAAAACAGACTACCCTGTAAGTGTGAGACAACTCAAAACAGACTACCCTGTAAGGGCGAGACAACTCAAAACAGACTATCCTGTAAGGGTGAGACAACTCAAAACAGACTACCCTGTAAGGGTGAGACAACTCAAAACAGACTACCTTGTAAGGGTGAGACAACTCAAAACAGACTACCCTGTAAGGGTGAAACAACTCAAAACAGACTACCCTGTAAAGGTGAGACAACTCAAAACAGACTACCCTGTAAGGGTGAGACAACTCAAAACAGACTACCCTGTAAGGGCGAGACAACTCAAAACAGACTACCCTGTAAGGGTGAGACAACTCAAAACAGACTACCCTGTAAGGGTGAGACAACTCAATACAGACTACCCTGTAAGTGTGAGACAACTCAAAACAGACTACCCTGTAAGGGTGAGACAACTCAAAAACAGACTACCCTGTAAGGGTGAGACAACTCAAACCAGACTACCCTGTAAGGGTGAGACAACTCAAAACAGACTATCCTGTAAGGGTGAGACAAATCAAAACAGACTACCCTGTAAGGGTGAGACAACTCAAAACCGACTACCCTGTAAGGGTGAGACAACTCAAAACCGACTATCCTGTAAGGGTGAGACAACTCAAAACCGACTACCCTGTAAGGGTGAGACAACTCAAAACAGACTATCCTGTAAGGGTGAGACAACTCAAAACAGACTACCCTGTAAGGGTGAGACAACTCAAAACAGACTATCCATCCTTGGTTTGATAACTCAAAACAGACTACCCTGTAAGGGTGAGACAACTCAAAACAGACTACCCTGTAAGAGTGAGACAACTCAAAACAGACTACCCTGTAAGGGTGAGACAACTCAAAACCGACTACCCTGTAAGGGTGAGACAACTCAAAACAGATTACCTGTAAGGGCGAGACAACTCAAAACAGACTACCCTGTAAGGGCGAGACAACTCAAAACAGACTACCCTGTAAGGGCGAGACAACTCAAAACAGACTACCCTGTAAGGGCGAGACAACTCAAAACAGACTACCCTGTAAGGGCGAGACAACTCAAAATAGACTACCCTGTAAGGGTGAGACAACTCAAAACAGACTATACCATGTAAGGGTGAGACAACTCAAAACAGACTATCCATCCTGGGTTTGATAACTCAAAACAGACTACCCTGTAAGGGTGAGACAAGTAAAACAGACTATCCATCCTGGGTTTGACAACATACTATCCTACATGGGCTGAACAACTCAAAACACAACCAATAAACACAATACAAGGTGGGTAACTCAAAACAGACTATCAAGACTGGGTTAGACAAGTAAAGAAGACTAGCCAGACTGGGTTAGACAAGTAAAGAAGACTATCCAGACTGGGTTAGACAAGTAAAGAAGACTATCCAGACTGGGTTAGACAAGTAAAGAAGACTATCCAGACTGGGTTAGACAAGTAAAACAGACTATCCAGGTTGGGTTAGACAAGTAAAGAAGACTATCCAGACTGGGTTAGACAAGTAAAACAGACTATCCAGCCTGGGTTAGACAAGTAAAGAAGACTATCCAGCTTGGGTTAGACAAGAAAAACAGACTATCCAGCCTGGGTTATTCAAGTAAAACAGACTATCCAGCCTGGGTTTGACAACATACTATGTTACATGGGCTGAACAACTCAAACCACAACCAATATACACAATACAAGGTGGGTAACTCAAAACAGACTATCCTACATGGGCTGAACAACTCAAAACACAACCAATATACACAATACAAGGTGGGTAACTCAAAACAGACTATCCTACATGGGCTGAACAACTCAAAACACAACCAATATACACAAAACAAGTAGGGTAACTCAAAACAGACTATCCTACATGGGCTGAACAACTCAAAACACACCCAATATACACAATAAAAGGTGGGTAAGTCAAAACAGACTATCCAGCCTGGGTTAGACAACATACTATCCTACATGGGCTGAATAACTCAAAACACAACCAATATACACAATACAAGGTGGGTAACACTAAAAAAGACTATCCTACATGGGCTGAACAACTCAAAACACAACCAATATACACAATACAAGGTGGGTAACACTAAAAAAGACTATCCTACATGGGCTGAACAACTCAAAACACAACCAATATACACAATACAAGGTGGGTAACACTAAAAAAAAGACTATCCTACATGGGCTAAGCACGCAGACGGACATTCTGTATTATGCTAGGACTAGACAATCCCAACCAACTCATAAGGAATATATCATATCAGCAAAAACTTTAACAGATACAATAATCAAAACCAAAAGTCTGCAGAAACAGGCCAGTTCGGCAAATTCTTTAACAGACAACTGTAATGGCAAAAAGAAACCAAAATAATCAAAACCAAAAGTCTGTAGGAGCAGACTAGTTCGGCACATCCTTTATCAGACAATTGCCATGGCAAAAAGAAACCAAAATAATCAAAACCAAAAGTCTGCAGGAACAGACTAGTTCGACAAAACCTTTAACAGCCAAATACAAGGAAAGAAAGGAGCCATAATAATCAAAACCGAAAGTCTGAAGGAATAAATCATTTCGGCAAAACCTTTAACGGACAATCAGGTCAGCCACTAAGGAATACATAATGTATTTAAAAGTGGCATAGGTACAGACTTTACGTCAGAACTTTTGCTTTTGTGTTGTTTAATGTTTTTCCATATTACAACATTGGATTGCCAATGCTCTTCAACTTCTTAATTGATTTGCCCATCAAACTTTTTATGTAAGCGCCACTGGCGATTCGTATTAAGAAAAAAATATGCGCCTGGCGCACTAACTTATGAGTGGATATCATGATGAGTTTTATTAAAGTTTTGATGACTTTATTTATTCTTCGCACGACACAAAATATCATGTCAGTAAGCTAACTAATAAGAAACAGATGATCCATGTTGTCAGAAATCATGCATTTTTATTTTTTATGTTCCTCTGAAGGTTGCCTTTTTCATTGAAAACCATTTTGTTTTCAATAAGTAAACGATTAATTAAAATAAGAAAGTGGAAGGAGGCTTAGATCTTTTATGGCCTAGAAATATTAAGAGTAAATATATATTGAACTCATTAGAAGAAGAAAAAACATTTTAAATTGCTAATAGACAGAAGGTCACTATTATTTTAAGTTCCGCCTGTTTACATTTAGATTGAGCTTTGCTTTACATGATATCTAGTCTATGGAAAATTGGTTACGATTACTCAAAGGTAGTATACCGCTGTTCAATAGTCATAAATGGATTTAACTGTCAGTGAAACAAATTCTTTCACATCAAATTATTTCTTCTGAGTTGAACTTCGAATAGATTAATTTTAGGCGCACCAATTAGCGTGTTATCAGTGTTGTTCTAACAATTATGTATTTGAAATTTTTTAAGAACGTCACGACTTAATGAATCATGCATTGTCATATATGTGATATTATGAATCCTGTTCTACTTTGCGAAGAGTAAATTCATAAAAATACTGAACTCCAAGGAAAATTCAAAACGGAAATGCCCTAATCAAACGGCAAAATCAAAAGCTCAAACACATCAAACGAATGGATAACAACTGTCATATTCCTGACTTGGTGTAGGCATTTTCTTATGTAGAAAACGGTGTATTAAAAACCTGGTTTTATAGCTAGATAAACCTCTCACTTGTATGACAGATATAATATGTACATATATAGTAGTCCTAACGGCTGTGGACATTGATTGTTTCGGTCTCATTGAATGTGTTTGTTTGGTTTTGAATAAACAGAAAGAAGTTCGACTCTATTTTTTTACTTTTTAACAAATGTTTGTTCCGAAGTAACGATATAACTCTTGTAATTAAGTTTTCCTGACATCAGTTTAAGATGATTAAGATTATAACACAGTGTTGACTGCTGTGTCCCTATTTTTCACATTTTACATATAATGTCTATATTTTTGTTCACACATCGTTGTCAATGTAATGGAATTTTATGAGACTGTCATACAAGTGGTAGGTTAAGCTAGCTATAAATCCAAGTTCAATTCACCATTTTCTACTTGCGATATATCAATAGTTATCAAACATACCAAGGATTATAATCTGTTACGCCAGACGCGCGTTTAGTCTACATAAAAGAGGCACGAAAGATACCAAAGGGACAGTCAAACTCATAAATCGAAAATAAACTGACAAAGCCATGGATAAAAATGAAAAAGGCAAACAGACAAACAATAGTACACATGACACAACATAGAAAACTAAAGAATAAGCTACATAAGACTCATCAGTGACGCTCAAGTCAAAATAGTTAGAAAGCCAAACAATTACAAAGTTGAAGATCATTGATGACCCAAAATTCCAAAAAGTTATGCTCCGTACCTAAATCAGGAATATGACAGTTGTTATCCATTCGTTTGATGTGTTTGAGATTTTGATTTTGACATTTGATTAGGGAATTTCGGAGTTCATTTTATTTTGTGATTTTAGTTTTTAAGAGCCGGAAAATTATCATTTTGCGGGATTTAACATTAGGAGCCGATAGACTCCTGTCGTAGTACCACATCTGCTAGGTGGACAGCTTCTTTAAACATTGCGAATATTTCAGATTTTTGCTAGCTTTGATACTGTGAAATGGATGAGTACTATATGGTTAATTAAAAACCAAAAACATTCAATGAGACCGAAAAAGGTTGTAACAATGAATGTCCACAGCCATAAGGACTACTATACATATATATAGATAAAGATTGCGGTTTTTATCCAAAGCGATCATGGGTTTGAAAGTAGTTTTCAATTTAGACTTGTTTATATTTTTGGTTTGGGCTTGTATCATATTTTCCCTCAAGTTTATATGATCCGTTCATCCTATTTTAACTCTTTAGAATTCAAGAGTCTATCCTAAAGTGGGTAAATTATATGGTCTTCTAAATACCGTTACAATCCCTAACATCACTGAAAAGACATTTATTGTCGAAATCCAGATCTAGTTTACACACTTGTACCTCATGTTTGTGGTATAACAATGTTACATCTTTGCCGTAAGTTTATTGTTTTCTGTTTTACTTTAGTATTGAATTAATATTAAGATCCATTTTGATACATCTTGTGGTCAATTTATTTGGCAATCGCCAATGGCAGTCGGCAGGGTTTAAGAACATCAGTTGTTCGTCCTGTTAGTCGAATGCGTTTTGTTAATATATACTTTTTCACATTTTTGGTCTTTTGGAAAATGTTGTTTGTGCTGTATTTAGACCCTTCTACAACTAAATTTGTTTTACATGCACACGTATAAAAATTGCGGTTTTTATCCAATGCAATCATAGGTTTGAACGTAGTTTTTAATTTAGACTTGTTTAGATATAGAGATTAATACATGGCATTTTCCATATCGGCCAGGATTGTGGCACCAGCAGTGGCATTGACCTACCCATTATCATGCAAACATGCAACGTGGATGTGATCGGTTATGTGACGCGCGTCTAGCGTATATACAAAATTAAGTCCTGGTATATATGATGAGTTTATTTAAAACCAATGGGTCGACGCCACTGCTGAGTGTATCACCAGCCCAGTAGTCAGCACCTTTTGTGCTGACATGAATTATCATTGATATGGTTATATTTATAAATTAACTGTTTACAAAAGATTGAATTTTTGAAATACTAAGGCTTTTCTACCTCAGGCATAAATTGCCTAAGCTGTATTTGGCAAAACTTTTGGGTATTTTGGTTCTCAATGCTCTGCAACTTCGTAGTTTATTTGGCCTTTTTAACTTTTTGGATTCAAGCGTCACTGATAGGTCTTTTGTGTCACTGATAGGTCTTTTGTAGACGAAACCAGTCTGGCGTATATACAAAATTTAGTCCTGGTATCTATGATGAGTTTATTATCAAATAATACAGAAATAATGCATGTATAGTTTATGAAGAAATTAGCTGAACAAATAGATTAGATTTTCACGTAGGTCGGGTTAGTTTTCTGGTTTTAATTGTTTTATATTGTCATATCGGGGCCTTTTATAGCGGACTATGGGGTATGGGCTTTGCTCATTGTTGAAGGCCACACGGTGACCTATAGTTGTTAATTTCTGTGTCATTTTGGTCTCTTGTCTCCAGTTGACTCATTGGCAATCATACCACATCTTCTGTTTTATATTAACATTATTGAAGTATTAACCCAATTTTTAAGACATTGGCCATTTAAAAGAAAATGGAAGAAACTGAAGAAGGACTATGGCCAAAACGTCTTAAAATTGGTTTAATACTACAATAAATATAATAATGTTTAAACAGGACACCATACAGGACAACAAAAACACAGACTGGCGTTTCTTTGGGATTGAACAAGATTTGATACAAACAAAACAAGACTTATTCTGAGCAACAAGATAGCAATTCTTCTTATCAACAGACATGAGGCATATAAAAAAAAACGTTTATAGCCAACAACACTGGATAAAATCAAATTTTGAATACACACTTACAACAACAAATCATATCAGACAATTCTTTGTAGACAAGAAAAAAAAATTGTGAATGTTAAACAAAAAAAACCCCAGACCATTCGAAAGGATTCTAACCAACAAACAACCTTGACTGTAAGAAAGAATCCAATTTCAGATAAGAAAATAGTCAAAAAGTCAGAAAAAGGTAATAGTATTACACATAACAGACCAACCTGAAGACAGTACTCAACCAACAGACAATTTTAGACAAAGAACCAAAGATAGCCTTAATTAACTATTAATACTGAAGAAAACATACTACAGGTGTAAGACACAAAACAAAACAGGTAGCCTACATTTCAGTCTGATGGTCGAGAGAAGACAATAGAAAACAAAACTAAAAGAAAATTCAAGATGTAGGCAGCCAAAACAGATTTTTTCCACAGGATTATACAAAACCATACATAGCTGACCAAACTAGAGGCTCGAGCATGAGTAGCTTAACCTGGTCTTTGTGCATATTCAACAAAGGAAACACTCTAACATTGTAGACAAGAATAGAATTCATGACAAAAATCTCTGTTTTGTTGATCTTTTTGTCTGTTTAATTTGTCTCTATGTTCTTAAAAGAGGGCTAAAAAATCCTCATTATATAAGGGTATCCACACATATAAAGTGTGACAGTATACTACCTACATCAGCTGACTTGTTAGTAGATCTTTCCTTGCTGATCATTTGAGTGGTTTATAATGTCTATTTATCTATTATAATTTTTATCATGAAAGGTAAACGCAAAAATGGAAAAAACCCTCATTAATGTGCAATATTCCAAACAGGAGTCGTGGGACGATTTCGTCATTATTATCTAAAATTTTATAGATAAAATAATACCAGATTCTTCAATCATGTGAAGGAAATCATTGCAAGCAAGACAAAAATTTGCAAAGATCTTCAAGTTATACCAAAGTTAGAATGAATTTCCTTTAATTTTTAATATCATAAATTACAAAGACTTATAATACTACTATACATAAATAACGGATTAATACAAGTGTAGTCTTACATCTATGGGAATACGACAAAAGCAAAGCTTGAACACACAAATAATTTGTGAAGTTCAATCAATATTAAATGACTCAAATTGTCTATTGCAGACAAAAAAAATACCCAAATTGAATGCTTAAGGGGATAAAACTTCTGGATCTCTAAACTGATACATGAACAAAGCATGTCTATCACAATTTGCATGTTTAGAATTTTTTTAGACCAAGTGTCTACCAAAGGATTAAACATTATGTATTAACAAAACATTTTTGTTTAATTTCACTTTACACTTACATAAAAATGTATTTGTTAAATTTGAATATTATAACATAGAAAATATTTAGTAGAATTTAGGTGAATCACTGATTCTTATGTGCACAAAAGAAAATAAATGTATCTTCATACAAAACGTATAAAGAAAATTTCTTAGAACCATAAAATGAATTAAGGTTGGTCATATATGACAGTGGATTTCAATTTTTTCACTACACCTGCATATTAATTTTGATAAAAACACAAAATAAAAATATAAATATGGTTATTCCCATATATAAATTATTACCATGCAAACCGAGAGTCACTTAAGTCGTTTTGATGTAATTTTGTAGTTGCTAAGTACTTGCTACCAACACCATTATGTACATGATCATAGTTTGTATCATACAAATAAATTTCTTTAATAATCATCTATAAATAAACTTTTATAAATACAATGTAAGTTTCAGACAATTATATAAATCTAATGCTGAAATTATACATTAAAGAATTTACAGTCAAACCCTCTGTAACTCAATATTTACAGTCAAACCCTCTGTAACTCAATACAATAAATTTTGTTCAGAATATAAAACAGTACATGCACTTTCCAAAAATTCCTAAAAAAAATCTTTTTTTTTTAAATATATAAATCTGTGAGTGTGTGAAGTTAAAGAAAGGACAGAGCAAAAGACATTGACAAAAATGGGTTTTAACAATATAATTAAGGTTTTTCCCTATTCTAAGTATGATTTTTAAAAATCTATTTTATTATATTTGTGTTACTTAAATTACTTGCTTTGCTGACTGTATGCATTACCCTCTTGTGAACGTTTTTATATCAACATATGTATGGGCTAATAACAGCAGTGAAGCTTATTTCAATATTTTCATGTGTACAAATGGTCATTTTAGACAGGATAGCAATCCCATAAACACCAATACCTAATTTCGCTACATTTAGTTGTAATCTATTACGTTATATATTTGATGAAATGATGAAAAGAAATTCTAATACTTTAAATAATGTGGAGAATGAAAAAGAAAAACAAACACACATATCTCCTTTAAACAAGAATAAATAGAATAAAAAAAAGAATCTTGTAAAAAGAAAAAAAGATGTAAAAACAACACATGATTATAAGTACAATTATATAAAATAAACTTAGCTCTTAATAGATACAACAAAGCCTGCCTTAAAGTATATATATTAGATAATAAAATTGATGTATAAAAGTACAAGTATATAGTTACTGTCTGATCTGATAAGGCTTCATCAACAAAAAACACAAATGTAAGTCAAAAATAGTAGGCCAGTGCAAAAATAACGGTACTATATTTGTAAATAAACTATAGTCCAAAGAGCATAGAAACCCCCTCAAGATGATAACTTTAGGTTTAAGCTCAATGTTTAGTTGAGGCCTGTAAACTCAGTAACCAAAAAACTCAATGAATTTAAATGAGATAACATCTATCAGATACATGAAGTTTAACTAACTACAGATTGGATGAACAAATTAGCTAAATATAAAAGATTGTGCAAAGGAGAGGATGTTCTTATTTATATTACTTCTACCTTTTATACTATCAATGAAATGTTTTTGGAGTGAAATCCCTTGCATTAAAGAAATCTAACACACATTAAGTATCCTATGTGTCTTTCCAATCAGCAAATCAATTCTGTGATCAGTTCTTTTGTATGTTTGTATCAAATTTATCAGTAAAACAATAAAATTTAATGAAATCTCTTATAAAGAATATTTTTTAAAGATGAAAAAAGTAGTCACTTGTTCCCATTTGTAACCTTAATGAAACTTATAACTCATTACATATGCCACCAATACATTATTGTGTGTTTGTTACTACGTGTATTATTCACTCTACGTGTATTATTCGCTTGAATATATATTGAGATTTACATATTTAACATAAACAAGATCTACAATGAATGCCCCTAATTATTTGATACTACATTGTGTATATGTCCTCTCAAACAACAACCAACTGGGTAATCACAGCATACAAATATTTAAATGGCATACAATGTGAACAATTCTACCAAATGATAAGGCTTATATCAAATTATAAAAAAAAGTTAAATTTTGAAAGCAGAATCTTAAAATGTAAATGTGATAAAATCTTCACTTAGGTGAACTCATCTGATAAAACAATACTTTGAAAATAAAGTAAAACTTATGTTGGAAATTACCTTTTTTTCTGCTGAAATTCAAATTTTTGGGTAAATTTATTTAAGCTTGTCATTTCATTATAAATTTTGACAACCAGATACGAGAAGCAATAATGAACGTAAAAGTTTTTTTTTTAACAGTACATTAGCATATGGTGTATGTGATACATGAATTAAATAAATTTACTAAGCAATGTTTACATGAATAATGCCTACATAAGCAGGGTTTCCCCTGGGTCAATTATTTTTTTCGCCACCTCTTTCGCCAAAACAATATATTTTTCGCCACTTTATTTTTTTTTTCGCCAAGTAACATAAATATATTTTTCCTGTTGTGCCCTTTTGTACTAAGAAGTAATTTTTTACAACAAAACAAAAGCTTTTATCACATGAAATTGATCCCTTATTTCATGTGTAGTCATTACATTGAAGGGTTACTCTCATTCGAGGGGTTGTTCCTAGCCTTTTGGATAGATTTTTTCATAACGACAGTTTTCTTTTCTTGACCATCGTAAATGAAAAAGTTGAGACGTACAACTATGCTTGAAACACGTGCATGTGTCACTCAAACGACTTTATTAAAGTCAAAGGATAAAAGAATTAAAGTTTTAAATCGGAGATTTTTTTGGCTTTTGAACAATTTTCGTCACAATAACAACTTTCTTTTCAAAACTATCTTTAAAGCACATATTACCCTTTCACAATTGGGTTATACATTTATTAAGCACTGTTCATTGTTATTTTATGAAACATAATGATATGCATATAGTTGTCTTTTTTTTAATTTGTGGTTTGTTCATTTTGATTTCTAATTTTTTTCTATTTCTTTTCTTTTTAACCTTAAATATTTTGGTCATCTGAAATTTATTAGACATGACATTTAACACAATTCAGATTTTCATTATTTGATTATAAAAAAGCTGCAACAAGTTTGTCATGATAAAGTTTAAATAGATAAGAAACTTAAATAATACAAGTAAAACTAATATAAAGTTATGATATATATCTTAAGAGCATCTCATTAAATTATAGCAAATCAATGAATTCAGTAACAAAACTGAAGAATGGTAAAGTCTACATTGAAAGACATGAAATTGTGCAGAATAAATGAGTTCTTCCAGCAGATTCTTCTCAAGGCTACTGATACATCAGTGTTTCATCTGAAATCAGAAAAAAAACCAGTTATTTAATATTGACTCTGAAATTCAATTCAAGCTAAAAACTTATTGTTGTAAAGAACAGTAAATATTGATATCATAAACTACAAGCAAAATTGATAATATATACATCAATGCATTAAGTCATTCACAAAAGATTTGTCAATGTTATTTTTAAACAAGAATGTTTTTTATTTCTTTACTGTCATACTTTAACATTAATCATTAGAAATGCTATTTATTCTTACAAAGTATAATTAATTGAAATGCACTATAAATTAGTTAAATACAGTTAAAGAAAGAAGCAATAAGAAAAAAAGAAGAAACAATACACATTTCGATTAGGTTATAAAAACATAAATCTATATAATAAAATCTGTAGCAATTTACTGGAAAAATACTGCAATCATTATGAGTGCTTGCAATGCAGACCTTTGTGTAAGCAATACCTGATACCACATATATAACACACTTTTATGTGCCCATCATGCACAGGTTTAATGTGACAAATTAAAATATTTGGACTGTTTTCTAATACATCAAAAGAATAACAGGAACTATCAGATTTAAAAGTTTGAATGCTAAAGATGTTTAAATATATAGTGTTTTATGTTCTAAAAATGAAAAATTATCATTGCCTGTCACAAGGTGAGTAACTGGTTAAGTAGATGATAGTAACTGAACATCTTAAAATAGAAAATTTAAATAATTTACAGGGGCATTTGTTCTTAACATCAAATCTTTCTTTTTTATACTTTCTTTCAGGTTGAAAAAAACTAAATTGATGAAGAAGCACACAACATAGAAAAGGATATTAATGACACATGTATTAAAGTATTGAGAAGACAATAAGAAGATATTCCTGAGAAGACCGAGGTGTATTTGTGGTGAGTATTTTGTATGTGAAACACTGTGAGGGGCATACCTACATCTGCCTTTAATCATACATCTGAAATAAACATGTGTAACTATCAAAGCATATGTGGTATCATTAGTATTTCTAGCCATTTTAATTAAGGTGTCATCCATGAAAATATTTCCCAAGAGTGAAAGAGTATTGAAACCCTATTTTTAAATAAAACATCTACATAAGATCAAAGAGTAAATCAGAGTTCAGTTTTATAGGTTTTATATTTGGCTAGCTCAAATTGAATAACCAGTTACTGTTGTTTAGGATTATTGGAATGCATGATCATCTTACTTCTGTTGCATTTTAATGGATCATAAATTAATAGGGGGTAATGATACAAACTCTGAAATTAAGAGGGAAAATATCAATAAAGAGGATCATCAAACTCAAACATAAGCTAGACGTCTATTTCTATAACAATTATGGATGAACCCTTGGAAGCAAATTAAGATTTAGTTTCTAATCATTTTTTTTATATTGAGGAGACTACTATCTATAAAACCTATGAGGTTTTGACCTATTACGATGATAGAAGTCAGTCTGTAAAGCATTCGTAATGACATAGATGTATATGTCAGACTATCTTAAGGAGTTTATAATGACATAATCAATCACAGTCAAATATTCTATCAAATCACATTAATAACAAACAATTTGTTACAAACAGTTCCATTGAAAAAAATGTTACTGTAACAGATATCTATATAAATAGGTCAGTCTGTATCGTAGACTGATAATGTGTTTGTCAGATGTCCAGTTATCTATGGATAAAACTTCTACTTATTGCAAGACTAAATATTAGGAGCTGTCCTGGTATGTAAAAACTTTCAAAATCTGTTTACAATATGTCAAGGTGAAAAAATATTAACTTATGGTTCATGATGCAAAAATTTAACCAATGTTACTCAAGTATAACATAAAGGTCACAGTGAACCACTGGTGGCCTAGTGGTCTAAGTTGTTCAACACTTATCCCTTGTCTGACAACACTGAGTTTGTGAGTTGGAACCAACTTGTAGCAAGGTGTCTTTATTGACTGGAATTTGCAGAATATCATGGGTCGCCACCAATAAAAAGGTCAGCATCAAATAGCGAAGAGTGGCGTAAAACTCAAACAATCAATCAATCATAGTGAACCAAAGGTTACTGCATCAAAAGTTTTGAAATTAACTTAAATGACAACCTAGTTGCTAAAGCAGAAATGTAGATCATAGTAACCAAGCTATTACAATAACGAATTACAAAATAAAATAAAGACAAATGCACAGACTTCAAAAACTAATGCTACAAAATCCTGGATTAACATATAAACTTCAATATATTAAAGCTATTTAAAACAAAGTGGTTATGATCATGCAGTTACAGGAATTGGTTATCTCATGAAAATCTTTAACTTTGTCAGCATGCAAAATAAAAGTACTAGAAGCCAATAATAAGAACACATATCTACAGTGATATAAATGTATTTATGTTTGTACCAACCCATATAGGTGTGTATTTATCCTGTAACCTGTAAACAAAATGTCATAATTATACACAATGTATCATTATATTTGTATGTTTTTAGCTTGACACATAACAATACTCCCTTCATTGGACACATTATTTTCATGGGTAACAAATTATCTGTATTTTTTTCTTGTTTGTAAATATATTGGATGGCATTAAATGTTAGGATACATATAACTCATATGAGCTTTGGTGAAATGAAGCATGCATTGTATTGAATGTAAGAGGCAGACGTGAGATATTCATGCTGTGTATTACTATTGTAAGGAAAATTAATAATTCTAATATGAGGAATTTCTTCACAGAAATACAGCAAAGTCTAAATAGTTTATAGGAATATTTGGAATGTTTGCAGCAACTAAAGGAATATCTACTGGAGAATTATAAGGGATGTCCAAATAAATTCATCATAGATACCAGGATTAAAATTTTATATTTACACCAGACATGCATTCAGTCTACAAAAGACTCATCAGTGACGCTCAAATCAAAAAATGTGTAAAAGGCCAAATAAAGTACGAAGTTGAAGAGCATTGAGGACCAAAAATTCCTAAAAGTTTTGCCAAATACAGTTAAGGTAATCTATTCCTGAGGTAGAAAAGCCTTAGTATTTCAAAAATTCAAAATGTTGTTAACAGTTAATTTATTATTATGAACATATCAATGATAACTCAAGTCAACACAGAAGCACTGACTACTGGGCTGGTGATACCTTCAGGGAAATAAATCTCCACCAGCAGTGGCATCGACCCATTGGTTGTAAATAAACTCAACATAGATACCAGGATTCCACAGAACAAAGTCGAGATATTCTAGGCTATGGTTAATAAACAAGAAATGTACTAACAAGATAGCTTGGTAAAGGTTTTGGTTATGTATCTATTTTTCCTGATGTGTTTTGGTATTTTATCTGATTTAAAGGGTTAAAATAAAAGTAATCACTGTAAACACATATTCACATTTTATGTAATTTGCATGTGTAACAAGCAGCACCTGTTTATAACAGAAAAAAACCTTATCAAATTATTTAATATCAAATACTTCTACTTCTTTACCAAAATTATTTAACTCATTAATTGATGAATCTAGAAAAATACCCGCCAAACATTAATTTAACATCTTTTCAAACAACTAACAACAAAACAAAATTCATATTGGAAAACACAAGCACTTCTAGGTTAAGTTTTCAGATACAAGAAACATCAAACAATTTATTTGTTTTCAGTCACAGTAAAAAATATACTGCATTTTTTTACAGGTCTTAAATTATCATCAGTCAAATAATATAGTAAATTAAATGAAAATAAATACCATGTTGGAATCACAAAGTGATGAAAAGTAATATTTAACTAGAACATATACAAATAAGTTTAGATTTTTGCAGTATTACATGCATACCTTAGACACATTCCATGAAGGCATGTTATAAGAAGTTGTTTTACATACCTCTTTATTGGGCTTTTTTTAATAGAAAATGTCCTTACCAAAAAAACTTGAATAATTACAAAATTAATGGGACTCAAAATAGTTTTAAGTAAATAGTAAATCTCCAAAACAAGTAAAAATAATAAGCCATCATAGCCACTGAAATAAAATATAATATGTCATCTAGTTATATTATCATAAAGACAATTAGGATTCAGTGATACATGTACTACTTCTAAATGAGAGAAGTTTCTTTTCCCTCCTTTTTATCATAAGGATCTATCATTAATTCTAACTAATCAGGTTTTATTTTCATTTTCTAGTTTTAAAAAGCAGCATGCAGTTCAGTAGTAGTTTAAAACTGACACATTCAATGACAACTTTCAGACATAGCATTACTAGCTTATTAAAATGCAGCACACAGTTCTAGCATATTATAATTATAGATTTACATGTGTAAAGAATGGGTACCAACCCAATATTGGCATGTATTTATCCCATGACCTGTAAACAAAATTCCATTGTATGATTATATAAGATAAAAATTAAATCCATTTTCTATCATTCAAATTACTGTAAATACAGAAATTTTTGTTCACCATTTTTTGGTGCAAATAAGTGGATTTTGGTGAGTATCTCAATAATGAAAACACTCATCAGATATCTGATGCAGATTTTCTTGAAATCGCATTATCTAGTCTCACAGTTTTGTCCTTTCTTAAAAAAAAGTGCAATAATAAATGCACACAATAATTTCTAAATTGACAGTAACTGACATATCATGGTAGAAAGTTTTCTGTAACATGATGAACATTTTTATGCAATAGATTTCATGTTATCAACATAATGATGGAAACAAATATATAAAAACAACAACTTTGTCCAGCCTGCTTACGTTTAATCTTTAAACCAAACTATTACGTAATTATATACCATTTAATTTACAGGAACATGCACTTAATATACATGCAGTTAATCATAATCTGTTTGTCCAAACACTTCATAAATAAGTTTTCTAAAACATGCCTTTCTTATATAAGTTATCATTTATAAATGTGTATCTGGGTTTGAATAAAATAGTTAAGTTTAAATAAATCTGAAGAACCAATGACCAAATATATCCAGTTTTTATATAAAAAATATTGTTGAACTTTGTTTCACCTAGATATCGGTAACAGCATTATCTGAAACATTGCCTGTTTCCTACACAAAAAAGATAAAAAGTAATAAACTAACAATAACCACCTCTTGAGTCCTGAAATACTTCAACTTGCTTAATACATATGAGCATATTTTGAAATTGACATTTTTTTCTCCATTATTTTGTACAGGGTTTTTTATGTTTTCTTTCTGAATGAAGTTACTCAATTTTATAACTGACATTTTTAATAGAGTTCTAAATTCTGTCTTCCAATTACATTCCTAGATAAGATTTTGAACTTTCATTTTCATAAATGATTTTGTTTTCTTATTTCGGAATAAATTAACTTCACTTATTCTAAATGGGTTTTTGGATATGTCACTAACAGACTCCATGGGTTGATTGCTTAAAAGTTTATTTGAACATATGCAAAGGGGCAGGAAATTTGAATTAAGTTTTTAACAATGACTTTCAGTTTTCTTCCTTGTATATTACACATTGGCAGTGTTGAATAAATAATCCTGCCAAATTTCATCATTGAACTCAACGGAATTTTAAAGACAAAGAGCTGAAACAATTTGTGACAGACACCCAAGCTGAGTCTTATAGGTCTTCCATCAAGATATCTTTAATGATCATGATATCAAATTATTCTTTTTTAAATTGTGTTTGAAATTAAATGAATCGTACCTTCTTAGCATCATTCTGGTTCTTCTTCTTGTTATTTTCATAGAACATAAAATCCTACAGATTAAAAAAAAATCAATAAATAGTGTATTTTATAAGTTGTGAACAAGGTCAGCTTAACATGCTAAACAAAAAATTTTGTGGTCTGTAAGTCTTTAGGATCAAATCAAAACTTTGAAATATCCTTCCTTAGTCTTTATAGATAAACTTGCACATTTGTTCGGTGAATGGTAGAAGGAAAACAACTTGATAATGACATGAAAAAGATATCTGATTTGTAAACAAACTGTATTTACTAGTGTGGCACACTTATTCTTGGGATAACTACTCTTATGCCTTTTAAATATTCACTATTTCTATTTTGGGCTGCACACTTCTTATTTCTAAATAGTCTATCCCAATTGTTTATTCTTTTCCTTCATTTTTTTCTGCCACTAAATAGAATAAACTGTTATCACAGAGATATGTCTCGCCTTTTTGTAATTTTGATTATGCAAATGTTGAAATCAAAATAGCAATACTTTAACATCTTAAACAAGTTATGCAAATATTCAGTCAATGAACCATGACTGAGTTACTTGGCTAAACAATCTCCATGTAAATGAGATTTGCTAATGCTAATACAACTGCATACCAAAATACCATTGACTTATTACAAGTCGTTCCCAAATCTAAATACAAAAATTAACTTTTAAACTATGTAAAAGTTTCAAAGTCAATGAAGCATGAAGAGGGGGTGGGGCTATATAATCTCCATGGAAACAATACTTGCAAATGTAAATAAATTTGCATACCAAATATCCTTGAATTAAAATTAACAGTTCATCTTAAACTGATCTAATCACAATTTAATACATGTAAACTAAGATAAGTCATTATACTGTGACTGAGGGACAAGGCAAAATATTCTCCATGGAAATGAGATGTGCCAATGCTTATACAACTGAATACCAATTAACATTGGCCTACCACTAATGGTTCCCCTTGAACTGACCTAATCACAAATTAATACATGTAAAATAAGCAAAAGTTTCAAAGTCAATAGACCATGACTGAGGGGGTAGGGCCAAATAATCTCCATGGAAATGAGATGTGCCAATGCTTACCAAATATGGTTGACCTACCACTTGTGGTTCACCATAAATCACAAACTAATACATTGTTGACGACGTCACTGATGCCTGAAACAGCATACCTATGTCTCGCTTATTGACTCTGTCAAGGTTGAGACAAAAACTGTTTGCATTGATCTATATTTATCATATAAGTTTGGTTTTTTTTAAAGTTGTAACATCATATAGAACATCTGTTTGTACTAAGTTATGTAAGCTTCAAGTTGATGAGACCACAACTTCAAAGTGAACTACCTTACTTGATTTGAATATGGAATTTGAACATATAGACAAATATTGGTTTTAATATTCAAATTGTTCTCAGTAAATTGAAAGCAAACTAAATATTATTTTTATATACATACATCAATCACCACATACCTGTGTCTTGGCATTGCACAAGTTCATTTTTTTCTTTGACTACTAATGACTTCTTTACATAAACTCATTGGATGTTGGATGTGTACTGATTGATGTTCTAATCTTAGATGCATGATTTTTGATATAACTGCTAATGGCTTTAAAACAAGCTGTTAGTAACAGCAAGTTTTCTCGGATTCTTAAATTTGTACTTTGTGTCTTTTGATCGCAGAGATGTATAAGTACCCTGCCATGTCCACTCTGGGTTTTTGTTTTATGTATTTCTGCTTTGTACCGATATAATGAGTTAAGCCCTCAGTTTGTTCTTATGTTGTACTGTTACACCACTGTCCAAGGTTAGGGAAGAGCTGGTGCCTTCAAACTATTTTAACCTGGCCACATTCTGTATGTATTTGCCTTCCAAGTCAGAAACCTGTAATTCAGTGGTTGTCTTTTGTTGCAGTAGATTATCTTTGTTTTTTTTGTTCATCATTTTGTACATAAATGAGGCCTGAAGTTTGCTTTTATGAATTGTTTTAGATTTGTTATTATGAGGCCTTTTATAGCTGATCATGAGGGATGGGTTTTACTCATTGTTGAAGGCTCTACAGTGACCTATAGTTGTTAGTTTCTGTGTCATTTGGTCTCCTGTGGATATATATCTCTTTGGCAATCACACCACATCTTCTTATTCACATTAATAGACAGATCTGGAGTTGAATTCATAAAACTTTGCTCAGTGCTCGGAGCACAAAAATCATGCTCGAAACATGAAATCCAGCATTTTGATTGGTTGATTTTGGAGTATAGAGTACAAAAAACTGACTCAAAAGTTTTATGACTTAAAGGCATGTAGATCCAAAAATATAATACCCTCTACTATCAAAGACAGGGCATAACAATACTAGACAACTGACATTCTAACAAGAGAATACATACTAATAAGAATACTGCACCAATCATAACAGCTTTCATTTTAATATCCAGATCAACAGGGAAGGAGATTCCAAAGTTATCAGCGTCTGTAAACAATTCTTTACCCAGTCCTGTCCATTGTTTAGTGACACGGCCTACAAAGGTCGTCTCGTCTTCTGTATGCACCTGTGTAAGGGTTATAAACAAAGTTATCAGTGTCTATAGACAATTCTTTACCCAGTCCTGTTCATTGTTTAGTGACACGGCCTACAAAGGTCGTCTCGTCTTCTGCATGCACCTGTGTAAATGTTATTAACAAAGTTATCAGTGTCTATAGACAATTCTTTACCCAGTCCTGTTCATTGTTTAGTGACACGGCCTACAAAGGTCGTCTCGTCTTCTGCATGCACCTGTGTAAATGTTATTTTAAACAAAGTTATCAGTGTCTATAGACAATTCTTTACCCAGTTCTGTCCATTGTTTAGTGACACGACCTACAAAGGTTGTTTCGTCTTCTGTATGTACCTGTGTAAATGTTATAAACAAAGTTATCAGCGTATGTAAACAATTCTTTACCCAGTCCTGTCCATTGCTTAGTGACATGGCCTTCAAAGGTCCTCTCGTCTTCTGTATGTACCTGTGTAAATGTTATAAACAAAGTTATCAGCGTATGTAAACAATTCTTTACCCAGTCCTGTCCATTGCTTAGTGACATGGCCTACAAAGGTTGTCTCGTCTTCTGTGTGTACCTGTGTAAAGGTTATAAACAAAGTTATCAGTGTCTATAGACAATTCTTTACCCAGTCCTGTCCATTGTTTAGTGACACGGCCTACAAAGGTTGTCTCATCTTCTGTATGTACCTGTGTAAAGGTTATAAACAAAAGTTAACAGTGTCTAGACAATTCTTTACCCAGTCCTGTCCATTGCTTAGTGACACGGCCTACAAAGGTCGTCTCATCTTCTGTGTGTACCTGTGTAAATGTTATAAACAAAATGTCATAAAAGTTCAAAGGAAGAAAAAACATTCTCACATTTGTTTGAAATATTTTGTTGATGTTCTTTGACATGGCAATTTCTAGGATATAATTGTCCTATATAAAGAAATACAATTTGAGTTCAGGTACTTTTTTCTGTATTGAATGTGCCTATACATTAACCTTAATGTCTTTTGTATAGTGATAATTGGAAAAAAATCTAAAATGTGCTTCTCAAAAACTTTAAAACACCATGTTAAAGTCTAAATTTTCACAAACATGTAAAATTACTTTTGTTTTAGTTAGCTTAACAACAATAATATGTTTAATAAATGTGAACATGAAAATACTGGTGACATGAATCTAATCAGTCAAATTAAATATTACATCTCATAATATACTTTAACATACATCAAATTCAATATCCCCGCACATCTCCCATTGACAACATGGTCCCTTGATTCTCAAAACAGTCTCTCCTTCTGCATTCTCTATCTTAAATCTAGGTTTACACAAACTCCAAGCCTGAGAAACATATCCAACAACCTGGCCAGGTGGCGCTTCAACTGTTACTCGCTGAAAAATATACAAGTAATTTAGAGAATAGTGGTTGACAGTGATATATCTACAAGCCCCATTAAGTTTAAAAAAACCATTCTAATATGACATTCTTCTTTTGCTTTGTGAACAAAGTCACATTCAAACTCAAATAGAATATGGGGAGTATGTGTATGACTTGACGATAAAAATTACAACATAAGTTGTATTTTGAACAATAAGAAAGATCAAAAATGATATTTTTATTGGTGTTGCTTGCTAGAAAATTATAGATAATCCTTTGAAAAGTTAGTTTACATGTATCTGATCATCTATTTGTCATGTAAAAAGTGGAGTATTTTAAATGCTTGGATTATTCAAATCAAAAGATTGCCTTTAGAATATGTCTGACGATCTGTTTTAAATTTTCTAAATTCACCTTTTAGAAAAGGGTAAATTGTATAGTTTGTGCTCTATGCTCATTTTAACATGGATAAGCATTATATTAATTAATCAACAATTCACTTAGCTGATGCTCTGTACAAAGAATTCCTACTGTATGTTACATATGCATAGACCATGGTATGAAAAAATTAAAGATTAAATGAAAAATATTGATTTGCTAACAAAGAATTATACAAATAAGACATAAAGGATTTATTAATTGATTTGACACATGGGTTTACTACATTCTTTTTCTTAGCTGATTTTTTCTACATTAGTTTACCTTTACCTGATTTGTTATGTTTACTAGTAAATGCAACATGATTTATATGTAATTTTCAAAATGCCAGCTAATATCAGGGAAGAAAATACACACAGGCCGAGTAGCCTATGACATCTACAATTTGAGCTAGGCTCCAAATTTTTACCGCCACTAAAATAGGTCTATTGAGTATTTTTCATATCAAATGTCTCACAAGTCCAAGCAATTTATTCCCACTTACTTGTCATTTCAAACCAGTAAATATGCATTATAAAAATTCCTGAGAAATGCATCACTTGAACACATCTCTTAAAGGCTCAGATGAAAATTTTAATTGAATCTGTTTGCTGATTTCTGTAAATTTGATTCAAATCTTAAAAGGTTTTACTCTGTGGTTCCTTAATATATTTACTTCAAGAAAAATGTTAGCTTTTTTTATGTCCATTTAAAAAGGTTTGATTCTAATGTTTTTTTTCTCTCAGATAATAAGATTATTTTTCTATCATACCTGTAAACAACATGGACACCAACAAGAACTACATCTGAGGCCTCGAGATAAATGTATTACTTCCGTATTTCTATTGTCCATTATCTTAATATCAAAAGGTCTAGTAGATCCACAACAATTTCTTGTACAACAACAGGTATCTGAAAACATTACAGTAAAAGAACTCTGAACCAGATGCTCCACAGGGTGCAGCTTTATACAACCGCAGGGGTCGAACCCTGAACAGTTGGGGCAAATTTTGTCACAATCTTCAAGCTTGATACTGTCTGAATTTTGATTGAGATCAAATTTTTGACATAATATAGGTTTTTGTCACAACATAAATGTGGTCATAGATCTAACAAATCTATTGCACAGTACTGTGCAATTGAAGATTTCTTCTTGAACCTTTTGAAAACAAGCAGTGTAAGGGAGGTAATCAAGTAATCAAACATATATGTAACAGTATTCTTTAAATTTTAATTGCATTACCTCCCTTACACTGCTTTTATATTGTCTAAATTATCCTTTAACCAGAAAAAACCCTTGTTTCCCTCCTTTTTTGCCCCTAATTGCTTAATGATTTGAGCCATAACCCCCCATAACCATCCCTTTGTAGTATGGAAACTTGTGGTATATTTTCAGGGAAATTTATACACTTAAACACAAGTTATTAACTGAAAACTACAAAAATGCTTATTTGGGCTCCTTTTTTGAAACCTCATTTATTGAAACCCCCTCCCCCATTGAAGAAAGAACCCCAAAACTCAATTCCAGCCTTTCCGTTGTAGTGAGAAACCTTGAAGTAAAATTTCAGAGAGATCCATACACTTAATGAAATACTAATACACAACTTCTTGTCCTGAAAATAGATAAATGCTTGTTTTGGGCCCCTTTGGGCCCCTAATTTCTAAACCGTTGGGACCATAACCCTCAAAATCAATCCCAACCTTCCTTTAGTGGTTACAAACATTGTGTTAAAATTTTATTGATTTCTATGTACTAATACTAAAGTTATTATCGGGAAACCATCTGTCTTGGGATGCAGACGACGACGTGATACCAATATATGACCAAAAAATTTATGAATTTTTGCGGTCGTATAAAAACTATTTAAAGATTTAAAAGTTGTTGGTATGTATTATGTACACTGGGTAGAAGGTTGTTGGCATGTATTATGTACACTGGGTAGAAGAGAACAAATTTATCTAATCATAATAAGCAGTATAGGTTTAATTTTTCCGTAACAAAAATTCATGCAGTTTTCATTTATAGAAATATTAATATAAACTATCTTTTTGAATTGGATTTGAAATGAAAAATATAAGTAGGGCAAAAAGTTCAAGAATGTTCCAAATCTACTGTCTGACACAGAAACAAATTATTTTTAAAAGAATTGAGGAGGTTATATTATATAATTTCAGGTCTTTATGATTCCATATATGACATTCTATCGTACCTTCTACAGCCTGGTATACCCTCTGTCCCAGAGAATTCACTATTTCATATTTGTTGTTTGTTTCAAATCCAGTTATGGCTGAAAAATAAACAGAATTATTTTATTAGTGATGCAATTTACAAGATATTCTAGAGTAAAATAAAATCAAAACCATTTAATTTTCAATAATACATTTATAACTGTCTTGAGAGCATTTCATTTGCAGAAGTTGAAACTCAAAATTTGCATGAAATAAGGTCAATATTAATATTATGACATCACAAGTTACTTTGTTGCCTTTCAATAGAATATTCAGTACTTTAATTATTCATTTCTTAATATTAATCTCTAATTGAATAATTAGTATAAGATAAAATGTATGTGTATTGATTCAGCAGATATTTATAATTGAATTAGATCACTCAGAAGCTGCTAGGAATGTCTTTTTATTCTTTTTTTTTTTGCTTTTGAAAATTGATATTTCTAGGAGCCTTCTCTTATGTGTATGTTCCAGACCATATGAGTATTTGGACCGTATGAGTATACGCGTACGGTCCAGTACGAGCTGACCATACATGTTATTTTGATCATATGGGTTAAATTGAAACAAGCATTTATCACATTCTTTGTTTTTAGTTTTACAAATTGTTATTGATAATTTATTACAATTAGATAGATAAAATGAACAAACCAACAATTGAAATTAAGTATTTGTTTAATTTTATATCTGAATCCTATTTTGGTACTCTCGCCCAAGGTGACACAATTCAAGTAACGTAATATTCTTTCGTTTCCATGTATGCAGTTCATGCATGTTCCTTTGCATTTCCATTTTTTGGTAAAGTTGCTAAATATTCTAGAACAATTGACCTCCCAGATTATGTTTACCTCCGATATCTTCAATTTCAGTGATCATAATTCAATTAATGTATTACTGATCGACATGCTTAATACAAGAGACTAACAGATTTAATTAGCGTGAATTTAAAAAAAGTTAAAATATAAAATTTTGTTTCAATTACAATTGAACTTTTTTATATTAATTTGATAGTTAAGTAATGTTGATCTGCTATATGCATTTGTAACTAATAAAGTTGACCAACTTTTTAATAATAGTCAGACCGTACGTGTACGGTCCGACCGAATGAGTATTTTGAAAAAGTATGCATACGGTCCAGACCGTACGCGTACGGTCCAAATACGGTCTGGAACTTATACACTGCTGTATAAGTTGTCTATGGGAAATGTGTTTGAATAAAGATATCTCTCTGAATTTCATATCACAAAAGGGATGACTTTAAATTATACTTCTTAGTAGAAACTGGGAGAGAAAACATT
Organism: Mytilus edulis; assembly: GCF_963676685.1. Taxonomy (NCBI): domain Eukaryota; kingdom Metazoa; phylum Mollusca; class Bivalvia; order Mytilida; family Mytilidae; genus Mytilus; species Mytilus edulis. The sequence goes on from NC_092346.1 coordinate 101,319,033, forward strand.
ATCTAATGATTATCTCATTTCATGTTAATTTTACCTTCCAAAACCTCCACTTTTTGTTTGACAAGAAGCTGATCAACAGATGCTAAATATTCTAATCCTTTAGGACATGAAAATTCACCTTGTGGTACCGTCGCCCAATTCTGTCCTGACGTACCTATAAATATATATATATACATACCCTCTATTGCCTCAACTTTCTGTTTAACTAACAACTGATCTACCGATGCCAAATATTCCAGTCCCTTTGGACATCCGGGAGGGGCTTGTCCTGCCGCGGCCCATTGTGTTGGTGCAGCTGTAAAGGTACAACATCAAGTTACAATATCAAAATTCAAAACAAAACATGAAAGAGAAAGAAAGAAAAGAATATCTAGAGACGTCACACATATAAAGCAAGTAAAAATCAACACATCAAGTGAACAAGAAAGAAAGTTTTCAATCACTTATCCAAAACCCACTCCTGTTGAAGGTTTTTTAACTATTTTTCTCTATTTTTCTTCCATAACAATACATGTCTCATTGAATTGGATAACTATTTGACATCTCAGCAAATATGGTACTAGTATATCTTCTGATTGTATCATGCCTTTTATGGTTTTATTTTTTTGTGTGTGCTTTCTTTTTTTGTGTATGTATCTCCCAATTCCATTTGTTCATAAAAAGTCTATATATATCTTAAATTACAGTCATCAACCTTTTCAAAATTACCCAACATTAATTTATATTCACTTACAAAACATGTTATAGGTGTAAAATTAATTGTTTTTCAATTTCTTCAAGCAAGTTATAAACCTTGTATTATATTTATTTCATCTGCTATATACAGCACAAATATTGGCAATGGAATTTGTAAAAAGAAATGCCAGCTTTCATCACAAATCATTGTGTTCGAACTTCAGAGGAAAATAAATGCATGCTTCATCACAAATCATGGAGTCCAGAGGAAAGTACAATGCCTGCTTTCATCACAAATCATTGAGTCCAGAGGAAAGTACAATGCCTGCTTTCATCACAAATCCTGGAGTCCAGAGGAAAGTACAATGCCTGCTTTTATCACAATTCAGTGTTCGGAGGGAAAAATGCCTATATTTCGTTACAAATCACGGATTTCAGAGGAAAAGAAATACCTGCAGTCTTCGCAAATCACACGTGTTTGGAGGAAAAGGAATGCCTGCTTTCATCAGATATAATGGAGAAAAAGTAATAAATGTAATGCAAAATGATGATGTTCCCAGAAAAAAAAGAGAAGAAAATACTTGCGCAAGAGTACATTAAAAAGAACCAAAAAATCAGAGTTATATTGCTATTTTAAAAGGAATGCCTTGATACTGTACATGCACATGGGAAGATCAACATGCTTTTTACCTTAGAAAATAACCAAAAAAACAAATATTGATTTTGAGCAAAACAAATTCGAATTCAAATCATGCCTTATTTTCTATTTTCATTGTAAACATATAGTGCAATATACTTCTTGATTTATTTTTATTCATAACACCAAAAGGAAAAGGAGGAGTAATTTCACAATAAAAGCATGTAGCTAACGGTTAGTGTAACATTGTTAGTAAGACAATCAGACGAAAAACTAACTACGAGGATGATTTAGTGGCACCAGAGACATACATTAAATCCATTTGTAATAAAATGTCTCTGGTGGCACATCATAATTTTATAAAATATATGTCTCTGGTGGCACATCATTATTTTATAAAATATATGTCTCTGGTGGCACATCATTATTTTATAAAAATATGTCTCTGGTGGCACATCATAATTTTACAAAATATATGTCTCTGGTGGCACATCATAATTTTATAAAATATATGTCTCTGGTGGCACAACATTATTTTATAAAATATATGTAGACAAAGTTTATTATTACTTTAAATCAGCTTTTAATTAAATTGTTTACTTAATATTAAACCAAAACAACAGAGTTAGATGTAAAATGAATGAACAACAATTGGAATCTTGTTGTACACCAGCATGCATAGGACCATTGTATGCCTCTACATAGCATCATGCTAGCATACCATTGTATGCCTCTACATAGCATCATGCTAGCATACCATTGTATGCCTCTACATAGCATCATGCTAGCATACCATTGTATGCCTTTACATAGCATCATGCTAGCATACCATTGTATGCCTCTACATAGCATCATGCTATATATATAGCTAGCATACCATCAGATGAAGCTTAAAATTTAAACACAAGCAAATTTAAGACAGCATCAAAATTTAAAAACAATTTTAAAATATAAATGTGTGCACATGTGTATTTCTTCATTGATCATCTTTATGTTAGCTTGCTAAGTAATAGTTCATTTGTAATTGTATCCACTAAGTTTTCGAATATTCATTTTGGCATTGTAACTGTGATAAGCAACTTGCTACATGTATTTCTGTACTTTCTCGTACAACTGTAGATTCTGGTTATTTGGATGGAGAGTAGTCTCATTGACACTCATACCACATCTTCCTATATCTATCTATAGTACTGAACATTATCATATGTTCATTGAGTACTTACTTGCACCTTTACCACTTTGTTCAGTCACTCTGTAGTTTTTTTTTCATAAAGATATTATAAAATATTGCTTGCTTGACACAATGTGAAGCTTTTTGGCTATTTTGCTTTACTCAATAGCTATTAAACAAATTTTGAATTAAACAGTGTGCTCCTTACAATATAAATGTGCAGATCATCTGATCAATATAAACATATATGAGGGGGAGGACAGGGGGTACCCTTATCCCTTCTCCCACCCCTTTTCTCCTTTCTCCTACCCCCATTATCCTTTCTCCCATTAGAATAAAACATCTCCTTTTGAGATAAATTTTAAAAAATCTCCTTTCTCCAACTTTTTCTTCTTTCTCTAACTTTTTCTCCTTTCTCCTACCCCCTTTCTCCTTTCTCCCACACCCTTTCTCCTTTCTCCTACCCCCTTTCTCCCTGTCTCCCTTACCCCTGTCCTCCCCCTCATATATGTTGCCTAGTGAAATTAATAACAAGGACTAAAAAATTCAGTAAGTTTTGTGACATTTCTATTTTTCAAAATTCGAAATTTTTGTAGATGTAACTGCAAGATATTTGCCACAACTTAGGTTCAGATGATCATAAATAGTTTAAACTCTCACAGAGAAGATTCCTGTATACAGACATAAGTAACAGAAGGAACCACTAATAGCATTAGCAAAAAGCTGTTACAATATGACAACATGAGAGTTAAATTCAAGTTAATATACAGTAAAACTTCAATGGTCAAACACTGGAGAAAAAATAAACGGGAATGTATCCATGAGACAAAGATGATGTCCCCGCTGGCATTTCATATGACTATAATGTTATAAAGGGACATAACTGAAGAACAGTAAAAGTGACCATATCCAAATTTGTACTTGATCTGAGTTTTGAGGTAATAAGTATTGTGTAAAAGTTTCATAAATTTGGTTGATGCAAACTTAATTTAGAGAACTAAAACGAAAAATTCAGCAGTTTTTCCTTTTGTGAAGGGCATAACTCTAGAACAGTTAAAGTGAAGCCCCCAAAAGTTCATACTTGATCAGTATTTTGTTGTAGTAAACATTATGTATAAGTTTCATACCATTTAGTTGAGATAAACTGAGTTAGAGAAAGGAAAACATTTTTTGGAGGTACTGATGAATGGACAGACGGAAAAAGATAAAACTTAATGCCCCCTTCGCTTAAAATATAAAAATATTTTCATAATTTCAAATGAGAGTTGAACTGTTTCAGTGGGTTAACTAATACAAATGACAAATACATTCTGACAACTGAAGTTCCCATGTATACATTGATATGTAGATGTAAGTATACGATGAGTTTACCCGTTACAAGATAAATATTAGCTGCACACTATTGCAGATCTCACCTGCCATCATTTGTAAATTTATCTGCTGCATACCTTTAAACAGCAACTTAGGTGTTTATTTCATTGTAATAACTATTTGATTAAGTTTGGAAATTCATGTGGTTTTTATTTTTGTGAATAGAAGTAAACATTAACCCAAGAAGATATAAAATATAACAAGTTATTTGAATGTTGGACTTTTTTTTCTTATTGTGCAGTGTTGACTGAAAAGTAAACGACTGACACGGATGTTTTCAATAGACTTAAAATAGGTCGTTCAAAATTGCTCTAACTTCCAATTTATTTATTTTTTCCTTGGGGCAATATTCAGATAAAATCTTCTGCACCAAAGTTGTCAGCAATTTATTGTGGTTTCTATAATGTACTGCCCTCTGATGTCCAACATCCCAAGTAAGTCTTCAGACATAATTTGACACGAATGTTTGAGACAGATTAAGATATTATAAAAAGTTTCCTACCTGCTCCAGGCTGTGCCACAACAGGGGCAGGACCTGGGGGAACTGCACCAGCTGCCATTTCTGCCTTTGGATAGGACATTCTTTACTTTATTATTTCTTATTTCCAAAAATACTGAAAAATAAAATATATGAATACATAAATTGCATGTTTTATATTTTTATTCATATAGCAGAATAATTTAATTTTGGATGTAACACGTCTTCTGATTGGCTGACGTTATTTTGTTATGAGCCCATAGACATAATTAAGTCATGTGATCGTGACGTCATCAACGTTTTTTCATGGTTTTCTACGGTTTAAAATGGAATTTAAAATTAAATTATAAGAAATAACTGTAATATTTTTTCTGTCTATTCGAAATAACATAAAAAATGTGGTGCACACTGTTAAATAACCCGCTACGAGCGTTATTCAGTGTGCACCAAATTTTTTATGTTATTTCGAATAGACAGAAAAAATATTACAGTCATTCCTTAAATAATTCCTGACAGAAATAAACACTGCTATATGTCATTTATACCAACATTTACAGCAGACATTAAAATCTTAAAATTTTTCATGTTTTTTTAAATTATGATGGTATGCGTTAATAATTTGGAGAATGTTTCAATGAGATCCAACGGCAAACAAACAAACAACAGTAATGACATCTATAGGTTAGAGGCTGTACACTATATATATGACCTCTGTAAAATGGAGGATATATAAAATTATAATCATCTGAAAAGAAAGTGTGCCTGTTCCAGTCAGGAAGAAACCTCATCAAAATATATAAATTTCTAGTAATAACTTTTTTTAAAACATGATGCCGTCTATTTACCTTTACTTTTATGCTCCATATCATTGTTAATGTACATTCTAGCAATTTTAAATTAAAAATGATATTTTTTTTATAATTGATAATAAATACACTGTAAATTCATTTACTTTTGTTGCTACCAAATATAGAGGATTGAGGAAAACTGTATTTTCAATGCTATTTCATCTTAAATTTGTGTTTTTAAATGTTGTAATGTACAAATGTACCTATACCTGAGACATCCACAATAATTGCTATTCCACAAATGATAATGAATTCACAGCATGTCCTACATGTAGGACTATTTCAGGGAATTAACAAATGTTTTTTAAACAATGGTTTCAAAAATATTTTTAAACAATTGTTTGAAAAAAAACATTGTTTAAGTGATTTCCCCACTACTGCCACCATGATTAACAAGCCTTACTTTGTTCTTTTGTTATGAAGTTTAGAACAAGTGTTTGTAAATTTTATCAGTAACTTTCCATCTTAATTTAATATGTACTAAAGGAGAGGATATCATTTTATTCAATAGTTTTAACCTTCCTTTTAACAGGAAATGTTTGCTTTTACTTTTGAATTATTTAAAATGATGAGGATTCTTATAATAAATACAGCCATCCTTATAGACTCCTAAAGTTACAAATAAAATCCTATCTGCCATACATTATGTTTCCTAGATGTTTCCATCTTCAGCAACATAGCATCATGTTCTACTAAAGTGCTAAAAATTATCTAAGAAAATTTGATGCTCATTTGTGAAATTGGTATTATACATTTTATTCTGGAGTACACATGTTTGTTCCATATTATATAATGGCTGCCTATTTATTGTGGAGTACGAGTGGAGTACACATGTTTGTTCCATATTATATAATGGCTGCCTATTTAATTCTACAGTACAGATATTTGTTATCATGAATCGTCTTCATACAATGTACAAGGTATCATCCCACTGTAACTATTAACTTATTCAAGCAATCAAGTGCTTTAAGTGTAGTTGTGGATACAAAGTTTGTTCATGCAGGGTTTGATAGAAAACTAGACAGATATATCTTGCATCAGACTTTTTAAATTCAGTAACAACTTTGTTTGCCATTCCCGAACTTTTGACAAACTTATGTGACAAAATAAAAGTATACATATTAGAGAAAGACAGAAAACATCATGACACAATGGAATTTGTCAAATAGAAAAAAAAGTCTTCAAACAACTGAACAGAAAACTAAATTTTGAGCAAATCAAGGAGTGACTATATGTACCTACTATTTAATGAGTGGGAGGATTTAGTCTCTGTACATGCTGTAATAGTAAGCTTATTCAAGCTTGTTAATGTATGGTGGTAAGGGTGAGAAAGTAGGATGAAATATATGGCTAGTTTCATGGATATTTGATTTCAAGGTTTAGAAAAATTTGAAGTATACAAGCCTATGGGAAATTTGTGGTTCACCTATACCCACTTAATGCACAAACATTTGTATCCCATGAATAATAACATGAATAATGGAAACAAATATTTATGATATATATGATAATCATATCAGAACCTGAAACTAGTCACATGTCAGTACTCTACATACAAATGTACATGTATGATTAAAACCAGTTATCAATAATGAATACATGATTAATGCATTAGATATTTGTCAAATTTATTCATCTATAAAATAACATAATCACAATTCATGATTATAGCTAAAAGTATATTTCTAATAAAAAAAATATAATCAAAATATATGAAAAGGGAGAGGTTCTGGATGTTTAAGCTACACATATCAATCCTTATCATAATAGGATGAAAGTGCCCATAGGCCGATCCAGGGGCCTGGGCTGCCCTAGCTTTCATGGGAAAAATTTGGTTGACTATATAGGGAATCATTGAAGCATGACTGGAGCGGGCCCCCCCCTCCCCCCCCCCTTAGGTCAGTCAGCGGGCCCCTCCTTAGGAAAAGTTCTTGATCCGCCACTTGTGCCCCACCCCTAAAAGCTCCAATGCTGAATTAAAGAAGTTTAAATGTCAACCCAAACAATTACAATGTATACATTTGTACCCCAACAACCTTTTGGTAATAATTATATAAGCAGCTAAGAAATATAAACTTAATATAAAGATTGCTTTCGGACATTGTTACTTGTGTTGGTTCAAAAGAGTTTTGTTGACTCCACACCACAATGAATAGTCTCATTGGCGGCATATGATCAGGCTTTTATCATTTGTCATAGTGTTCATACATAACCTAGCTAGAGAGTTCTTTTCTAGTACATTGTAGTACTCCAAATAAACTAAACAATTGTTTATTTTTTTAATTTTTACAGGTTTCTATTCTATAATATATGTGTAGGGCCAATGAGTTTCCCCATTTTAATTAAACTTCCTTCAATTCAGTTATGACAGTTATAGCTCAAATAATCAATGTAGGAGAACTTCTGTGCAGTACAATGTACATGTTTACACACTTTAAGTGTGTAAACATGTCTTTAAATGGTGGTTGAAACGAATGGATTATAAAATAGTCCTATGTAATACCTTCCTCATAAGACAGTGTTAATACTTTATAGATATATATATGTGTAATTGCCATGTTACATCATTTCTTTATATAATA